>NC_091821.1:36296438-36629772 GCF_038994185.2 Dermacentor albipictus
TTCATACTAGGCCTATGTTAAACCAATTGAGGCAGCAATTTCTTAACACGTAATGACATATCTATGTATTGAAAAGTTTGTTGATCTTGATTTTCATTTTGTAGGACCTCTGCAGTGTTCCACTGTTGTAATTTCTTTTATTGTGTTTACTTTTTGTTGAACTACTTTCCTTTCTTAGTTTTACTTATGTATGAAATGGTTTCATGTATCAGCTACATTAGTGTATGTGTAACTTTGTTGAACTTTCAAACAGTGTCTATTTCAAGGTGTCAAATTTCAAAGTGTGGATGCTGAACACCTAACGAGATCTTGGCTGCTGATACCGTATTTAACTATGTGTTTTGTATTAGCTGCCTGCCTTTATTTTGTCGTTTATTTTATTTTTTTAGTGATGTCTACATTGTCGCGCTGCTCTACCTTGATGTGGTCTCTTGGGCCCAGTCAAGCTGTTTCGCACAGCTTTTTGCCCAAGAGCTCTGACCATGTGTATGGTGAGATAAAATGAATTGAATTGATTCGATGCATTTCGTACTTCCTGACAACAAAATGTATCTGTACTACAATCCCGCATCAATGAAATTTGCAGGAACGTAACCCCACAACATATTACTTACTCGTACAAGGCTAGCGGGCTCCAAAATGTGCTCAAATGTGACTGCTTTGCTGTAAAATTGTGGAAAATACCACCACATTACACTTGCAAGGGCGGCACAATTTTTGTTTACAAAAGCAACCAAGTGCCAAAAGGAACCGTATGCGCTGGAAACACTTCATGGCTGCCGTCTTATTTGTTCATCGCCCGTCTTAAGCGGCACGTGCGTTACTACCGGCATGTGATAACTGTTTTTGCACACCTAGTGCAGTGCGTAATGTGGACCTTGGTGAGAAAAATGCAGCAAAAAGAAGGGAATCCACGTCTCACCAAGATGGAATTGTTTATGGCGCTTGATATGGCGGTCGCAACATGGAGTGCTACGCATCAGGCTGTGATTGAGCGATCGTCCTGGAATACACATGATTGCTTCAAGAATGCTGGTTTTGGTGCCACCCAACAGGCATCGCCTGCGGATTCGGCACCGGACATAGGTTTGCGCGAAGAGGCTGTAATCTCGATCGATTCCCTTCGGTTATATGAGATGCAATCACTTTCGAACTTGGCTCTGGATGTGTCGGTGCATACGGGCGACAGCGTGCACTGGAGAAATGCTGGTGCCGGCATGGAGCGCCTTTGCTCTGTGTCCTGTGCTGAGATACGCAAAATCTCGCAAAAGTGATCATATCTCCGAAAGTAATTAACCGAGAAAACTGCTCAATGGCAGTGGTGCCAGTGCTGATCAAGGCATGCGGCACACTTTGTACTGCCAGAAATGCAGTTCTATATCCTCCAGCAAGCTTGCCGAAGTGAAGTAATGGAATTTCGACAGTAAAGTTTCGTCCTGCGACGCATTACCTATCTGTGCTGTCTCATTTCACTACAACAAAATTCTCATGAAAGCAAAATTTTTCATGGTGCCCGTCAATTTTGTTATCGCGAGGTTCAACTGTACATATCTCTCGGATTGCATGAACCTAACATCCTCAATGCACAAGACAATGTGTGCCTATGTGCGCTCTGTTTCCATTGCAGACATCCTGATGCAGGACTGGACTTCTTAACGGGCGCTACGCTTTGTATACGCACACCTATTGCATGTCTTTCAATCGTGCTTCGCACTAGGAGGGGGGCCCTGTAGCGGCACAATTATCGCCTCCAGGACTGGTGAATAAGATGGGCTCACATGCATGTAGTGTGAGGAGGAGGAAAAACTTTATTATCATATGTTTGATTTCTTTGAATTACTGGGTTCTTTCTTCTGCCAGGCGGCGTGAGGTGGCCGTAAGCCCTCGACTTTTGGCAATCTCCAAAACCCAGTTGATGGTCCACGGCTGGACTGTGGGATCCAAGCTGGACACCGCTACCACCCAGTCCAAAGTGATATTAAGTTGGAGTTCCACCCTAGATTTAGCCCAAAACAGTCGCTAAATATATGTGTCAGGTCCACCTTATGGGCATTGCAGTTTTTGCATTTAGGTGAGAAGTAGCTCGGATATATTAGTGAATACTTGTAAGGGTTGGCAAATGAGTCAGTCTGCAAATGTCTCCAGGTAACTTCCAGGTAACATCACATGCGAACCCTCGCTGAACCTAGGTCGAGGCCTCCCAACGCCCGGCTGACAAAACCTCGAGCGTAATGCAAACATGGCAGCTGCAAAGATGCTGCCATTCGGGCTGTCATCAATGCTGTCACTTTCATTGCTAAGGCGATTCCTCAGATTTTTTAGTATTGCATGGCCGCTGTGAAGAGAATTTCGTCAACTCAGAACCAAACTACCATTTTGGTCACCGACGCTTGATCAAGTGGCTCTGGTTACTCAGTGGTGGTTAGGTTACTAGTTGGTGGGTTGGCGAGCAGCAAGCTTTTGTGGCAATCTTGCTCTTGGTGTGTTTGTACCACTCTACATGGGAGATAAAGCTTGAGATCAGGTGTATGGACTGGACTGATGGCCCTATGTGTGAAGTATAGTTTGGGTCTGTGGGCAATCCGCTGGCAGCTACCATGAGCACCTACTAAGTTTGTATGTGCACTTACTGGATGAAGCAGCGTAAGCTCACGTGGGCACAAAGTCTAAAAAGCTCAAAATTTATTTTGTACAGTATAGCCTAAAGTGAAAATCCTACAGAATGAAGGTTGCACGTGGGGTATCTCCACTCCACAACTACTTGCGACTCGCATCGAGGTGCACAAGGAAGAACGCAGAACTCACTCATAACTTCTGCCAGCATGAAATTTCTAGTACAATGAAGCACAAAACCGAGCTACAGCCTGTAATCAATTTCTTCTTTTTTCTGGTCTTTTGAAAACAATGAAATTGATTTCACTGTTGAATTCTTTCTGACTGGGTCATTTTTAGTGAAAAAAATTGATCTGTGACTGTACTTGTTGATTCTAGCAACTCAAGTTTTTGAGATTAATTGATTAATTAATAGATTAATTATTTTTTAGATTAATTTTTGAGAATAATTGAGATTTAAACAAAGAACAAAGGCATCTTTTGCAGCTGGTCAGACTTTCGATACAGGCAAACATCCCGACTTTTCTATCATAATAAATTTTATCTTGGCTCCAAAAAAAATTTCATTTTTGGTAAAATATTCAATGCCTCAACAAGCATCTATAACATGTAAGGTACAGATTGAATAGCTTATGCACTAATAGACAGCCATTTTTCCTGCTTTGTTTTTAAATATTCTAATGCATTCTGCTGCCATTATTGGAAGGGGCAGTGGGCATGCTCACCATATGCCGTTTGAAGAAAAATGCCATGATGAGAGAGTGAATGAGATAATCCCTGAGGGAGGCGTAAAGAGAAATTGCATGGGATGTGTGCGATCTGAAGTACCAGGTAGGGAATAATGGGCACTAAGCCACACACAGTTGGCATTGTAATAATGAAATCGTTATTGATAAACTACGCTTTTTGTTCAGTAAATCATTACTAAAATTAGTGCTAATATCACTGATACTGATGCATTTTCTTTTCCTTTAATAGATTCACTTTCATATTTTTATAACTAATCAGTCAAAGAAAACCTGCAGTAACTTTAACTGCACATATTTCTTCATGAAATGCAGTATCTTGCAAAACAGGCCTTCATTTCAGGGCACATGAGCGAAAATTCCTTAGCTTTAAATTGATGCATTGACTGCACACTAGGGAAGTATATAATGAGCAGTACTTGGTAGCAAAGTCTCATGAGCCATGACCGTATGCATGTGTTGGCTGCTGCCATCAAAAGAACTCATTTTTGTGTTCATGATTTGTATCATTCTAAACAGCTTAAAACTTATATGTGGGCCCATTCCCACAGAGAGAGAGAGAGAGAGAGAGAGAGAGAGAAACACTTTATACTGCACTGCAAAATATTTTACTACATTCTTCACAGTCCGAAAATCACGTCCTGAATATGAGCTGTTTTGGCAGCAACAGGTGGGCAGCTGTGCCTGCGTACCTGAAAGTGCTCCTCAAAACGGCTGCATGGCAGCCTACAGTGGTGCCTCTACAGGCGGGGCACATGAGGCATATGAGTACAGTTGAACTAGTTATATTGAACACATATACAGTCGAATCTCAATAATTCAGACTCGAAGGGGCCTGAGAATTTGTTCGAAATTAATGGAGTTCGAATTAAAGGAAGCGTGTTGAACAGAGGACTTAGGTGCAGCACTGCATTAGGTGACACATTAGTGTTGAGTTCCGGAAGTGTGGCTTCAAGGCTGTTGTGAAGCCATACCTCAAGGCAAAATTCGCCTATGATCCACGCCCCGAATTTACTGTTAAATTCTTTAAATTTTTGGCGTGCATTACATGCACCAAAATACAGTATTTGCAACAGGAGGCAGGAGCAGCAGCCGACGAGCAGCCGCACTGTTGGGTTGGAAGCGCCGCCACGGGAGTTGGCATGCGGGTGAGAGCATGGTCGGAGGTGCGGTATGTTCGAAATCTGACTGAGCTGTCGCAGTGGCTTACGTGTTCAAATTACCAGCGTTTTCACACATCGAAATGCGCATAATTTTGACAGGACCACAGCATCAGTTCCAATAAACCTGACTTTGAATTAACGAGATTCCGCTGTATAACTAGTCATCAGATATAACAAAGTAAATAAGAAACAGTCTCACCACTATTGCACTGTAACAAATATATGTTTATAACGAATATTAGATATGATGAAGCTATTTTTGTGTCAGATGTGACTACGTTATAACAAGGCTAAACCGTATTTGCAACTGCTGCTGCAGCACCTTTTATTGTGCTAAATGTGGAGCTGTCAACAGTATCAACTGTCGACAAATTTTGCACTGTTTGGAAACCATGAACGCTGTCATCATTTGCTCTGTGTGAAGCACTGTATACACTGCCTTGTACAAAAGTAAAAATAGAGCATACTGCAGCACTCTCACTTCGCTGTAGCATTTAAACCCTTTGCTTCCGTTCATTTGGTGTTCTGCAGCACATCTTCCTGCTTCATTGAGCATGTTCGGTGTTGTAAGAAAATTGCTCTAAAATGTGCTACAAAATTTACAGATCTAATTTATTCTGTTCACAAAAGGCTTTGTTGTCAGGTAAAGTTGAAGAGAAAAGAAAAAGCTTAAAACATGCAGGAATGCAGAGTGCACTTTTGCATTTCTTGCCCTAAGAACAACTCTTAAATTTTTGAACTTGGCCCTTGAAAACCAAGCACAGCATCGAATACATCTACTTCACAGTTTTCGGTGGCATGTGCTGGAAAAAAAAAAAGAGAGAGAGAGAGCGCACTTTGAAGCCTGGGCACTTTTTTTTTTTTTAAGCCTGGTACTCTGGTTGCAACGGCTAAAACGACAGAGTGAAGTCTGGCATGCAGGAGACTTTCCATTGTTTTACAAACAACACCTGCTGAAAGGGTAGAAAAATATGTCCATCTAGTGTGCAAAACCTAACACAACTAGAAAATAGCCTGCAATGTGCTGCCATCTATGAAGAATAGCCAGGAACAGCCGTTCTTTGAGCAGCTGGTGAATTGCCGGTCACTCTGACATTGGCCTTTGCCGTCGCAGCAGGCTGATTGCCGGCTGCCGAAGCGAATGGGTTTAGGGTGCTCATACTTATCCAGAGTATCCTTAAAGGGCCCTTCACCAGGTCTGGCCATATTGAGCTTACAAGAGCAGTGCACACAATGTGCAGTAACAATCGTGTCTGCTAAGTATTGCACTGCTATGCGCTGTGGAAAGAGCATAAATTTCAAACCAAACAGCGTTTGCCCTTCTCCTCATTGGCGGCAGGCTCCCAGCCGGAGAGGCGACGTGCATATGCAAATGCGCCTACGTACATGTCTGTGCTGTGACGTCGCTCATAGTGGCACTTGACTTAGAGAAATATTCAAGGCAACATCTCTTATTTGTCTAATCTGTCGCTTCAGTAGACGAGTTAAAGTTTAGGGAAATAATAAAACACACAAACCGAAAGTCTGCGTGTTTTTGTTTTACTTCGCACCGCAGCAAGAGGGATGTGCTTCCGTTTCGTCTGCTTGTTCCCATGTCGTGCAATCGCGCGCGCAGGCACCAAAACTGCATCAATTTCTACCGTGTTCCAGCAACGCAATCATGCTCTTTCATCTTCTCACGCCTGCCTCAGTGCTCGCTAATCAGGTGTTGTCCTGCACAGCGTGCAAAATTGTGTGCTGTGCGAAACGAGACAAACCCAACAGCTCGCGCGCGACACCGTCAGCAGAAGTGCACCGCACAGAAAAAAGCGAGAAAAAAAAAAGGCAGGGTCTGTGAGGTATGTGACATGTGATCCTCGAGCGCCGGTATGGGAGAATGCAGGGAAGGAGTTTAGCTTGCAGTGGCTATATGAGGCAAGTAGAGAGAGAGCCTATGTTGGCGGTGACACTCGCCTCCTGAAATCGTGGGTTTGCGGCACTGAAATATTTCTATCTCGACTATTAATGAACCAGTTTGGAATATTCTTTCAGTAGAACACTCTCTAGAGGGCACGTAACAACTTCCAGCATATAACTGAAATTTTCTTATGTGGCCTGGTAAGGGGCCCTTTCAGGGTGTCCATAATTATCCAGAAAATTGGGGAAAGAAGCATGAAGTGTTTCTGGTGAACTTACTTGCATTTGCCTCCCCTCTCCCACCAAGATCAGCAAGGTTGCATGCTGGTGACACCGAGGTGCTCCCAGGAAATCTCGTAAGATAATCTGTCCCCAGCCATGACAACCTTTCGTGGCTCTTATATATGAGCAGTCACACTTCTTCAGGGTCATGCCACCCTAGGCATGTCGTCATTGTCCAATACTGCACTGTCCTAGAAATAGGGAAGTGGAATCCTCTCTCATGTCAGTACCTGTGAAGTAGCATAATATAAAAAGTTCACTGTGTTAACATGAAATGCCATCACTGACATAATGAGATGTGGCCACTACAACACCAAGACCACACCATGCCACATAATTACTGCTGGAATGTGTGCTTTTATTTTTCTTTCCTTTTTCCTTTGTTTTTTTTTACGCTTAGTATCCTGTTATTTGTTTCTAAATTTTTTTTGTAAATGTTCTTTTAACAGTCACGCAGCATGAATTCAAGTTTAAGCTTGCCGGGCAAGGTTCATCAAGTGCAACAACACTTGCTTCAGCATTCTCTTTTAGGCCTACTAGCACCATACCTGTCAGCTCCGGTGCTCTGGCCCAGGCTCCCACCTTTCCCAAGCCCAGTGTGACAGCATCAGCAGCATCAACTGGCTTCAAGTTTGGTGACCCATCTGCATCCAAGCCTGGTTTTGTGGCTGTCAAGCCATCTATGGGGCCGTCTTTCATGCCTCGTTCGCAGGCATCTGCACTGCAGTCTGGAGCTGTCAATGAGAGGAAGGCAGATACTTCAAGTGTCGCAAAAGGTAGGTGTTGTATAATCATCTCATATTACATTTCAATATGTAAGCTATGGAGCTGCTTAGAAAAAGTTCTGGGTTCAATATTTAGCCCCAGCACCTGCCTTTGTTTTTTTTTTTTTTGCAAAATTTTGTAAAATTAAATTCTTGGGTTTCACATGCAAAACCATGATATGATTATGAGGCATGCCATAGTGGGGAGCTTCGCATTAATTTTGACCTCTTGGGTTTCTTTAATGTGCAGGTAAACATAAGTACACAAGTTTTTTTGCCTTTCATTCTCATCGAAATGCGGCTGCCACGGCCGGGAATTGAACCTGCGACCTCGAGATTAGAAGTACGATGCCATAGCCACTAAACTACCGCTGTACGTTTCCCAGATCCACCATAGAAAATTGGAGCAACCCTACTATGGTGTTCTGCACAACATAGCTTGTTTTATAGTAGGTACAGGCGTGAAGTGCTTATGGGCAAATTGTTACTCACATGTTCCAAACAATGTGGTCTGTATGCAGACCACCCTTTACATGTAGTTACAGAGGGCTTTCGTTAATTTGACCTCTGTGGGACTGACAGAATCAATTGAATTATTTGTTGGATCAAATTAAAATAGGAACAAAAAGTGTCCAAACCCATGGCTGGTTTATTTGGCAGTATTTACCAGATTCTAACGAGCACCCAGTTTGTCCAAAGTAGAAAAAATGTCCACTGATGTCTAACATGTGCCCAATTTTATAAGAAGAAAAATTAAGCTTTCCTCACTCTGGCAGTTAGAAAAGAATGAAACCAGCTGGTTTGCTTTCACAGAATGGAAATTTATTTGCACTTAAGGTAGGGGTACCACAGCAGCCATCTTGCAAGTAATTCAAATTTCACTACCAGGCGACAACATGCACTCATGACTGGAAAAACAAATACTGTGCCGGTTCAGCGCAATTGTAGTGACAGGTGATCTGCTTTTGGTAGAAAAAAGTATCTTCCCCAGTCCACCCCTTGTGTTTCGCGAGCGACAACTGCTGCCTTGGTGCGCCATCGTCGTTTTGTTGCTGCGTGCAGTATCAATAGAAATACAACTTAACATTGGCATGACGATTCCTTCTCACCGGGAAGCACATTGCCAGTCATCAGGCCTGAGTAGTGTCTATTTTGTAGTAAAAGTAGCATTAGTGAAGACTGCACAAAAGAAAAGCACTTTCGTCCATCAACCCAGAGTGTGTCCACGACAATCGGAAATTCCCAGAGCAGACCACTGTGTTCGTCTCCTCATATCTCCATTTTTAGGGTCGCATTCCTGACCGTCACGATGCACTTGCTGCATGCAAAGGATGAGCAAACTATTTTATTCGTGGTCGCAAGAACAAAAGGAGAGAGTTCTGTTGGCCGAACCATAACTGTCTTGCGGACAGCTAGCAGCTGAACATCAGCCAGCAGTGGGATAGGGTAAAGAGCTGTGGACAGCCCACGAGAAAGTAGAGATAGGCAGAATGAGAGAGAACAACAAAGAAACGAGAATAGGGGCTATTTTCTGTGTTTGTATTATTTTTAAATGCTGGGGAAAGTTCCGCGCTAACAGCAGTGCCAGCCCTGAGTTTTATATACATACGTAGGTGCAGCCGGATATCAAACACCGACTGCTCCAGAAAGTTGCACAGGCTCTAATGAACTGCATGGTCACTGTAGATGGTTCAGTGCTATCAGCAGGTGACCTGCGCGGGGTAGTAGCAGTAGCTCAGCATACTCCCACGTTGCATAGCGAGACTGTCTTGTTCTCTGAGACATACAGTCTCGTCTATGCAGGCCGTGGACACAAGCTCGCATGTGCATTCGCCTAGTGTCCACGAGCTATGCTCTCCTAGTACATGAGAAAAATAGGAAAGAATCGGATCAAAAAGCGCTGCAGCTACTGTGCGTTTCCCAAGGGGAACATATATAGTAACTCCCAAAGCGCATCCTTGTGGTGCTTCCTGTGCAAACGGCAAAATTGCATGTCAGCCTTGAACAGCCTTTGGAAGCATGTCGAAATGGAAAAAAAAATTAAATCTACTAAAGCTGAATAAAATCTCTGAGAATGTGTATGGTAAACAAAAGGCAATAAAGATTATTATTAGTATTAAGAGTGCTGATCATTCATGTGTATAGACAGCTGTTCCGAGTATATGCATGCACATGCAAGAAAGTGTGATGGAGGCTATTACTTTTTGCAGGTAGCACACATATTCCAGTAAAGAAAAAAAGAAAGAAAGAAGGGTTGGTCCAACGCGATCTCAGAACGAATCGCGCTAGGCATGATCCTCGCTCCACCAACGGATTAGTGAACTCTTCCAAGATTTTACACTGACCTTGCCGGTGCAGGCGTTTGGTATTCACCCATGATCATTTGGGCACTGCAGAGTAAGGACAAAGTAAATAGGCAGATTAAAAATGCACCTCATAATAGAAGCAGGACACCTGTGTCTCAGATATGCCATGTATAAAAAATGGAGTGGACTACTTTAGGCAGCATACTTACTTTATTTCTCTCTTGGCAAACTTGGAATTAAGGTTAGCTCTTCAAGTCTGTGTACCTAAACAGTGGAAAACCAAAGTGATGTCCAGCAAAAATATCTAATACACAGCACAGTATATTGTTTTAAGAAATAGTACATTAAGATGTGTTGCTTGCACTGGTCCTTGCCTCATTTTCAATACGCAGGCATGAACAAAGCCATCGCCTTTGCAAACGTGTCGTTAGCCAAAAATAATGTGCACGTACAGCATGTAACTGCATGTGTTTTTTTTGCAACGTTACCGGGAGTTCCAAATGCTTGTTACACAGATGATTTTGCATATCTCTTCCATCAAAATGCAGTAGCCGCAGCATAATATCAAACTCGCGACCTTGAGATGGGCAGCTTAAGTGCCTTTCATGTGTCAGGTGAAAAGTGCGAGACAAGGGGATAAATATAATTTTATCCCCAATTTTCACAGATGGTAGCTGTGCCACGAAGTTTGTGAACCAGTGGTGTGAGGATCAGATTTGGTGGTTCAGGCGTGGAAAGAACTGCGGGTGACTCGCCTATCAATGCCTTTCCAAAGTATTTGAGTATTCTTGTTTATTATTCATGTTTCAGGTGGAAAGCACCCGACAAGGGGATAAATATAATTTCATAGAAAAGAACAATAGTAAAAAAATTCTGTGGGACTAATGTGCCACTTTCGAACACATATATGGGGTGATTATGTTTTAAGGGGTCCTGAACAACCCCTTGGGCTTGGTGATAAAAACATAATTCATACAGCACGGTGTAAGAACAGGTGATCTGACGATGTGGGGGGCCACTAGGTAGAAACGTGTCTCACTAATGGTGGTGTTTCATGTCTGAACCGCAGCACGGGAGCACGCGTAAGGAGGCTGAAAAGGTGGGAAATTTCAGAGGTTAAATAGTTATAGTTGCACGTAAAATGCATTGAAACAAATAAAAGCTAATTTATTTAGTGTGTCTTTCATTCACTGTAATCATTCAAGTTTCTCAGGTGCCGTAACAGACGATAATGTCTCCAACATTGGAGTCGCGTCGCTTTGCTCTAGCAGATGGCGTTTGACAAAGCCTGGAACCAGTGTGGGCAGACGATAAGTTCTCTTTTTTTGTTGCAATGTTTGCTTTACCATTGAGCAATTAGTCATCCTTGTTCTCAGTAGAGACTTAATGATGGAAATAATGGAAAAGGATGAATAAGCTTAGTTTTTCTTCATCTTGAAAAAGTTTCGACTGGAAGTTCCTGTGGGGCCTAACGAGCCTGCTTTGATGTTTATGAAAAACTACCTTGAAGTCGACGACCAGATGAATACCCGTGTGATTATTATGGGTAAAGCTATACCTCCAGAAAAACGTGGAATGATGAGTAAGCTGTCAGCGCTAAGATTTGAACATTGCCTTGCTCCGAATCGACAAGGTCAGTGTCGATGCCTACGTCGATGTATCCGGCCACTGGAGGCGCAGGGAATGTTCCATGTGGCTAGAACCCAGTGAGGAAACTTGCATGCAGTCGCTGTGGAAGGTTGCCGGATACACTTCACATTCATCACAAGAGGCTTCTTCGGAAGAAACAAAAGCGAAGGCCGTACCAGCGATTTCGCACACCATCTAGCCCTCAACAAATGGCAGCCTTAAGGAGGGCAAGATATGCAGTGATGAAGTCAAAGTCGGGAAGTACACGAGCACGGTTCAAGTCAACTGCGGATTCGACAAGAGATTCTTCACTGCATTACAGAAAAGATGGCCACGAAGGATTCTTACCAGCGTCGTGGTATTCTTGTCTTCGACGAAATTCAAGTGCGTCAAGAGATGACTGTTCACTCAAGAACAATGACATGCTCTGGGTTCACTGACTTCGGCAAATCTTTGCCATGCAAAGAACAACTAGCCGACCACGGACTTGTTTTTAAGTTCTGTTCTTTTGGGGATGCACACTCGCAGCCGGTTGCCGTTTTTGCCAGCAAAGGCCCAACAAAGAGGACTGACCTCGCTCGTCTGGTCATGAAAGCAGTAATACTTTTGGAGCAGGCAGGGGCATTCGTTGGTGCTTTGGTCTGCGACGGCACTGCTACCAACCGCAGGATATGGAAAGAGTGAGTGACAAGTTGGAAAATCCCTTCAATTATTTTATCCATCCTCTTGATCATGATCGCAAGGTCTTCGTCTTTGCAGATGCCCCAGACTTGATCGAATGTGTTAGAAACTGCCTGCACATGCAAAAAAATCTTCAAACTGCTGAAGATTGCGTCTTCTGGGCTCACTATGACAAATTACTTATTGCAGACACCAGCAATCTTGGTTGCTTGTGCGTATGTCCGAAGTTGTCATCTGCCCACCTGAATCCTACAAATGCCAAAAAAATGAGGGTGAAGCTGGTGACACAGATATTAAGTAGAAGTGTGGCTGATGGCCTACAGTACTATTCTAAACGAGGTTCTTTTTGGACTGGAAAATATCCAAGGAACAGTCAAGTTTACCATGATGTTCAGTGATGTGTTTGATGCGTTAAACAGGCGTTTTCCTGCACGCGGCATAAGGCGAGACAGCAAGGACTTTGAAGTCTTAAAGTATTTCTCCACATGGCTCGATTCTTGGGAAACAGAAGTGTCTACAGGAAGAATCCCGAAAGAACGCTTTTTAACCGAGTCAACGGCTGAGGGACTTCGAGTGACACTTTTATCTACAATAGAGTTAACAACCTACTTACTCGAAGTCTGCCACTTCAAGTATGTGCTGACATCTCGCTTCAACCAGGACGTTTTGGAAAGCTTTTTTTTTTTTTGGCACTATTCACCAAGCCGGGGTTCAGAATGATCATCCTTCTATGTCAGCTTTTCTCCAGTTGTATAACATGCTGTCTTTTTACAGCCTGGTAGAAGTTTGGCAACTGCAGCATTGCAGATGGCTGCGACAATCGTCTCCTCACGCTTTCGGATCTCACAACAGCCTTCCAATCCAATTACGGAGAGTCAAAGCTGGAAAAGCTTAAGAAAAAACTTGACCAGAATGTAGATGATGAAGTGAAATGTGAGACCCTTTTTGACCATGTTTACTCTTTGCCAGAAACAGCGGACTCTATAGTCTACTACATAACCAGCTACATGTGCCGCAAGCTCTTAAAGAACGCACCATGCGAATACTGCACCCGTGGACTGGCAGTCTCACTTGTCAAGTCAGACCATTCTGAAGCTTCCCTTGTTAACTTGAAGACTAAAGGCAAGCTGATTCATCCCGCCATTCACATATTTCGCATGCTACAATCCGCAAAGAGCGTCTTTCAGAAAAACGCTGCAGAACGTTCTGCATACTGCCTTACCATAGATGAATTGCTCGAGGAGGACAACTTTTCATTTCCATGCCCTCTGTGCAAAGGCGATGTGGTTGCAGATATTTTGCACTACTATGTCTCTATGAGTATGAGGCAATACGCCAAGCAAAAACGATCCAATAGCAGCAAGTCGCACAACTTAAGAAAGCTGGATAAGCTCGTTTAAAACTCAGCTATGAAGAATGTCTCAGGGATATGTGTATCCTACACCGATAAACTTCCTTTCTCTTGGTTTGCAAGTTGATTCCATATTGGTTTTCTGTTGCCTCATGAATGTTGAATAAAAAGAAACAAGAAAACGATCAGCATCTTCTATCATGAACATTTTATTAAGGAGCATGCACACACTGATTCCATTGAATGCTATAAATGCATGAAAGGCGCAGCATGGTTCATAAGAAACAAGCAGCCTTTGTATTGGTGCTTTATGAACTCTACTATTCACAGAGCCCGTATGTGATACACGCAATATTTAATTTTCGTTTGAGTCTATGCAACAATGATGGTACAGCTCACTCCATTACGAGAAAGCGCTTATATACACGCAGGAGAACATCGTACGCGGTATTCCCCAACACACTGGCTTCACATGAGAAATGAGAAAGGGGACGCAGCGTAGAGTGACGACAGATAGCAACTCTTCATCTAAACGGAACTTGCAAATTGAATTGTCAGCTGCTCCAACAAAAATGCGGACTGCGATCACCGCATTCAGCAAAATATACGTTTTTGATTAAAAATGCAGAATGTGTTGCGGCATTGTCAAATAACTCTGTAAGCTTTTGGGAAATTAAGATAGTACAGTGAAACCTCGTTAAACCGTAGTTGGCCAGAGCTCGGAAAAACTACGTACTAAACGGTAGTACTGTTTAACCAAAATAGCATGAGGTCGCCCTCTTACCTGTCGAAAACAGAACTCAGAGAGAGTGCGATGAAAGGGGAAAAAAACATGCAGTATTTATTCACTTCGCGCGACAAAAGTGTTATTTTCGTTTGATGCCGCGGCGGCCTAGCACGACGACAGCGGCCTCAAACTTACTTAAGCTGCGTGCCAGCTTTTCAGCCAGCCCCCTCTTCTCGGCAAACACTCGCATGGCAGATTCCTCGTTGGCGTTACGTATTCTCCGTGTGCGCACGCAGTAGTGCTGCTGAAGTCCCGGGGGAGCATTTTCATTGCTGGGTGCCGGAGTTTTGAATACTTTTCGTTTGAAACAGAGTTACGTTATCGCGCTCCTGCTCTCGTCGCGATGATTGCATTTATGAGGCTGACGTAACGCGTAGCTTCTGCCACTGTCGGGCCTGAATCGCCCGTGCTGTCGCTTTCCGTGTCGTCCTTATCACTGTCGCTAGGTGACACTTCGGCAACAACAGAGGCAACGATGGTGAAAAGTCGAACCTCGTAGCCGACATGTCTTCGCGGTCGCAGCAGCGCTGCTGAGCAACTTCTTCGCATTCCAAATGCCACACACCATAGTCAACAGCAGATCCTTGTCGCGTGCCAGCGCCGACTTCTCCGTGTCACGTTCGATAGCACAGACGATGTCTAATTTTTCTTCTATGCTGAGCACCCGGCGTCTTTTTTATCCGAGCTTCGGAATGACGCGAGTCCTTGCTTGCACGACGCCATAACGCTCTCTGGCACAGCGTCGAAATGATGTTGATGTTGATGTGGCTTCACGCGCAAACGCACAGGGTGCTTGGAGGCCGTTGTTCAGATCTCTGAGGCTTGTTGTTCTGCCGAGTTGCCCGATGGAGACGACGCACCGCCGTGTTTGCACGACGAAAAGTTGAAACGCAATAAGCTGGTACGGTTTATGCGGATACAAAACACATTATGTTCAATAGCCGCTGAGTCGGGGATTTGACTTTACTACTTTTAAAACGAAGCTACTGTTTAAGCGGGTACAGTTTAACAAGGTTTTACTGTAACCTCAACATGAAAGTGTTAACACTTACATGCACTCTGAAAAATGCAGGCTGAAATATGCATGCTTGAGGCTTGTCAGCCTCCGGTGCCAGCCTCCTAACCAGCCTCCTAGTCACGTGTGCCACCTGCTGGCTCTCCAACATTAGTGAGACGCACTGCCGTCGGACCACCTGTTCTTCTTACAGCGTGGTCCACGGATAGCATACGCTGTTGTGAATATCTCAGCCAAGTTTTGCTGTCATACATAGTGCGTGGATCTTGCAAGTGGAGCGTGAATCACCTTTCTCTCAAATACTGTCTTTTCAACAGAAGCCTTCTCATTCTCTTCTGGATGCTTTATTTTTAAATCAAGCGGATTCCCATACTACGGCTGCTATTGGCCAGTAGTTCACGTCAGCCAAGAAGGGTGTTCAGATCAGTGCGCTTCTTCCTCCTGTTACTGTGTATGTTTATTAACGAAGTTCAATAAACAGGCTGAAATAAGTGAAAATGTGCTTTCAAATTTCTATAATAATTACATACTTCAGGAAGAAGCTGACTATCACCTGCTGAGGCTCGGCCGCTCGCATAGGAATTAAACTTTGGGCACCCTGCTTATCGGTGTCATAGCCAGCAGGTCTCGCTGATTTCATCTAGTTTTGAATGCTCAACTAGCCTCAAACCCCATGAAACCTAAGGTCAGGCCACGCACACGCTTACCAGCACGTGCTTACTCATGGCCGCTCCTGGTTAGACGCCTTGGCAGACTAATAATTGATAGTAAAAAAAAATGTCCGACGAAAACAATGCTTCTTAATGTGAAATTTGAGCGTAGCTTTATGCGTGTTTTCACTTCACGATATATTGAGATAAAGAATTTGAGACCGAAATCACCGCATCGACTGGCAGGCAGTGGGCCAGTGCCGCCAGCGCCTTCGCAGAGGGAGGGCAGTATGGGAACGCTGGCATGATGAGCAGCATCTCTGAGCCAGCTGTGGAAGATGACGACAATGAAGGCGCGAACAGTATATTGAGGCAAAGAATTTTACACCGAAATCACCACACCGACTGACAGTGGGTCAGTGCCGTGAGTGCCTTTGCATAGGGAGGGGCAGTATGGCAGCGCTAGCATGATGAGCAGCATCCGAGCCAGCTGTGGGAGATGACGACAAAGGCGCGAGCAGTGGCATGAGCGCAAGGGGCAATATGGGAACACGGGCATGATGAGTGGCATCAGAGCCAGCTGTGATAGAAAACAATGGGCCTCTTCAATTTTCGGAGTTCTGGCAGCCAGATGGCAGCCAGATAGTTCCGGTTCTGTTAGGAAGTCACGTGGGCTGCGATCCCAAGACAACCTGAACCTGCCCGAAGTTTGCAAAATCGAACGCTGGTACAGCTGGCGAAATGTAAATAAGCTACCTGCATGGCAGCGCCCGGTGAGGCCGGTGCACGCTCGGCGTAGTCGGCCCATTTATGCGTTGCCAGCTTGAAAGTATATAGTTGCATTCAGGGATACAATCACTTTCGCGCGATTTCGCGCAACTCTGTGCAAGACGCGCACTGGGTCAACCTCACCTTGCGCAGCACAACAGGTGGCCTCCAACGCGGCGGATGTCAAGATGCGAAATTGCGCGTAAGTGATTGTAAACTCGAAAGCGATAGATCGAGGATTCCTGCTCGCAGCGATCACGTCGCCCACCAGCGACATTGATTAGTTGGCGTGTCATTGCAAGACATGAAAAAGTAGGTTATCGGGTACATCTCATACGCATAAAATTTCATGCCGACCTGCTTGGGCTTCGATTTCAGAAAGTTTGTTATAGCTGATGGTGCTTCTCATTTTGACCCTAAGGAGCTGGGGACGCGGCTGGCGCATGAAAATGCACGCCCCCTGTGACCAGAAAAACGTTTCACACGAAAAACAACATTGGTCGCAATCATAAGAGCAATAAGCCAATGTATGTGTGTTCTTAGATCAACGGCCTGCAGTTCGAACATATATCGGTTTCAAGCTGCCACCTAAGCATACGACGGAGAGACGGAGCGAACACGGGCTAGCTGCAAAGCCTTCGCTAACTGCAGAAAAAGGAGCTAGATATATACATACGCGAAATATATGAAAACGAACGCCACCAGAGAAAGACGAACCGAAAATGTACCGCAATGTATGAATGAGCGTCTACAACTTGCGTGGAACACGATGCAGTTAACATGCACACATGAGAGCACGGCGCGCTGATCACCGCCGCGAAGAAACCATCAGGGGACACACACACAAAAGCTTCAAGCGGTTCACCACGGCTCGTATCACGCCGCTTCGCAATGCGGAACAGAGCATTAGCACCTAAAGAGATAACGCCAGAAGTAAGGAAATCCAAGGATGACCATAGACAGTTGACTGAGCAAGGTAAATTTTAAGTCCTCAAGCGCCCGCTTTGCAATCCGTGAAGTCCCCACAAAGATGGCAGCGAGCGCCCATCGCCTCTTTTAGTCGTCTGCTAGCCAGAGAACCTCCAGAGAGCAGCCAGACCAAAATAGTCCTGGCAGGTTCTGGCAGCTCGCTGGTAGCCAGAACCGTCCAGCCCGAGCAAAATGAACGCCCGGCGGAAGTGCGTAGCGCGGTGGGCGGAGCAACCCGACAAAAACGAAGACGCTGTGGCTGGCTCTGGCAGCCTGCGGGTAGCCAGAAGGGGAAAATCGAAGAAGCCCAATGACAAATGCGCGAACAGTGGCACGCGCGCGTTCACATGGTTACGCCGATGCGAAAACTTAACCCAGGAACGGGCACTTAAGAGCTGCGCTCTAAAATGCGCAAGTTGGATGTTGCTACGATCCATCGGTCAAGCTGGTGAAGGACAAATCCGGTCGACACCACCTAGCATGGTTGGACTGTAGCATATGAGTGCGAGCACGCACTCAAGCCCTGCCGTGCACAAAGCAAACGCTGCACTGTACTGCAATTGCATGTAGCTGCAGTCTGCTACGTAGCGTAGATACCGCCTAATGTTGCCTAATTGTGGTCGCTATATTAAGAAAAGTATTAAACACACATGAACAAAAATTTGCATTCTAAGTGGGAGTTCTTTGAGCTATACAGTCTCCTTTAGCTTCCCTTCAGCTTCCTCTAGCAAATAGTTGCCGGGCTGTTTACAACGCAAGTTGCTATACTTGTCTATTTTCACTTGCAAAATAGCAATAAAGTAAATATTCAACATTCTTGAACTACATCTAGGAAATAGATAAATATGTTGTCAAGTTACGGCAGGGGGCGGACACTCCGTATACATCCCATTGGCCGTTTTTGAGCAGACGCTCTTTCGACGCTAGCGCCAAGGTCCCCGTCAGTTACGGCCCTAATGAAGGGGCGACGCATTAGGCAAAATGGCGGCGCACATGATTGTTTACGTTGCCATGGCAACAGCAACAGCAGCCGCGCGGCGCCTCCTCTCCCAAACGTTTTTCTTTCCTTTTTGTTTTTATTATGCCGACCCGCTCCACTCTCTTTCTCTCTTTCCCCCATGTCGCGCGCGCCGCTCACTTTTTTTTTGTTTTTACCCGTAAGCGGCGCGTTTTTTCTTTTTTATAGCGCGCTTGTTACCGCGCGCCACGCGCCAGCTCGCAAGCAATGCGCGCGCTACGCGGCGCATTGGCATTGCTTGCGAGCTGGCGCGTGGTGCGCCGTGGGCTATGCATTGGCACGCACGCAGTCTTGCCCATACTTATATTATACCAGCATGTGGCGGGACATAAAAAAAATTCTACTTCCAACACAACAGATGTTTAGCCTCGCTTTATTGACTTCGTTTCCGAAAAGAGATTTTTCTTACAACGTGGTGTGATACACGCTCCAAAAATGAGCAAAAGTGAGAGGTGCATGACATATATAAGAGTACTAAAGACAAAAGTTCACAGATGGTGAAATAACAAAAGAAAGCGTGCAGTGAAAGCGCTAGAAAACGCGAAGGCCATTCCATGTACACACATATAAAAACAACATTTTTATATAACGTCCTCAAGACCTAAATGTAGACGAGCTCCTGATATGTGCACTAAGATATTGCACAAAATTGGACGACGTGTATGACGTAGTCATGACAACTATAAAAAGGGAAAACTCACTAGTAATGGCAAAAACAAGGACACGCAAAACACCTGAAAGATAGAATAAAATGCTAACATTGTTTGATTGAGAGCCATACCAAAAGAAAGCTCACTTATAGATCTGCACGAAAATATATGAAATGCTTGACATGTTCATTACTACTGAACAAATTGAAAAAAAAACATGGCAGAAAAAAATAACATCGTACTAAAAACTGAAACAAACATTATCACATTATTTCGCACTTGGTCACAACTTGAGTAAAGGTGGCAAGGGAACAGGAGATAGTCGGCTTTTGCAGCAGCACATAGAAAACATTCGCAGAAAGGCGTATTCCTCAATCAAAGACCAGGTAAAACAAGCCAACACGACCCTTCTTTCTACCCGAATGCAATGCTTAGCAGTAAAATTACGTCACTTAAGGCACTAAGTCGTACCTACTGGGCTGTCCCTTGTATAATAAACATGAACTGCAAAAATCTGCATGTAGGACACTTGCAATGCTCATGCTTTCCAGAGGAAAAAAAAGCGTATCATGCCTACACATGAAGGTTGTTCGCGCGGTTTTCCCATCGGGGGTTACTGAGATAGTACACAAACACTAACAGTAATTTTTCAGCTGTTAGTTGGTTTGTAGAACGTGATACACAGAAAAAGCACTGAGGGCGGTATGGAAAGCTGGGCAAGTTACTGAAGTTGCAGAATGAGACTTGGCACAGAAAAACACAAGTCACAGACCAGGTGACAATGAGGAGGAACATCTATTTGTCAGCTTTCTCTACCGGGAAGAGGCAAGTGTAGCACAATCAAGGCGCAACGACGTCCGGAGCCTCATGGAGTACACAAATGGACAGGGCTGTGTTCGTGTACATGCGCCTTCTGATGTCCTTGGGTCTGAGCGCTCACCTGTTGTCTTTGGGCACCCGGAACAACCTTGCAGGGCTTGTTTTTGAGGTATTTGTGCACCACTGCACGATGCACGAGCGGTACGAGTCGTGAAACGGGTGAAACATCGCGGAGCACAAGCACACAGCTACCGAGGAACACAGAACTGACTAAACTAGCCACGTCGGTAAACGCACAGCAGCGCACGTATCTCGATGACAGCAGATAACAAAAATAAAGCGTTACGTAGCGGACTAAGCAGCAGCCGGGCCGGCGGGGATGGCACGGCGGCGCGGCGCGTAGACAGTCGAAGGTGAGGGAGTTGAGAGTGTATTACGAGAGAGGGCGTAGGGAGAGGAGCCTAGCGGGGGGAAGGGCTTGGCCACCTGGATCGGCGCGCGTGCGCGCGATAATCTACGAGGCCATGCAAGGGAAACGGATTTTTGCGTCGCCCTGTACACAGATGGCGCCAATTTCCTGCGCCACCGGAACCGAGGAGTGTCCCCCCCCTGGTTACGGTGCAAGTCACAATGCTGTAGATTTTTCAATATATTGTCACAACCTAGACCTGGTTAGCAAAAACCCTGTATCTAAAGGCCAAACTACAAGTAAAGGCCAAACTACACCACTTGTGGGCGAAAGACGCTTTTAGGAACAGATCCTCAAGCGCGATTTCACCGACGTTGTGGACTACGAAATGTTTACCAAAGATGCAGTAATATGGCGCTTCCCCTCATGCAACGTGATTATGGCAGCAAACCCTCGTAGAGATCAGAGCAACAAGCTACGAAAGAACCCTGCGTAAATTACGATGTCAGGATTTCTGTGCCGGCGCTTGCGGAGCTTGTCATCGCGTACATGTTGCATCATGCTCGATCAGGATCTGGAAGTGAAAGATTCCATGGCTGATGCATTTTCTTTTTGAGTGAAATTAGTTTTAATATCATGCTCAATAAAGCTTCCTTGCGTTTGTGTTCCTGCACGTTAAACTAAAGGTCTTGAAGAGACGCACACCAAAACATCCCACAAAGCTGCTTGCGTTTAATTTGCAGAAGGTGTCAAAAGCTATTCTAAAGCTGTCTATCTTCTCCAGACAAATGTTGGTGCTCTTGCTGCCTTTAAAAAATACTAAACAACCTCTAACAAAAGGAAAATGTGAGCCAAGTGGGCACGCGCTGCCGCGTCCACTTGTAGATTCAAACTACCACGGGGCACAGCAAACGCAAGGCATGTGAGCATAAGCTTTCACACGCCAGCATGCGTACATGTTGTTTCGCCTTTAGGCTTATTCTTGGAGGGCATTTATTTTTAAAGCTTGCATATCCACTATATATAATATATATGTATACGGAATTTACAAGAATTAAACTTTTCAATGGTATATACGACAACTTAATGCAATGAGTAGAATAGCTGCACGAAAAGTACTGAAAATGGAGTGTTTGTGCCGCTGGAGTGCGACTGCCGCTGTCCATTGTCATCACTGTCAGACAGCTCTTCATCACTATGGACTACAACCTGCCATTCACAGTGCGGTCCACTTCGTTATCCTTCAAGAGTGCTCATGCAATGTAATTCTCGGCATGGACTTTCTGTATCAACACGGCGCAGTCATTGACCTAAAGTCGAAGTCGATAGCGCTGTCCACAGACCCAGCGATACCGCCGGAGAGGACTTCCAGTGAGTGTGCCATTAGAGTACTTGAACACCAAAGTCAGCATCCCACATTGCATTGTCATTTCCGGCAGCACCGAAACACCTGCAGATGTAGAAGGCATCATCGAGGGTTACCAATGTCTACTGCTCGAGCGTGAAATTTGCATTGCAAGAGGGATTGCTCGAGTGCACAGAGGAAAATTGAAAGTGATGCTGACAAACTTCAGCCAGGAGTTCAAGCAGATCAACAAAGGCATGACGATCGCATACATAGAGGAAATTGTGGAAACCAGCAATACGTTCATCCTCTCGGATTCTATCGGATCTACCTCGGAACGAGTCTTCGACATAAATCCAGTCTCCCCATGAGTCAGCAGCAACTGCTTAAAAGTCTGCTCCAACGACACAAAGACTGCTTTGCGACATCGTTTATTCGACAAATACCAGTTGGAAGACATCGCATAATAACCAAACAATTCGCCAGAGGAGCCCTTACAGAATTTCCAGGCGAGAATGTGATGCTATAAGTTGACAAGTCAATGAAATGCTGCGCGACATCATCCAGCCATTGAAAAGCCCGTGTGCTTCTCCTGTAGTCTTCGTGCAGAAAAAAAATTCACCGACGATTACTGTAATCCCTAATGCTAAATTTGAGTGCAGCTATATGTGTGTTTTTATTTCGCGATATATTAAGGCAAAGAATTTGACAATGATGTAGCTGAGGTCAAGCGCATCGTCTTTTATAGATGATTCAATGAAGGTTTCAGTGTAATCGCTGGTGCTGCTTGGCTTCCATAAAGTACTACACAATTCATGTCGTGCATACAATCAGGTTATAAAACAATTGAAACAAGCACTAGCGAGAGCTGATGCGAGCACACGATAGTACGGAATGAGCGGTTGAGTGGGTCTGCATGTATCAAGTTTCCCGCGTGCATGTCGCAGAAGGGGCTGCTATCATTGGTCTGCGTCTCTCCGCCATTTGCATCTATCATTTGCCGCTCCGCATTCGCTGTTTCACCTTTCACTGGTGTGCTCGTGCACTCAGTTATGACAACGTTCGCCAAAGCTGCGCTCTGAAAGGACGGAACTCTGCGTTTCTGTGTCCATTATCGTCGGTTGAACAAGATCACAAAGAAGGCTGTATACTCCCTCCAACACATTGGATCAGCACTGCAACGCTAAGTACAGGCGGCTTCACCTTTGTGTAGAGCGCGGGAACAGCGGCCACCAGGCCACTCCCGAGGTAGCCAACGACATCTAACAATAGCTGCTGGACTCGAGATAAGTGTCTGGGCATGTGCGGCTGGCGCACCTAAACTCGGGCCCAGCCACTACCGTTAGACGTCGCTGGCTGGCTGCGGAGCACCCTGGTGACAGCTGTTCCCACGCTCTAAGCAACGGTGACATTGACTGTACTTCTCGTCAATAGATCTCAAGACTGGCTACCAGCAAATAGAAGTCGACGAGAAGGGTTGCGAGAAGACCGCCTTCATCACGCCAGACGGCCTCCATGAGTTCAAGGCCATGTCATTCAGACTGTGCTGGCGCACCTAAACTCGGGCCCAGCCACTACCGTTAGACGTCGCTGGCTGGCTGCGGAGCACCCTGGTGACAGCTGTTCCCGCGCTCTAAGCAACGGTGACATTGACTGTACTTCTCGTCAATAGATCTCAAGACTGGCTACCAGCAAATAGAAGTCGACGAGAAGGGTTGCGAGAAGACCGCCTTCATCACGCCAGACGGCCTCCATGAGTTCAAGGCCATGTCATTCAGACTGTGCTCGACACCTGCAACGTTCCAGCCCGTGATGGACACTGTGTTAGCAGGGCTGAAGTGGAGGACCTTGTCTCGTCTGTTTGGATGATGTTGTCATCTTCGCCAGGAATTTCGACGATCACCTTAGGTGGCTTGGAACAGTACTAGAGGCCATCAAGTCATCAGGGCTCACTCTGAAGCTGGAAAAGTGCCACTTCACTTACGATGAGCTTCTGTTCTTGGACCACGTCATCAGCAAAGCTGGAGTCCACCCTTATCCGCAGAAGACATTTGCCATCGCTAAATTTTCGCAGCCCACCAACAAGAAGGTAGTGCGCAGATTTCTTGGCTTGTATGCCTATTACAGGCGCTTTGTCAAGAACTTTTCGCCCAACACCGAGCTATTAACCTTTCTCACGAAATCAGATGTCGAGCTTAGGTGGGAAATGCCGCAAACTGAAGCATTTGAAGTGCTTAAATGACACCTGCAGTCACCACCAGTGCCCGCCCATATTGATGAATACGCTGACACCGAAATCCACACTGGCGCCAGTAGTCTAGACATCAGGGCTGTGCTAGTCTAGAGGAAAGATGTATTTCAAAGGGTCATTGCTTATGCTAGTCGGTCGCTGTCAGAAGCTGATGCCAATTATTCGACCATGGAAAAAAGAATGCCTTGCCATCATTTGGGCTACCACGAAATTTCGTCCTCACCTTTACGGCAGGCCCTTCAAAGTTGTAAGCGACCACCATGCCTTGTGTTGGCTGGCAAATTTAAAGGGACTTCAGGATGCCTCGCATGTTGAAGTCTCAGCCAATAAGCCCGGAAGAGTTCGCTGAACAACAATGAGCAGGCCCAGAGCTAAAAAGCCTCGTCGAATTTTTGAGAAGCGACACCGATGTTGTAGTTAATGCATCTAGCCGAAGGTTGTCTTCATTTTCCCTTCAAAATGACGTCCTCGTAAAGAACTTCTCTCCAGTCCGGGCTACCTACCTTCTCATTGTGCCCGTAGCAATGCGGCCAGAAATCCTGCATGCCCTGCATGATGATCAGACAGCAGGGCACCTCGGATTTTCCCGTGCGCTCACAAGGATACAGAAGAAGTTCTACTGGCCACGCCTCACCATCGACGTCGCTCGTTACTTCAAGACATGCCCAGACTGTCAGCGACGCAAGACATCAAGACAACAAGGCCATCAATACTGCTACAGCCAATCGAGCCCCCTTGCCGACTGTTCCAGCAAAGCAGGATCGACTTATTTGGGTCATTTCCAATGGCAACATCCGGAAATAAGTAGATTGCCCTGGCTACCGACTACCTTACCGGCCACACTGAAACGAAAGCCCTGCCTAAAGGTAGTGCAGCTGAAGTGGTGAAATTCTTCGTCGAGGATATGCTGCTACGACATAGTGCCCTGAAGTGCTCATCACCGACCGAGGAACGGCTTTTACACTGGAACTTGTGCAAGCAATTCTGCAATACAGCCAGATAAGCCACACGAGGACAGCTGCCTACCACCACGGACGAATAGTCTTACGGAGAGGCTAAACATAACCCTCGCCTACATGTTGGCAATGTACGTCGACGTCAAACGCAAGATTTGGGATGTTGTCTTTCCATGTGTAACATTCACTTATAATACGTCCGTGCAGGAAACCGCAAATCGCGCCATTCAAGCTGGTTTATGGAAGGAACCCGACGACGACTCTCGATGCTATGCTGCCGCACATCACCGCCCATCTCCGGTGCACTGAAGAAGCCCGACAGCTGGCACTATAATCTCCGACGACGATACATGGAATTCCAGCCCGGTGATCGTGTGTTTGGGTTTGGACCCCACTATGCCGACGAGGTCTTAGTGAGAAACTTCTGCGACGCTACTTCGGACCCTACAAGATCATCTGATGAATTGGTGCACTGGACTATCAGGTCGCGCCAGACGGCAAAAAGCTGTCCCACCAGCACTGACAAACTTTGGGACTCTGTTTCTTTGTTACTTTTTCTTTGCTAAGCGTGCATATTTTTTTTCTCCTGTTATCTTTGTAGCATCAGTACGATGCTTTCTAAGAGGAGCGGGGCATTGACATGTGTACTTGTTTATATTTTCCGGGTGACCATTTTTTCACCAGCCAACAAAGGTTAAATGATTACTGACACAAAATTTCGAAGTTGAGTTAACATGAGATCAATTTATGTGGGCACACACACATCGTCTGCAAAATATCAACGGCGAATACAGCTTAGAACATATTTAAAATCAATTTTAAAGTACATGCACGCAGCCAACCGCAATACGCAGCACCTCGCGACATCGACATCAAGAAAGGAATGTAAAAACCTAGAAAATGCTACATAACGAGTTTGCGCTGCCGTCAAGGCGGGTCCTGCAAGCAAGTTTCTCACTGCTCCAATCGTCCCGGTCTTTTTTTTTTTTCCTGGTCATGACGCTGACCTCTTTCGCCACTGATGGCGGCACAAAAATCGGCCAAAATTTGTTTCTCACGTGATATAACTCGTAAAGTGACCTCGAAAGTGTGCATGTTATAGAACGTTGCGCAAAAAGTAAATTGTTAGTGTGATTTTGATTCGCAGGTATCGCAAGTGGTCAGTGCAGCCGCTGCTGCAATCGTCTCTGCAAAGCGGCTCGCCCAGCTAATGTTTTTTCATTGCTACCAACGCCGTCGGGAACACTAATTGTATTGTCACTCATGAGTGACATAAATGTGCAGACGTTGATTGTGTTGACGAATATAGATGCTTTATTACTAGCTGCGGACGGTTTGCAAGGGCCGTAGGCCTCGAATCTGATGGCCAGTGAGCTAGGCCTATATACTGTTTATCAGCAATCGCCAGCTCGCTTGGCTTGCTCGTTGGCTATACCTTCAGCATCGATAAGCAGCAGAAGTGGTCCAAGTTCGTGCGCCCCGCTGCATGCTTATAATGGACCCCACTGAAGAGCAGCCAGATTGGCTCGTTTCATTTCGAGCGTGCCTAGTATAAACAAAACCAGTCGAGCTTAGAGCAGTCCTATGATCTTCCACCAAGACTACGTACCCCCGAGCCTGATGCTGTGTCGACTTTTACCTCGCCTTGTGTCCTGCTCTGGAATATGCTTCATTCCCAAAGCACCTTCGGCGAATGGCTCGTACTACTTGTACCGGTGTGTATGTATATTGATAGCTGTCGCTAGCCGCACTTTTCGAGTCGCCGCTTTGTAGTGGATCAAATCAAATGTAGTTGACCACGTCTAATTCGGCATTGACTACCGCATGCAGGAAATAGTCGCCGCTGGAGAATGAAAACGAGGACAACAATGATGGCGAGGACATCGCAAAGCACGTGCAGGCGTAGCAGACTAACTAGCAACACGAAGCTCGCGATGGCTCGCGTACCAGCGTGCATACATCACAGTTTTGTGCGATCACGTGTCCAGCTGTGTTTACATTCCTTCTTTGGCCATCTCGTTGCTCTCTCAAACCGGAACTTGGAATGATTGCTACAAACAAGGCTCCAAATAATTACCTGTCGCACTCTGAAGCCAATAATGTTTCGTGCTGTGATTACTGGGTCATTAGTTACTTGTTGCAGTAGAAAAAACAAGATAAAAAATTTTTGTGGCAGTACTCCTTTAAACATTATCGCTCAGCGCATGACGCGCCTGCATCTATCGCACATGCAATCAGATTGCACGAGGTTCAGTGACAAGAGACAACGGATAGAACCATCATAACATTCCAGAAACTTCCATTACATGCAGGCGTGTCCTGCGCTGAGCGATAACGTTCAACATTTGTTAGCTGGTGAAAGGCGGTCAACTGAGAAAGCTAAACAAGTACACATGTCAATATGCAGGATCTGTTTTTTAGCTGCACAAAATTCCTGAGGATTCGTTCCAAGTGAATACGCCCGGTGAACTTGCTGTCTGTAATTTGTAGATTGAAATAGTGGCCGTAATGTTACTAATTAATAAGTTAATTCCCCCAATTATGCTAATTATTTAAGTATTTTGATTTCTCATAGAATTAATGGCCACCTGATTATTTAGATCAAGGATTAGAATTACACTATCTGCTACAGGCAATTTTTAAAAATTTGGCGCAGCTATAAAAAGACACCCTTTATTTAGGGCACCATAGGGAGTTTCTCCAAAGTGCCATCAGAGCATTTAAAATTCTCCTTCAAGCAGTAAAATAAAATTTAGAATGGTTGCTGTCTGCAAATGGCTCAGCATTTCTTATTGAAATTTTGCAATCATACATGGGAGACTTGGTACACTTAGAATCAATCATTGAGCATATTTTAAGTTCGAGAGTTAATTTGAGAATTGTGAATGGAGAAGGACATTTTTTAATCATTTCTTTGCCGCTGATGAGTATAGTCGTTGCCAGACTTTGTACCAGTATAGCAGAGTATAGTCGACATGAAGCCATGTTTCTGGAAATTGCCGTGGCTGCCACTATTACAAGAGCTGGGGCTTGGCTGTGCACACACAGATGGTGTGGAGGGCGCACAAGGGATGTGTAAAAGTTCTACAGGAACTGGAAATGCCTCTTTAGTGGGAAAATCATGTAGAGCTATGACAAAGAGTACATCTTGGGGGGGATAGAAGCAGAGATTGTGAAGTGTTTAGTCTGGCCATTTCCGTGCTTCCTGAAAGCAGGCAGTTATAAATTGTTGCTTGCAATTTCAATGAGCCACTGCATTAGTGTATTGATTTCTTCATGCAACAGCAAGGTATTGCACGTGCATTTGGCAACAGTACTTTGGAATTAAAATGCAGCGTGGTTACTAGGGTTTGGAAATTCATTTCTCTCTTCATAAGCAGTTCACTGAGTTTCAACATTTTGTTGGGAAGATATTCAAAGAGGCTACAAAGAATCATTGTCATGAACAGCCGAGTTCAGCACACCTCGTCTTCAAGTAGATAATTTCCTGTTTCGTACAATGGAAACATTACTAATGAGGCTCTAGCATTGTAAGGCATAGCACAGTATGTGAAAAAGCAGAAGTATGTAGCAGTAGATTAACTTTTGCATTTAGTAGTAAATTGGTTAGCTTACCATGTATATTGACTATATCACTTACTACACAGCATTTCTTCAGCATTCCATTTTAAATCCAAGCCACGGCGGCTGCATTTCGATGAAGACAAAATGCAAAAATGCTTCTGTATTGTGCATTGAGTGCACACTAAAGAACCTCAGGCAGTCAAAATTAATCCGGAGTCCCACACTATGGCATGCCTCATATTTATATCGTGGTTTTGGCACGTGAAACCCCAGAAATAAATTTTTTATTTAGCATTCCATTTTATATCTTCTGTAGGAGATGCAGAGCCACTTTATGAAGATGTGACACCTCCAGGGTCCCCAACACCAGAACAAGAAAACGAAGGAGCTGTTTCTACCGCAAAAGGCATTCCCATCTCCACTGCAGGTCAGTTAGTTCACTTCATTTGAAGTTAAAGTACTATTCATTTTGGCACGTATCAGTGATTGCAATCGTGGCTAACAAAGAGCAAAAAGCAAAAGAAATTGACCAATAAGAGAAATAACGCAAATGCTGCATTAAACATGATGTAAATGATGCTCATCTTGTGAAGCTGACTGTATTTTCCAGCAAGACATCGTGCCTTTCTCTATTGAAAGAAAAAGTTGATAGAACACCTTCCGCACGTGCACTCCCGGTTTACAGACCATGGTACCATATAATTTTGTTTATTCAATTGCAGTTAGGTTAATTTTTGCTTAATTCGATCTTGTGGGAAGGTCCCAGCTACTGCTAATACAGTTGACTTCCGTTGATTCAACCCTGACTTGACATATTGGTACTGCAGACGTCACACGCGAAACTCAGTGTATATTCATGTTCCATTCACAGCAGGGGCACTGACACAACATTGTACTGTGCGAGTCATGGGAAGCAAGAAAAGCTTGATGGGAATTAAGCTAACATTGTCATGATACTGTGAGATTTGAGATTGTGTTGTGATCATATGTGAACCTTATGGTTTCAATAAGAGGTATCCGAAAGGCTTACTGCATTATTCAACCAAATAATCATTTCAAACCAGGATCAGAACTTCACTTTTGGCCATATCTGTACAGTTTGTGGATCACAGTTGCGTTGAAGAGACACTGTTTATTTAGGCATGCACTGTAAAATTTGAAAGTGTAATCTTAATCATTGTGTCCAAGTACTGTAGTCCACATGTCTTTTTTGTAGGTCTGATTCTAGGCAGCAAGAAAATTCATGTTTTTGCGGCACTTGGAGTCCACACAATTTCTGCCCTGACTGAGCGTAAAAGGGAGATATATGGTGCCACGAGGCTATACACTGCATGTGTATTGCAGAATTCCTTAATGTACATTTATATTCTTTACAAACTTGGATGTGGTTTTAATATACAGACATTGAATCTCTGGGCATAGATAACATACTATGTAATTTGATTTGTTCCTCATTTTTTTTGGTAACTTCTCAATATGCACAAGAGCCTTTTGCTTCAGCAGCTGTTAGCTAAAAGCCATGCATGTATGTGGAACATATCTGGAGATATGTAAAAATTATTTTTACATTCTTAATTTAGTGCACTACAGGGACATTGTTGTATAACTAAAACAAAATATGCTACAGTTTTTTCTTGCCGTATCAGCAAACGCAGTCACAAAAAGTTCGGTAAGGGCATTAAGTTTGGTAAGTAGAACATATTTGCTTTTCCTAATCACTGCCTTTTACAAATCTGGTTTTCCTATTTTGCAATGCAAGACTTCTATCCCATAACTGTAACAAGGCCACATTCTTGCGAGCCTACTCCTCCAGAGTGTTGCGCTTTACTTTTGCGCACAGTCATGCGTGTTTATTAATGTTTTAATAATGAGTTTTTTTTAATCAAGTTGCACAACTGCAAGTTATCAGAAATTGCTTGCAGTGAAAGTGGATGTACACTTTTTTTTCTCTTGAGGATGATGGGAGTTTTGCTGTTGCTTCCTTTCTGGTTGTATTTTAGTAGCATAATCTATGATACAGTCCCTCAGCATATTTTGAGGAAGAAGTTATGGGGACAGATTTTAGGATGAAAAGAAACTATTTTAGGTTTAATTTTCAGTGCTCTTGTACTATTGGCTTAATATATTGCATGGTCTGGCTGTGCATTACATGCAACATGTCACATTTTGTGACATGTTGCACTTGCCACAGACTTCCCAATTGGTTTTTTATTGCACCCTGTAAGTGGCATGGTTGTAATGTAGAACATTGGACCATACTTGTGAATTGTCGGGCATTCATGATCCAGGCCAAAATGTCTATGGCAGTGAAAGCATTCAGGAATACCAAGAGCTTGCTTTCAGCTAACTTTGGCTGTATTCTTAGCAAACCTTCAACACATTCTTGCATACACCAATGCACCTGTTTTTACATGCTCATGTTCATAGATCAGCTCATGCTCGGTACCTAGAACTTGTAAGGTACCCTTAAATGTAACATTAAGTCAGGCAGCCAGCTAATTTGTTTTGTTATCTCACAAAACACAAATAAAGTAACACGAATCATTGCATTCATCTCCAAATGAGGTTAAGCATTATAATAACAAGTTTATCTACTACATTGCACAAGTGTGATGGGTAAATTAACAGAGCCGTCTGCATACAACACTTTATCGTCTGCTTTATTTTCCTTCCGTTTCTATCTTTTGTTTCTGCCTTCGTACTTTTGCACCTTTCATTCAGTTTCCGTAGTAGAGCACTGACCTATCTTTCTTTTCTTTCATCCACCAGTTTCCCCATTCCCAGCTGCAGTGCCAGCAACTGTGCCAGCAACTGTGCCAGCAACTGTGCCAGCAACTGCGCCAGCAACTGCGCCAGCAACTGCGCCAGCAACTGCGCCAGCAACTGTGCCAGCGCCAGCACAAGTCTTTCCCTTCTTGAAAAGCACAACTGCAGCGCCCCCTTTCTCGGGCTTTGGTGCAGCCAGCTCTGGACCCCTTTTCAAGCAAGGCTTTGTAAGTCTGCCATAATGAAATCACCCCTCTCCTCCCTCCCCTCCCTCATCATTCATAATGGTGGCTGTGATGATCATACATAGTTAATTTTCAAGACTATTTCCCAGTCTCTGTTCTGTTGCATGTCCACAAAGGCTTTCTTTATTTTTTCATAAGCTTTGACTATATGCAGTGCTATGACAGTAATGAGAAAGATAAGGTGATAGAGTGAAAAGATAAACTAGGAATGAGTATGTTAAGCACTGTACGCTTTTAGATCAGTGTGGTATTACACTCAATGAGACGGCAATGGCTGGCGTGTGAACATTGGAAAAATATGGGCAGGAACAGAGGCGCTGTGAACTGATCCCTATCCCTGTGCAGAAAAAATCCCCAAAGAGCACTTGTGATTGAATGGTGCAGCAGAAGTGGTAGTGCCTATTCACATGTAAAAAAAAAGTGCTATCACACCAACAGTATACTCTGCTACTGCACTTACCGTTGCTGCCAGTCTAAACTACCTTTCTTCTGCTGATGGTTGTACAGCATAAGTGGATCTCCTGCACTAAGGCCACAAAGCGCTTCATAGCTGCATTAAGCATCTGAATAGAATTAGTCTTAGAAGCAGTTATTACTTCCATGTAAATAAAATGCTTGGAGAAACAATTTCATGGCTCTAGCTCCAGTGCAGCAGCAGTGAGTGCACTTTCTCATTGAAAATTCTGTTGTAAACAAGTTCCTGCAGAAATTTGGGAAGCATAGCATCAGAGATCAGTTTGTTTAACCAATATAGGAAGCATTAGAATGTGTTATAACGATTGACAGCAAGTGCATTGCCGCTTGTCATAGCAATAGGACCACATTGGCCATTTTCATTGGTGTTAACTAATCAGAGGGTTTTTTTTTTTAAAAGAGTGTGTCTGCTATGATGAGAATCAAAATATGGCCTCCACTGTTAAGAACAGGTTGTGTAAGGTACATTAAAGGAGTGCAGGACAGAGAAGTGGATATTTGTGTTTCTCTCATGCGAGGAAATGCAAAGCAATGACAGTAAAAGCTCGTTAATTCACAACTCGTTAATTCAAAATTTCAGATAATTTGAAGTAACTGCCTTGGTCCATCCAGCAATGTATCAAAAGCAGTATTTAACACATACCACTAATTCACACTGAAATATGCACCGCCACGGATTATTCGAACTTTGCGCCATCATGGATGGGTAGAGTGCTAGTGTGCTGGAGCACGTTGGTGTTGCCGCGTGCGCCGCACAGCTTTCCTTTTTTTATCTGCAGCCCTTTGTTTATTCCTGACTGGAGAGAGGCGCGTTTGTGCCTAGCCAGGCATGGCCAATGCCTCTGTTGCAGGTCGCTTCTCTCCTGTGAGGTTCTGTATAAAGCTCAAGAGCAATAAAATCGGCGCTGTGCTCCGGATGCTGTATGTGCGAGCGAAAGCATGCGAGGGTGAGCCGGCAAACGCGGCTCAATCACGCGTGTGCGAGCGAGGAAAGCGGAGTGGATGCACGCCCTCTTCTGTCGTGCCCTCTCTTGTCCACCTCAGGCGGAGGGAGGGAGGGAGAGAAGGGGAGGGACGTTGTTCTCCGGCGGCTTCTGTTTACGGCGCGGCCATGCAGGCATCATATCTTGAAAGCAATCTGTGACGTGGCTAAAGTGCATGCCCGCGTGGCCCTCATCTTTAAAGCGATCTGCCATGTTTGCAGAGTGCGCACAGTGCCGGTAGCTTTGTATGTGATGTCCTTTCTGCGTTTTGTTCGCCTTGAAGCGAGCGCTGTATGAAGGTCAATTCGCTCGCTGCTACTGCCGCGATTCCTCACTCCAGCGTTTTTCAGCAAGTTTCCACGGTCATCGAGCGAGCTGTGCTCATGTTTACCGGTGCGCGCGTGACACTGTACTTGGTAATTTAGTTAGTAAGCGAATGTTTACAAGTTTACACAGCTAATAATACTACTATCCTTACTTCATATAGCTATCTACTAATTTGCTATCGCAATCGATGCTTCGCTTTTTTGGCGAAACTGCAACATTTTTTTTTCTCTACGTCAGTTGGCGCAACGAACGCGCGGATGGAGCAAGAGCCATCTCGACCTCGGGCGCGTCGGACCGAGCGATTTCTTTCTCTGGTTTTCATTAGTTTGAATTTTCGTAGCATCCCCGCAGAATTTGAATTAATGAGCTTTTACCCATGTATTGCAAATAGTAATTGAAGCTTTAAACAGCACACAGAGCAAATAAACTGTGTGCAGAAAGTAATTGGCTCTTAAGTTCTGGCAAAACGTCCAGATTGCGGTGAATGAGGTTGAAAGGAATGCATACTCTCCTGTGACCCTGTGACTAACACACCGGGGCACAATATGCATTTTTCTCATTGGTAGGGCAAGATGTTTTTTTTTTTTTTATTCTCTGTTCTTGTTACTAGCTGGAGGAGCCAGATATGTGAAACAGTTTCCACACACATTAACCTTTTCAGGGTCGATTTTTTTTATTGCAGATTTAATTTCTTCAGAGGGACCTATTTTGAAAAAAATTTACTGTAATTTTTCAAGGGTGACCATAAAGTGAGAAAAAAATATTTTGCGTTGGTATATAAGTACTGTTTATTCATGAACACAACACTAAAATAAACATATATGAATTAAAAACTTGATGCATTGTTATACACATAGTTCAAGGCTTAGAAAATATGCACACGAGAATATTTCCCATGTCTCAAATGTTCCTGCTTTTACACTAATATTTACGTACATAGTGTCATCGAACTACGTAGGTGAGCTACTCAAGAAAACTGTGCGGTTGTGCACCTGCCAGAAAAGCAAAACGCGTGACAAACTTCCACAAATCTTCATCTTATCGCCAACCAGAGGCATTTAGTTGTCGCGGGTCTCCAAAGAAAAGAAAAAAAGGAAACGCCTGCACGGCGGCATGCTTTGCATATGCGAAGGATGCTGCTGTGCATGCGAGCCTTAAGCTCTGTGACCAATAAACGAGTGAGTAACAGGCGATCACCCTTTAAGCGATTAGTAATGAGATAGTCATAGTTTTGCGAGCGCAAGAAACAGAAACTGCCCGTGGAACAAAACTATGTGGCCGCCGTAGTGGTAGTATATAGACGCGCCGGAGCAAACAAACCGTGCAACGAAAACAAAAAGAGGGTGGCTCAAAAAAAAGGATTCCCTGTATTCCCGCATAATGGCAGCATAATGGCAGCACATGCCAGGAATGAAAAAGTTAGGAAATTGGCACGCTTTTTAAATGTACAGACGGCGCCGTAAATATATGGCATCGACCATTTTGGACTTATTAGCGGCGTCTTATATTTACACCATTGTCCCTGAAAGGGTTAATAAAATTTGCAAATTCTCTTGTTGATTCACAGTAGTTTATGGTGATATGCATGGCTCTTGACAAAACATTGCGCATTCTTGGACTTAAATGTGTTTTAGTTCACTTCAAACTTACCTAAGCATATAAGATCTTTCTCCTCACCAATGTCTGTCAACTGATTATTCTTTGGCATTCTCTTATGTGTGTAGCCTATAACAAGTGTTTGCACCGTGTATACATTCTCCCATTACAAATCTATCTGCATAATTTGCACAGTCATTCTATATGTAGTTAGTCTGCGAAGTGGGATGCCACCTGTGAATGTAGCCATGCTACATTCGCAAAAGTTGTGCATTGAAGTTACCCATCGTGGTAGCTTAGTGTCTATGGCATTGTGCTGCCGTTGAGGTCATGGGTTTGACCCCGGCCATAGCAGCCACATTTCAATGGGGGTGAAATGCAAAAACGCTCGTCTACTTAGATTTAAGTGCACATTAAAGAACCCCAGGTGGTCAAAATTATAATGGTGTCGCCCACTTCAGCATGCCTCATAAATGTATCGTCACTTTAGCACGTAATACCACAGAATTAAATTTTTAATTTTTGTGCACTCGGGCTGCTTGAATTGTTCTTTATGCCTGCCGAGTTGGAACTCCTGGAGACTGTTTCATTTACCATGCTCTCACTGAAAGGATGCAGTGTAATGCCGCACTTATGTCGGTGTGTTTACTTCTAGGACCAGCAGAGCACAACACCCGGGAAGTCACTGTTTGGCAATGCCAGTGTGTCATCAGTGTCATCTGCTGCAGCAACCTTCAACTTTACCCTGTCATCTACTAAGGACAAGCCTGCCAGTACACCTCCAACTGGCAGTGTCTTTGCGCCCCTTCAAGCCAAAGCTCCTGGCTCTGAGGACATGCGTTCCTCACCTGGTTCCACACTACCTTCTAAAGACAATTCCCTCAAGGATGCTGGAAAGCCTCAACTGTCATTTCTTTCACTTGCACCATCTATCCTGAAGCAGTCAGCAGCCAGCAGCGCTGCAGTCTCTGGAACACAGGTGACTGTCTCCACGTCGCCATTCCAGCCAGTCTCGTCTGCAGCAAGTCAGCCAGACAGTCTCAACCTGACAGCTGCTGCTACTTTTCCTGCTCATGCGCCAGAAGTGAGTGTAATACAATCACCATCAAGACCTGAGCAGCCCTCTACGGAAAACAAACAGGTCACTTGAAAAAGCCCTCTTTCCGACAAATGGTTTCCACCATGCTTGCAAAAAGCCTTACAAAAGCACGAAACATAGCACTTTTATTCTGGTAGTAAGTTTGAAACTTAAGTAACAAAAGTACTTGAAATTCTTGAAATAATATAATCTAATAATTCTTGAAAAACAATTTAATAAGCGTTGGCTTTAATTCGAAATGGTAAAAATTCAACCTGTATGTCTCATAAATTTTTGTACATGGGGATAATTGGCTTACTTATAGCAATGGTTGGCACTCGTACTAATTTCATTTGCTCTTGCATACCAGTAGATATGATAATTTGCATTACATAGCAGCCGGGTTGGTTCCTTAGTTTCTTTTCTCTGTTTTGTTCAGCTCTAAAATTTTGGAATACTGACCTGCAAACAATGATATCCAAAGGCTTTTGACTGAAATGCAAGAATTTATTTACTTTATATGCCCCACAATCAACTGTATTTGCATGCAACTGTCAATCCATGATGGGAGCAATGTAGTGCATGCAACTGACAATGCATTGTGGCCATATGTGCATGCTGTGAAAGCTTCTGTTTACAAAGCGGATTCATTCTTGTTGTCATTTTTAGCATTATAGTTTGTTGTGCCAGTGTTTTTTTGTTTTTTATCTCTCACTATGCAGGCTCACCCACTTCTTCCAAAGGTAGCCTCCAGTGAATCGAGTCAGACGCATGCTGTTTCCACGATGGCTGCTGCTTCTTTACCAGAATCACCAAGCATTGCATCTACTCCTCCACTTGTGTCCCCTTCCAGCCAGACATCAACACTGCCAGGCACAGTGCCAAGTATGCACGCTGCTGCTGCAGCAGCTCAGGTTGTTTCTACAACATCAAGCCCACCGCAATCCCCACCTGTACCTACTGAGCCAGGAGCAGCAGCACCTAGTACTGTAGCTGTGTTTGGCCAAGGGTCTTCATCAGTGCTCACAGTGGCACCTATGGCAAAAACAACTGGCACCACGTTTTTTGTCCAACCAGCAATGTCTACAGCTCCAACATCATTCATAAGTCCAGTTTTCAGCCAGGCCTCTACAACTTCGAGCCAGTCTGCCTTGCCGGGAACAACTGCAATTACCGCTCCTACATTTGGTCAAGCTCCCACAACAACCACAGCATCTTCACCTGCCCCTGCACCTGCCCCTGCACCACATGCCTTCAGCATGCCACAGGTGGCAGCGGCATCATCGACTGCTCCGCTGTCTTTTGGTGCACAGCAAACAGCTGCCACCACCACATCAGTGCCGTTAACATTTGGCCAGGCAGCTGCAACCACAACAACAGCAGTGTCAGCACCATCATTGTTTGGACAGTCAACCGGTAGTGCTCCTGGTGGTGCTGGTGGTGGTACAAATGTGTCAAGTGGGGCAAATGTGTCAATATTTGGTGCCACAACAACGTCAGCTACATCTGCAACTAGTACACCTTCCATTTTTGGTGGAACAACATTCACCTCATCTACAACGACAGCTGCTACTGCACCGTTCTGGAAGCCAGTGGCATCATCTGCTCCCATGTTTCCACAGTCTGCCGCTACAGGACAATCAGTCTTTGGGCAGGCACCGACAACAGCAACCTCTCCGTTTAGCCAGCAAGTGGGAGCAGCACCAACGTTTGGCCAAACAGGTGGATTTGGCTTCGGCCAGACAGGAGCAGCATCAACTGCTGCAAGCACTTCTCCATTTGGCCAAATGGTTCCAACAACTGCTGCTGGAGGCACAGGCACCTCTTTGTTTGGGCAGAAGTCTTCCTTCGGCTCAGGTTCTGGACAGACACCATCCCTCTTTGGTCAGAGGTAAGAAGAATTTGGCATCATATGGGAGCCAGTGCTAAGCCTGTTGCTTTTAATGCCTATAATTGACATCTGAGCAAGCTATAGACATTATTTTGAAACAGCAACATTATACTCATTCAGTAGTTCCGTGCAGCAGTAGTTCAAGCTACATGACGTGCAAGTGGAGATTCTTGCGCAGCGATAGTGCCACAGTTAGGAACCCATTGGACAAATAAATGGCCTTGACAAGTGGTCTTGTTGGCAGGTGTTTACTTGGGAGCTTCTCTGCAGGTTGCCGGGCACTTTATTCGGTGATTTTGCTTCGCTCTTTAATAAAATATGCACTGAGGCTCTATGATACTGAAAATGGAGTTCTTCACTTGTTCGAATGAAAAGGTGCAGAGAGCAAAAAGTTAATGTAATGCTGCCGTACAGACATTAATTTGCATTTAAAAAGTACAAATAATTAATTGATTTGATGTTGGCCAAATTCATCCATGCACTCGTCACAGCCACAACACCCTGGAGGACTCCGTCCTGAATAGTGCTTTGTCCTTCGAAACAATGGCGTCTACGGACTTGCTTGTGCAGGATCATTCCAACAGGGTGTCTACCAACCGGGAAAACCAGGAATTCTCAGGGATATTGAATACTCTGGAAATACTCAGGGAGAAACTCAGGGAATTTGTGCTTCTGTCAGGGAAAATTAGTTCGAATTTTGTTGAAAGGGAGCGAAAGTGGCAGTAATGCTGGCTCGAGTCACACAGAGGAATTGTAACAAATCGTGTTTGACTCCGTGTCATCGGCTGGAGGAATTGCCAGTGTACAGTCAATGACCGACCTTCTGGATGCCCGATAATTCGGACGGCTTCGCAGCACCGCCACGTACCCCATAGAGTGAATGTATAGGAACGTCTGAAATTTCGGATGCAAGAACCCTTCGCCGTCCGATTTTCCGTACTTTTTGCCATGACCGAAGGTCCGAAACGACATTAACCAAAGCCACCACAGCCGCCATTTTGATTACCTCGCCGCCTCGAACCGGCGTTCTCGCATGCAGATCCGCTGGCAGCCGCAGCCACTCACGTCGCAACGCTATGCCTAGCAGCTTTGACGTTCGTTATTAAGCTTCTTACTCTTCTGTGCCGTGTTTCTTCATTATAGAATTCGCCGCTGTCAGCCATGGTACCGACTCCGCCTTCATGGTCCTCGCGATTGGCTTCGAAGCTCGGAAAGCACGGCGCATTGCGTGAGCCAGTCTCCAAAGTCAGCTTCGCCTCAATACGCAAAAGTATTGCGGTGAAGCGTAAGCGTGGGAAGAGTCAATTGTCACGGCACACAGTATTATTCCTTAATTATAGACGCGTGCACCCGCCATCTCCTGTCACAGTACGAGCACTGATATGCCTAATAAGCCTACTGGCTGGCCTTCGGAGCGGTTTCGGATGTGCCTGTGGCGACTTGAGCTCTTAAAGGCAGTGAAAGACATGCATTCATTTTTTCGAACTGCCCGATTTTTCGGATGTCTTCGCGGCCCCTAGGCAGTCTAAGTGGATGCTTCAAATGGTCCGTTGGGCGAACGTGCGGCGCAAGGAGGACGCGAACTGGAAGGACCTACACATTGAAGAATGAACGCGAAAGGAAGTGGCCGCCGCTTCTTTGAAGGAGCTTGAGTTAAGAAAACAGAGTGTAGGTTGAAGCCAATATGCAGGTGTCCCTCTATCCAAACTAAGATAAACTATTTAAAGCAGTGAAACGCAACACTGAGGCATTGTGCACGGGCTGAGAGTATGTCAGGTCACATCATTATCGTGGTAACAGCGCAAAGGGACACGGACAAAAGGAAGAAACACGACAACACGGGCGCCTGTGTTGTTGTGTTTCTTCCTTTTCTCCATGTCCCTTTTTGGTGTTACCAAGAGTATGATGAATCCTAACCAACTCGCCCACCTTGCTATCTTGCTTCAGCATATGTCAGGACAGTTGAGGTTGACTTACCAGCTGTTGAGAGAGAATCTCACTTGTGACAAAGTTTTGCTTTATGCCAATGAGCTTACTATTAGTTAGAAATAGCTTATGTTCGAAAATGTTGGTTTCTGTATGCCTATCAATTTTATACGTATTTGAGAATGTTAGACTCAATTTGCAATGGGTGTTACCATTTTTTTCTAAGATATTTTATCGCTGTGCCTTTTACTAACCCCTTCCTTCTGTTTTCTTTTTGAATAATATAAACACTACTCCTTAATATTCAAACTGGATTAAGTTGTTTTTATTTTTTAACATGCTTACTAGAGAGTGAAAGCATTTGGCGACGTGATGTGAGCTCGTCTTGACATAAAACAAAGTTCTGTGTCACTGAGGGAATATTGCAAAGGCACCCAGGGAAAACCTGGAAAACTCGGGGAATTTTGAGATGTCAACTTGGTAGACACCCTATTCAAGCTTTTCTTTTACGTGAAAGGAATGAATAAGTTGCCATTAAACATGCTTAGAACAGTGCGGAAGGAGTGCAACAAACCTGCATGAATTCTAATTAAGAAAGCGGCTGGACTTACGAATGTTGGCGAGTGCACCTTGTGCAAAGGAATGTTACAAGAGGGATGAAGAGATGGTGCCACCATCCATTGCAACAAGCTGGCCAAGTGCTCCTTTTAAACCGTCCGCTTACACCGTCTCTCCAACTCTTCTCCTCTGTATCTCGAAATATCTTGGGCACACGCATTTTTGGTGTCAGAGCGAATATGGAACGAATTTTCTACCGCTGGTATCACAACAGCTGATCTCACTGCCCAGTTGCAGTCTTCGTAGATGTTGCCTTCGCCTGTGCTGCAGCACTCGGCACTAGCAGACGACAGGGTGCGGAAGAGCACCTTAAAGATGTGTCCGCCTCCCCAACTTGTCAATAACCCTGTAGCTCCACAGTGCTGCACGGAACTACTGAAACAGGGTATAGGTAGTGCCGGGATAATACATGGCTTCCATCGGTCTTGCGCGCTAAATGCATTCTCTGAAAATACTTCTAACAGATTACTAGTTATGTATCATATTTTGTGTTATGAAACTGGGCAAAAATACACCAGATGGCTGTTGGGTTTGCCGGAGAATAAATCTTCTCTCATTCTGGTGGACTGGTAGCTTAGTGTTGTGACAAAACCAAATTTATTTACAGTCTATTCCGGATATATTGAACCTGGATATATCAAAGTATTGCCTATATCGAACAGTTGAAAAATCCCCTTGGGAATCCCATGCAAAAGTATAGCACTATTGTTCGCGTATATAGAACTCCCGTGCACCGGCATATCGATGTATCGAACTCCATGCTGAACTGCGTCCCGGCAAGTGCGCTTCTCCCACCATACCCCACCCCTGCAAGTGCGCTTCTCCCATCGCATCCCACCCCCGCAAGTGCGCTTCTCCTCTCGAAGATCTCGTGATGTTCCCGCAATCTCACGCCCGCTGCCCCGCACTCTGAGAAAGGGGCGTGTGGGTAAAAGGCACGTGATGAGGAGCACTTGGAGTGTGATTGGGTGTGAAAGGGAAGAGGGAGGGAGAAACCACGCTGACCGCAGGCGCCCGTTTCCTGTGTTTTGGTTGACTGACACCGCTGGTGCAGCGAGACGAACGAGGTCAGTGCAGCTTGGGCTTGTGGTAGTGCAGAGACGCGGAGCGGTGCGTCTTTCGATTCGCTTTGTTCCTTTTATTCACTAGGCCAACGCAAAGGCTTGAGACTCGTGTGGTGCAGTGAGTTTTTCTTTCCGCTTTTGGCACGTGTTCTGGAGCCATGGCCGCGAAAAAAATGCAAGAATATGGATTTTTCAACAAAGGCGGACATCATTAGACGGGTGGAGGCTGGCGAGAAAAAGTCATCGGTCGCCGCGGCATTCGGAATTCCTTACAACACCCTGAGTACGATCGTCAAGAACAAAGCCGATGTTAAGCTGAAGGCAGTGCAGTCCAGTCGCCCTGGAGTGTGTCGTGTGCACATCCCAACCTTTGACAAGGTCGAGAAGGCATTGTACACCTGGTTGTCTCGGCATTCCTAGGCGCCATCGCAGGCAGCGTTACAACGCACGATTTCGTCAGCGCTGACGACGGCGTGCAAGCTGTTGCAGATCGCGCTGATGCAGAGATTGTGGCTTACATCATGGGTGACCAGGACGCAGACTCGAGCAGCAGCGAAGGTTCTGATGAAGAGGACCAACCACCACGCACTGCAGCTGAACTTGCATCAGCTTTCAGCATCATTCGCTGCTGTTGTGGCACAATGGAAGGAGCTGGCCTTTCTCATTTGGACACTGTCAACAAGCTTGAGGACAACTTATGAACTTATGGTGCAGAAGAAAAAGCAAGCAAAGGTCACAGATTTTTTTCTTCCGAAATAAGGTGCTCTGGTCATCGCGCTGTGTTTTTGTTTTTTTTACACGCCTTGGAGGCACAAATTGGTAAGTTCCCGTTAGTCACGACATCGGGAAACTGCCTTGAGATGTGTGGAGTTGTTAGAGAAGCTTTTGACATGCATATTTTATAGTTCAAATTATCGATATATCGAACTATTTCGCGATCCCCTTCGAGTTCGATATATCCGGGATCGACTGTATTAGTACTCCGAGGAAAAGCACACACACACATTTACAAAATGGAACATGTTCTGTGTACTGACCAGTGCTTCTCTACTCACATTTGTCTGCTGAGTTCACCAGACTTGGTGCAGAAGTTTAATGTGTGATTAAGAGCACTGGTTGAATCGGAGCTTTACGGACTAGCAGAATTATGCAAATTATCATTCTGAAAATATGACGGGAGGGCCTCTTCACTCTCCCACCCTCCTTCTTCGGAAGAAAAACACTCATCTGCTAGGCACTTCCAGTACCTTTAATTGCAACCACATGGTGATGTGAAGTGGGAACAACTGAACATCAGTAAGGTGCACTTGTAGCAGATGGCCAAGAGGCTTGGTATTCCTCAAAACATTACCCACAAATACTCAAGTACCCACAAATACTACAAAATCTGACATCCACTCAAAAGTGTCTTAGGCACTACAGATTGGGTACAAAATTAAAAAAGTTTGGCATTCATTTTCTCTTCCAATAAACTGCATTTTCGTGCCAAACAAACGTAGCGACAGTTCCAAAAGAGTAATCTGCTAGTCCTACCTAATTCATTTTCACCATTTAGTGTCCCTTTATGTGATCCTGATTGCAAGATATCTAACTTAATACAGTGGAATCTAAATAAACAGAAATAACTTAAACAAAACGGTCTCTTAAACGGGACACCGACCTCATGGTTGGTTGGTTTTGTACTCATGCAGTTGTATTTAGCTTTGTCTCTCAGTAAATGTACCTCCTGATAAGCGGAACCAATTTCCCTGGTCCCTTGAGGTCCCGTTTAAAGGAGTCCACTGTACTTCCTGGACTAATCACAAATGCTTGTTTCTTTGCCAAGCTCTTGAACATTAGTTTTCTGTGTATTACCTTCTGCAGTCACTCAGTTTCTTTGTCACTCTTCTGCTGTCAGCAAGTTCATGGGTTCAGTCCCCATCTGCAGTGACTGCATTCCAATGGGGACGAAATGCAAGGATGATTGTGTGCCCACCACACTTAGAAGACATGTTAAAGGAGCCAGATGGTCGGAATTCTAATTCTCAGCCCTCCAAGAGTGTCCCTCTTTTAAGCGCTGTGTTGCTTTGGGACATTAAACCCCATCAATCACAGTTCTCTGCATATTTGTCTTCAAACCTTAGATTATAATGGTTCAGGTCCTCAATCATTTGTTGTTAGTCATCTCCGTTGTTGCTAAACAGGACAATGTCATCTATAAAATCTAGGGGCTTGAAATATTTCCCTTTAATCCTTGCTCACCTTGCATTTTGAATACTTTTTGCAAGCAGGCAGTGAATAATAATGCAGACATTGTCTCTCCTTGCCTAGGCTTCTTCTTTTCTTTTTTTTTTTTATCTGGCGTTTTGCAATTGGAAAGAACTATGGTAGCTGTGGAATCCCTATAGATTTCTTTTATTTTTGCATATTTGTGTCTTTTCTATGGAACGGAAGTTGGTGCATTCATTGTTGTTCATTTTTTAATGGAGTGTTCCTTTTCATTTCTAAACAATTAACTGGCCATGGCCAGGCATTGTCATAATCTGACACATGGTCACGGTGAGCTGTAGCATGATATAGCTGTCATTGCCACCAGTTTTTTTCACCTTGCTTTTTATATATGGCGTGCATCATTTCTTGATGAAACTTACTAAAGGTAAAATCTACCAGAATATAGCTTACCTTATACAATTTAAGCTTGTTACAATGAAGTTGCAGCCGAAGCGAAAATACAGTAAACTCTCATTAAGACGAACTCTGTTAACACGAATTATCGCATATAACAAACAACATGGGAATGTTTGTTTGGTTTTCCATAGATCCAGTGGCAAAAAAAATTCACTTAAGACAAACCTGTCTCAGACGTGCTCTTCGGTTAAGACGAACATTCCGAGTGACTGCCACCGCTACCGATCCTGGAGGCTAGGGTGTTGCGATGGACTGCGGGCGGGGGTGGGCGCCTCAAGGCACCCTGCTGGAGGCCTGCGGGCGCACATCACCTGTGGACAGAGGCGAAAACAAGAGGAGGAAACAAAATGAGACCGACATTTCATTTCGTGAATGTAGGTGACGCGCAAGCGTATGGGTGCTATAGCACATACGAAGCTATCGGCCCTCATTGTACCTAGATTGTCCACATCACAGATTGTATTCAAGACATGGCTCGCGCGGCCGTGCCTTACGCAGCAGCCGCCAGAGTAGAACACCCCTTGTAAACGTTGGCTTACTAACTAAACTAACAAGCATGATGTCAGTGTGCACAGGCAAACATGAACACATCCCACTCGATGATCACAGACGTTCGCTGTCAAAACGCTGGTGTGAGGAATCGCGGCAAGTGCAGCGAGCGAAGTGACCTTCACTCTGTCTATCGCTTCCACGCAAACTGAACGGTGAGAACCCATCGCCTACAAAACTACGAGCCATTAGCCCTCCTAGACTGTGCCCCCAATGCAGATTCTGTTCAAGATAAAGCCCGCGTGCAGCCGAAGTACAACACCCCCCTCCCTCCCCTCCCCTCCCTGGTGCCATGCGCACGACGGAAGACAGCGTGCTCCTTCCTCCCTTTCCTTTGCGCACATGAGATTGAGCCGCCATCGTCGGGTCACTGTCGCACACTTTCACTCGCACACAGCGTAGGATGACGTTATAACGAGACGAACCTGGCACATCCGTATCACAAATGAAACCTGTAGCAACTTCCAGAGGAGGTCAGCTCAGCGGGCCTCCACCTACCTTCCTCCTCTGCAGCGCTTCGCCTTGTTTCTCCTTTGCCACTTCGCTCAATGTTACCTAGACTGATGTCTAGGCTGGGGTGCTTCACCGCGTGCTCAGCGCAGTCCTTCGTACTTTCGTTAGCTCAAGCCTGTGCCGATAACCTGTAAGGCTGCAGATGCCTGGCTTTAACTCCCTAGCAAACTTTTTGCAGCAGCACGAAGGCACAGAAGGATTTTTAAGGTAATTAAGTGAGATGACATCGGTTGTGGTTGCTGGTAGATTTGCACTGAAGCGCCGTGCATCCATCATGGACTGGATGAAACTAAGCAAGAGTACCACTTGAAAATAGTTTTCTATTAAGTTCAGCTAAATAAATGCTTTTATGTCATGCTTCCCCCGTTTTAAGCCTATTTCATTTACCATTTCGAAGTAATATATTTGGATGCACCTGATCATGTTGCTAATTATCCTTCTGATAAGACGAACAAATTTTGATGGTCCCTTCGAGTTTGTCTTAAAGGCTGTCTACTGTAATTTTGTTGTCTGATATTCATTATAAGCATATATTTGTTACACGCTGATATCAACTGGAAACATTTTAAGTATACTGTTAATCCGGTGATTCTTTATATCCATGTTTGTTATATCAAGGTTCAACTGTATTTGCTTTAGTGCCCCTTTAATGTATAAATGTTTCAAATTGGCAGAAAATAAATCATATGTCTGTGTTGCTCAAGCTATTTACCTCTTGTGTAGTAAAAGCATTGGAATACGTTTGAAAAATGTAGCCACAGTTTCCCAATAAAAAAAAAATTATAGGTTCTGTGTCACTATTTGCCCCATTTATTTATTTAAAAATGGCCAGGGGGGATGGTGGCATGAGCAGTAGCTCGATGGCTGAACATTTGTCCACTGGCTTCGCGCATATCAATGTGCCCTGCTGTCTATTGCATTTCATGATAAACTTTGATTGTACGAGTACCTATTGCAGCCTCTTTGGCCAGTCCAGCACTCCCACATTTGGCCAGCCACAGGCTGCGAGGTAAATCACGGTCTTAAGTGCTTGGAGCAAGTGCATGAAAACTGAAGCATGCTAAAGCAGATTAGTGACCTGCATTACATGTACCATGAATGCATGCATACATGCATGCCAATTCTTTTCAGCAATGGAACACATGTTCATGAAGGCATGAAAGCGCACCTGTGCACACATGCATGTAAGCTCACTAGATGTTTGCAGGTACGGGCAGATAGTGCCTGGAAACACTGTGTCTTTTGTTTCCACGAGTTTTAATGATGTACTATGAGTCTAGATTGTTTCAAGAACCAGTTGAGTGTGTCATGGCTTATAAGACAGAGTGAGAGTAAGGATGGTAACATTTTTGATGTGAGCGCTAGCAGAACCTTCTAATTTAGCTGAAGCTTCTCCTGGGAGTGGGTGAGAAAACATCCCAGCTGTGACACTGATGGTACAAAAGCAAAGCCCCTGATGCCACAGTCTATCTGCTCACTGTCTTATTTGAAGGCAGTGATTTTATAAGTGTACATTCAGTAATTTCTGATCCATTTCTAAAATAAGTACAGGCCAGCCTCTTACAAGTTCAAGCAAATCATTTTATGCAGTGGGCTTTCCAACATTTAAGATGCTGAATGTGTTGAGTGCACTCATGCCTTAATAAGTGACTATAAAAGCAAACAGAAGCCAAGTTCATGACTGTTGCATACATAATAAGGGGACTCAGTAGGATTAGTACAAGTGTAAGTCCTTGCAGAGCTGTTGACCTGAACAAAAGGTGATGTCCTGAACCAGTGCAAATAATGTTAAACTCCGAAATACAATAGGTGGCTGCATTCATCAGTGGCAAGTGACTACCGATGGGAGCAATTACGGCACAGTGGTGGAAGTGCACTTAAATATATATAGGTATTCTAATAAACGAATGTTTGGCATATTTTCTATTGTATCTTGATGAGAGAGGGTAAGGTAAAGCTTGCAAATGAAATAGTTTTATAGTGTCTGAAGTAATAGTGTCGATTAAAAAGCAAAAATGCGGAGGGTCTGAATTGCAGTGGCATGTATATTCCATGTTTTTGATGCATGGTAATTAATTTGAGCTATGAAGTGTTGAAGATCAGCTTTCGTTGCATTTAACTTATATAATTCAATGTTTTGTTCCTTGTTTTTCCAGCCCTGTGTGTTACAAAATTGCAAGTGAAAAATATAATGCAAGGAAAAGGAGTAATATTTACCTTGGACAAAATAAGTGCAAGAAGATTGTGAAAGGATAGTATGTAAAACAAGTGTACTTTTGTTCTAAGGCTGCACATTTAGATTGCAAGAATATATATGCCTGCTTGTCCAGTTTTTCTTTTTTCTTATCACTTTATTAAGGAACACCATCTGAACCTTCTTAACTACTACTGTCTGCATCGTCTGAACTACTCCCAGCTCTACACCATCTAAACAACTCCCAGTTCCAAAAGCTTATGAGGCTTAGAGTATATGGAAAAGCTGAATTTATGCGTAACTTGAACTTGCCACTTGTAATCAACCACTGAGCAAGAGTCAAACTCTGTGGTCTGTGGCACCAATGTAGTGCTTCTCACATTTATAGATTGCATACTGTAACGGTGCAAAAGTTAATCTTTTTCAAGAGACGTATGACCCTTAAACTTTTGGAGCCAATTATACCTACAATGAACCTGCATTTTGTATTTGAAATACTTTTGCTGTTCTTTCAGTGCCTTTGGCCAGCAGTCGCAAGAACAACAGCAGGGAAGTGGATCCACTCTCTTTGGTGGAGGTGGCTCCGGTTTTCTCTCGGGCCTTGGAGGAAAGCCAGCCTCAGATGCATCCAACAAGAACGTGTTTGGTGGCTCATCATCCTTCAATTCGGCTGCGCAGACCACAAGTATGTCAGCACTACCGTATTCTTTAATATAGGCTGGTACTTTTATGAAAAAACAGTAGGAAACTCAGTGGCCAGCTTAGATTCGAGGATGGGGTTTGGCCACAGGCACCTCGCAGCCACAAAATTCTAGGCACTGTAGGTGTGTTCCAGTTCTAACCAGCGTTGCAAACAGTCTACATTGATGGCTAAGATAGCCTAGAGCCAAAGTAATAGACCCCATCTTGAAGATGTCTGCAACTTGATGCAAGCTCGCATGGATAAGAATGAACTAAGAAAAGCATATAGTATAGCTGTATTTGTATGCTTCGTGTATGCATATTGTCGCAACGTCAGAAACAGTGGTCGTAGAGCGCTGTTCAGGAGACACAGCAGTGGGTCGCCTTTTTTAATGCCGAGCACAACAGCGACTTCTCCTTCACTGCACCTTGACAAAAACGCTCAGGCCTACTCGCGTTGTCCGCTTCTTCATCGGAGTATTGGCGCGGCATTTGCATCCCTCCGAAGGAAGCATCGTCCCGATCCGCAATTTAATCGAGACAGTGGGACAGAGTACAACAGGACAGACTCACACACATACAAAAAAAAAACGAGAACAAAAAAAGACAAAAGTTAGGTCGACAAATACGGCTTCATCCGTACCACATGCACCACTTCGGGTAAGTGCTTGCGGCGACTGGAGCATGGGGGTCCCAGAGAGCAGTCGCCCCCAAAAGCGACCTGGGTGTTTGATATGCGGCGGGCTTCGTGCCCGTCAAGCGTGTCCCCAGTATCGCTCCCGTGGATCCCATCGCTAACGTCTGCAGCCTCATCCGCTTGATGCGTTAGGGGCTGGTTGTCGGACGACGCTTTCTCCACGATATCGAGTTGTGTTCCGCATCGTCCTCGGACGAGTCAAATACAAAAGCGCCGAAGGCGCGGGCGTGACCCGTCACCTGGCGGCTTTGCCGTCTCGGCTACGTTGCAAGTGTCGGTCGGTTCACTCTCAGGAACTCTCAGGAACGACCTCGTAATTCACGTCGCTCAGGCGGTGGATCACTCTGTATGGCCCAGGGTACCGTCGTAGGAGATTTTCGGAGAGCCCACGATGGCATATGGCTATCTAGACCCATACTTTGTCGCCGGGGGTGTAGAAAACAGACCTATGTTGAAGATCGTACCGTTTTGCATCTTGGTCTTGCTTAATGCAAATACGTTTGCGGGCAAGCTGTCTGGCTTCTTCAGCGCGCTGAGTAAATTCGTCAACGTTGGTAGGTAGGTTGTCAAACTTGTGCGGCAGCATGGCATCCAGCGTTGTCGTGGCTTCGCAACCATGGACCAAGCTGAACGGTGTCATTCCAGTAGTTTCCTGTCGAGTGGTATTGTATGCGAATGTTACGTAGGGCAAAATCTGATCCCAGTTCTTATGTTCTATGTCGACATACATGCATAGCATGTCTGCGACGGTCTTAGACGCTCGGTTAGTCCGTTCGTCTGGGGATGATAAGCGCTCATTTTCCGGTAATCTTCACCAGCACCTCCGAACTGAGGTCACTGTATGTAACATAGGCTGGTGTCGTCCTTGTCCATCGATATCTTTAGAACCGAGTGGACTGTGGTGCCACTAATGGTAGTAGCTGCCTTTTCAATGGTGGCTGCGGCCATATAGGCATTGAAGGCAGATCCAGGCATCGTGTACAGCCAGTTGTAGGTGTCCTTCAGCAAGTTGAGTTTGTATGTCTTCTCACAGCCGGCCGGGCTCGTGAGAAACAGTCTTGATAAGCTCCGCATCAGGAAGCATGGAGAACTGAATCACTTCTAGGATGAGGGAGTGCTGCTCAGTTTTGGTTAGATGCATGATGGCGCAGTAATCGCTGGCCATTTAAATGTCGTCCCTGACACAGATGGCACAGCAGGTTTCGACACTTCTAGATACCACGTGCACAATGTCGACCTTTACGCTTTCTGGTTGGTCTGCACAGTGTGCGGTGCCATCTGCCGCCGCTGCGTCGCCGATAGCCGTTTGCTACTGCTGTTGGTCCACGTTGCTGAGAAGTTGTCTGCAGGTGTCTTCGAGGGCGGCATCGGGGGTATTACCCTCAAACTCCTCCCTTTTCTGTACAATGGCGTTTAGGTGCATTTCATAGTGTGTTTTGTACTCTTTTAAAATATCGAGATCGCACCAGGAGGGAAGAAAGAGGGTGACTATCTCTCTGACAAAGTTGTTGGTATCCTCTCGGAGATAGGCGCGGTGTGCGTGATGATGTGAGGCACGTCTCTTCAACTGTATTTACCTTGTGAGACATTGAATGTGTAATAAGCGACAAAGTCTGTGAAGTGTATGTCAGTGAGTTCTTGGGAGGCAGTCCTCGTACTTTTTCACAAGGTTTATACTGCATTTCAGGCAGCAGGTGCCACGCTGTGTGGAAGCTATGCAAGAAGTTCAGTCAGACTATTTATCACTCCATGCGTTTCGTCTATGCTTTGTTGCGCACCAACAGCGTTTGCTCACATGAGCACGCACGCGAGGTTGCCGCCACAACCTGCGAATAAATAAATAACAGTTTTTTAAATAGAAAGAAAAACAATGAAAAACAAATTGATGTAAAAAAACATTAGTAGCCGTCTACCACAGTTTGTTTCTAAGGGCTAAGACGTTTTTCATTCAATACTGAGCCCATATAAAGAACAGTTTCACACGATTGTGGTACAAAACATCAAACTATTTCCAAGTGTGAATGCAGCCACTGCAAAAAGTATCTTTAGTCTCCACAGTATTGCACCTGATGTCTGAAACGGAGTTTAGCTACTCCACCTTCGTGGAGTCTGCTTCCTCTACGAGCTCCCATTGCTGCTTGTGGACGCGGACTTATTCCTTCAGGTGCAAAGTAGCCATAAAGGTGACCTGGCGGCTGCACTTGGACATACCGAGGTGAAGCAGGATCCACATGGCATCCATACTGCTCATCTTGACGCTGTTCAGCATGAGCTTGCCTAACCCCCACCAACAGCCTGTCGAGCCTGAGGTCGGGGCACTGTTTGTGAATGTCTGCGAGCGTATTTGTGCAAGTTGGAGAAACCGGGGTTCGCCTTGTTTACACAGTCCACCACGTACATGGCACACGAGTATGTGTCCACAAAGAGCTGAACGTCCATGTTCAATTATAAAACAGGCAGTGCAGCAGTTAAAGGCGTTCACAATCTTTTAGCACAGCTCTCGTTTCAAAAACACGATCGACTGGTTGATGTCTGCCCTAAATACCCTGAAGTAGTCTTCTTTGTAGCATATGCCATTGTGGGTCAAAAAGTCCTTCATGGAGTTATAGTCAACCTCTTCGAGCCGCTGGTGCATATCGTGGAACTTTGTGCGCAGCACCTCAAGTTCGATCGCGTTAACATTGTGCTTCAGCATGAGTGTGAGCACGAGCTTCTATCATCGGCCAAACAATGCACAGAATCAGCACACCCTCTTGGTCATGTTGCACTTGCAGTACGTGAAAATGGGCTGCTGAATTTGGACCGCTCCCCCCTCGAGCAGATTAATATGGAGACTCATGAGTGATTCTAGTAGGACGACTGACTGAGGCACGTTATCACCAAGCCCTTCTTCGGGTGCCTCATCAAGCCAAATGAGCATGTGTGCATGGATGCTCTCCCTCTGTGAAAACTCTCTTTGCTTGAAGGAGTCTATGACTCGGTGCTTTCCAAAAGAGGAGGTCTCTGTGCTCTGCAGCATTTTTATTATGGTGCACACCATCTTATAAAAGTAGAGGGTGCACACCACAGGGTCATTGTTTACGAGTTCTGCCGTGCATGTCGGTGAACGGGTGGCGGTGCTCCTCCATGGGTTCCTTGAGGCTCTTGATGACTGTCAAGAGGCACTCGTCTTACTGCTTGGACATGCTCAGGGTCATGAAGAGGGTAGGCTTTCCGAGTTGTCGAATCATGAACACGTCTTGCTTGCGTTGCGCCGGATTCCTCAAAGGAAGGGAAAGTCTGATTGCAAGCATTTCTTAACAATGCTTCGATTTGCGAGCACCTTCTTGGTGATGTTTGCCATTGCCTCACAGTTTGGAAAGGTAATGGCAAGCCTCATGTGAATGTGGAACTGCAGAACCTTCATTGCCACAAACAAGACGTGGCATGGTACAATGCCACGATGATCCGTGCACTGGATCTCACTTTTAACAAAGTCAAAGACTGTAGGCCACACGTTCTGGCAGAGCCGCCGCAGCTGCCCGGGATAGATCTGGGGAACCGATAGTTCTTCTACATGTTCATCGTACAGAAGGCTCTGCAACACCTTGTTCTCACCGGGGCTGATGTCGAGGTAGTGGGTCTCATCCCACTACCAGCGTCAGCAGCGTCAGCAGGTGGTTCGCTTACACTGGATCTTAAATGCAGGCTTCATCTAATCGCTGGGCTGTTTGCGCTTCTTAGCGTGCACCAGCTCCTCTGGGCAGCAGTTGATTGCCACCTCCTGAACCGTGACAATGTAGAGTATGTACAGAGAGCATATACAGGACATATGCTCTCTCTGTATTGTAGAGTGTATACAGGGGACTCTAACAGAGGTAGTCTAGCCAGGCGTTCAAGTCTTCTTTGTGCACTGTACCCGAGACATAGACGAACTTGGGGATCTTCATCTTTCTTAAATTGACAAAGATGTCTACCGAACTATACTGAACTGGTTGTCATGTAAGAAGCGGTGGGAACACCAGTCGCTTGCCGATGGTGGTGAGCGGAGGCAGGTGCGCCAATTTTGGCAGGTGCATAAACCTGTTGACTGGAAAAGACACGGTATCTTGCCCTTAATCAGGCTACCCTAGCATGTAGCACACAGTGCGAACCGGCGCACATCCTCATTAGCAAACTCATGCGCCAGAAAAGAAAGGAACTGTTTTGAACCAGGGACACATCTGACACAAACCAGAGCCGGTCAGTCACACTGCACGACGTACCGAAAGGATCATTCAGGAAATTTTGCTCAAAATACTTTTCTGCGTTGGCGTACCGGCTAACGGTGTGGTTTGCTGTCCCACTTTCACTGCAGTCGGATGGACAGACCGTTCTTCGTCCGTCTCCTCGGCGTGGCGCTGGTATTTGGTAGCCCGCGCTCGCTCCACCCTGGCTCCTTGTTCCTCGTCCATCTCCTCGGCACAGTGCTGGTTTTCGGTAGTGCAGTCACTCCAACCTGGATGCTTGTTCTTCGTCCGTCTCCTCGGTGTGGCACTGCTTTTCGATAGCCTGCACTTGCTCCAACCTGGCTGCTCATTCCTTGTCAGTCTTCTTGGTGTAGTGCTGGTATCAGTAGCGCGTCCTCGCTCCAACCTGGCTGCTCGTTCCTCATCTGTCTCCTCGGCGCAGTGCTGGTGTTCAGTGGCGCGCTTGTTCCAACCTGGATGCTCATTCCTCGTGTGTCTGCTCGGCGTTGCACTGGTTTTTGGTAGCCCACGCTCGATTCAACCTGGCTGCTCCTTCTTCGTCTGTCACCTCAGCACAGTGCTGGTGTTCGGCAGCGCATGCTTGCTCCAACCTGAATGCCCGTTCCTCGTCAGTCTCCTCAGGCCGGCGCTGGTGTTGAGTAGCACATAGAATGACTCTAAAAGTGTGCACCCGCTCCAACCTGACTGCCTGTTCCTCGTTCGTCTTCTCGGCACAGTGCTGATGTATAGTAGCCCGCATTTTCTCCAAATGAGCAGCTCGTGCTTCCACCATCTTTGCCGTGTAGCAGTAGTGAGCGGCTTTGGTATGTTGCCACTTGCGTTCTTCTAGTTCCTCATCAGTAAGAACCTCCTTGGACAGGGGTGGGGCATGGCAGACAGCAGGGTGCAGTGGTGCTGATGATGATGGACCTCTTTTATGGCTCGTACCAACTAAGGGAGATAGGCCAAGAATCGGGCTGCAGGAGGTAGCTCAAAAAAGTTTATTTGAATACAAGAAACTCAAAGTAAAAGAAAAAAACAAAAGGATGAACATGTCATCATCTATGAGCTCTCGCTGCTGCTTGCCTAGGTTGTCTTCCTCTTCCTCTCAAGCTCCCGCACCTACTTTTGCAAATGGCTGATTTGGGAAAAATACTGGTACAGTACGGTGAAGTCATGTTGCTGCTTTCGTTGTTGAACTTCTTGGTGGTAAGATCCTTCTTCTGGCAAGGCCTGCCGGACAGCATCGCACAATCCCTTGCTTGCTCATTATTTCATGGCACTTACCCACTACGATTGATTGGCCAAGAAGTCAATGTGCGATGCTGCTAGCAGGCAGAGCTGTCATCGAGTTCCCGCATTTTCACAGATCATTTTATGTTCTACAGTGCTAAATGCATAGATGTTTTTATATTTATTCTTCATTATAAATTGGATCCTTGGCCAATTGCCTATAGGGGGTGGGAGCCACATGTTTGACAGAAAACAATGTCCACTTGCAGCAATACCCAGTTTGCAGTAGTTCGAAACCAACCGAAACCGCAGCTAGTTTTGAACCCTGTTCCCTCAGTCCACACCCAGTGGCACATACCCAGTGCTCCAAATTGGCATCAGAGTTCTGGGGTGCGATCTTGTACGCGTTCCAAACTCGAACGGAGGCGGTCCGTTCTTTCCGTCGCGAAATTGGCGGTCCGTTCCGTTGCGTTTGTCCTATAGCAGACAACACGGAATGATCGACAGCAGATATCACTTCACAATTGACGTCATGGCGTTCGACACCGTTCAAACTGACCAAGCGTGTGTGGCTCGGTGGAACGGACCGCCTCCATTCTATTTTGGAACGCGTACAAGATCGCACCCCTGTTGAACAGCAGCACCTACCTAGTCCCACATCTGCAGTGGCCCATGTCGGCATGAAGGAGGTTCGATGAAGGGTGACATGTACCAATTGCCACATACTCTTTCACCCATGTCGATGCCATGATTGGTTTTGAACTGCGTTACCTCAGCACAGCAGCACAGGACACTATTAGCCCAGTGACCCTGGTAGGCAGGAACGGTTAAAAACATACATTGACAAACATACATGGATACATAGATAGTCCCGGAAAGTGCGTGAAGTATCCTAAGAATGCAAATGCATTAAAAACTGAACAGCAGCACTGATAGAATCCACGGACAGAATGTTTCAAAAAGAACTGTCGCAATTTCTTCTGCTTCTATGACAGTGAAGATGATACATGTGCTTCTTCGAATTAGCAGTAGCAACAGTGCCACACAGCCTGCAATGTGATATTTCAGCATTGTAGCCACAAGGCAGCATAGTATGCAAAGTTCGTGCCCTTTTATTTGGTGGCCAAAGAGCTGTGCGTGATGAAACATTACTCTTGTTTCAAGTTGTCACCTTCTCCCATACTTTTATAGTCCATGCCACTGTGGCTATGTTCCACTCACTGAGTGATGCAAGTGCCATCTGCTTCCAGTTGGTTCACATGAGTATGCTCCTGCATCTATTACTATAGCCAGTTTGTTCCACCACATTTTTTACCATTACTATCGCTGTGGCAGCCTTGTGGGGAAAATTATGTGCAGCATTCAACACTGTCTAGTGCCTACACCTGCTGATCAGAGATGTCCCATACCACCAGTGCACACTAGAACTCATAATTCTTTCCTAAACCACTAGGTAATGCAACATAATCCCCCCTCTGTGCCACAGAGGCATCTGTTACCATTGCATTATTCTTAGCCTTTTCTCCCCTCTCCACTGTCCCCTCATCTTCATCCATGCTGCCCACGAAGTCTTTTCTCCCCTCTCCACTGTCCGCTCATCTTCCTCCATGCTGCCCACCAAGTCTTCCCTTTTCTTGCTCAGACATGTACTTCATGCACTGATGCCCACACACACAGCAGCATTAAAGGGACCCTGAAACGCTTTTGACGATTTTCTACAAACGTACTGAGTCGTTAGAGTAGGTTCTTCTGATCATTAATTGACACGTCTAAGTGCTCCACGTAAAGCGTGTAATTTAGTATAAGGTTTTAAAAATGCACGTCGCTGCCGATCGCAGCACGCTGCTTCGGCGGAATTTTAAGCCGCCCCTACCCATATGACGGAAATCACCCATATGACGTCATTGGGGCGAGCTATTCGATTGGCTGACTAGGGCGCGTGATCGATAATTTTTCCAACTTTATGGTAAACAAATGATCTTCGTAATAGTTGGAATGTTAGTTAATTTGTTTTTATAAAATGAAAGTAACATAAAGAGAAAGCACAAGAACTATTTTTCATTCCACTTAAGCACTTCCGGCACACAGCAAGTGTCGTCTGCTTGTGTTACAACCTACTCCAATTTGACGAGAGCTCCGCGGTCAGAGTCGGTCTCAGTCTTTTCGCGAGCACTATGATTCGACTTTGTTGCCTTGTGGACTGCAAATGTAGCGACTGGCAATATGTCAAGCTGCGACATCATGTCCCTCTGCAAGGCAGCATACGAGCGAACTGGCTGCTGCGCATCGGACTGCCGCTATCCGATCGGCGCCAGGATTTGCGCGTTTGTGGCCGTCACTTTACACTGGAAGATTACTAACGCAATAGCGTTTCGCGAGTCCGGTATTAGGGCAAACGCAAGCGCAAGGGGACAGGGTCTGGCCGCTTGACTGTGCCGTAACGGGATGAGCCATGAGATGAGCAGAAGGGCAAATGTGAATGGTCTGCACGGTGCAGCCACCTGGTGGCATAGAGCTCAACCATACACACTAGCAGCAACGAAGTGTATTCTTCGTTGCTGCTGGTGTGTATTTTTCGCAGGAGTGTAATCATCAAAACGTTGTTTTTATAAATGTTGAAAATGTTTTACACTTGGTTAGAGCAATATTAGCGCTTTGTTTGGCTGGTTAAGTGCTGCGCCAACAAGTGTCTGGACCGTGCTGACCGATCAGGCTGCTTACGTACATCTACACTAAAGTTCCTTCATCAGCTTGAGTTTATGCCTCCAGGCATTTGCCGAAATGACCAGCTTGCCTGTAGTTACCGGAATACCAGACACGTTCGGGGCTACGACAGAATGCTTGCAACACACGCTGCTTAGATAGCTCTCGCTTGGGGTCGATGGCCAAACGGCTAGCGGAGAGGTCTCGCGCAGGCGGGGGCGGGCTCCAAAACAACCGGAAGTGGACGATGTGACGTCGCATCGTGACGCAGAACCAGGGAAAGTGGAGCTTAGCCCTGCTCGCTTGGCGAACGAGTTGAGGAGGAAAAGCATGGCTAGGGTGGAGGGCAACTTGTAATCGCTTGTAGCTCCATTAATACATAACGCTTCACTTAAATTGTGGTGCGAATGTTCTACTTAAGCTGTACCCTACGAGTCTACAAAATTTGTCCGAACCGTTTCAGGGGCCCTTTAAAGGGGTGGAGACATCAAAATTTTCGTTCATGCGTTTGTTGATTCAAACGTTGCGTCATGCTTCAGGGAGCACGATACACACAGCGGGATTCATATATATCCTAAAAATAATTTAATAATAGCATTATTATACCGAGCGATTTCGGTTTCTGGGCTTCGGGGGATGCTATGACGTCACAGAGGAAGAAAGGCAACATGGCTTGGTCACGTGGGCCACAAAAAATAGTGACGTAAAACGATGCTGCATCGTCTGCTCACGCGTACGCGTGCTTTCCCAGCAGAGGTAAACAACTGGCGATTCGAAGTGCATGTCGCGATTATTATAATTATTGCAAAGGGCGACAACAACGGTAAGAAAATATTGCGGCTTGTGAGAGTCGGTGATTAATTCCGAAGCGCCGTAAGCTTTAGCTTTGAAGCGCACCAGAAAAGGCCTAGCGACGATATCGGCGGCGCCGAACGATCAGAGGCGGTGAGGCCGCCGTCGGTGCCAGAGTGACCACTCCTCGGTCGCTGATTGGCCGCTTCGCCGTACGGCTGCCGCACAAATGTGTCCCGGGCTCGTCCTCTCTACGGCAAGGAAACCTCGCCGTTCGCGAGCAAAACCGCCGTCGCATGGGGGCCCGCAAACGGCGTGCGGCGAGTCTCCGTGCCGGCAACGTCGACGGGCCCTCACATTGAGAAAGGCCAAGCGAACGAGAGACCGCTCCGAGCTGCCGAACTATGCGACTATGCGAGGAGAGAAGCGGACAACACGAACGCCGCATATCCTGGTTCCTTTCGGAGTCGGTCGGCTAGTGTTACACGCAGTTTGACGTTCGCGGGCCGCCGTGCGGCGTTCGTGTTGTCCACTTCTCTCCTCTTGTGTCTGTGTCTGCACACCTTACCCCTTCTTTGCTTTAAGAAATAATTTGTATATGCCTGTAGCTCAGTCATAGTGAAGGCCACGGTGTTCTCAGCAGGCTCCGTAATCGGCATTTCATCGCTACTCCTCATACGCCACGTATTTGTGCTAGCGTGCTATGACGTCAATATTTTCGTTCCTCCTCTGTGGCGTCATAACTGCTGCGCTAGCGATGGGTCTTGACCACGAGGAGTCTTTAATGACTTTTTGGAGCTGAATTAAAATTATTTTGAAATGTTTGCAGCGTCCAATACCTCGTTCTGGGTGTCCTTGCATACGGAAGCAGCCTACAACATGCTTTTTATAGCCTCAAAATTTGGTGTCCCAACCCCTTGAATGGTTCAGATTCTAACCAGAAGTGCACCTTCGCTCTGAAGAATATAGATTTATTTCCTTTGTATCTTTATTATTACAAGAAAAACAAATTACAGTCAACGACTGATTTTGCAGACGCCGGATTTTTCGGACGTGACCGGTAATTCGGGCGGCTTCGTGGCACCACCATAATGTATAAGAACGTCAGAAATTTCGGACCCAAGAACCAGGGTAGAACCAGGGTGTCTACCAATCGGGAAAACCGGGAATTCTCAGCGATGCTGAATAGTCTAGAAATGCTCAGGGAATTTGTACTTCTGCCGGGGAAAATGATCCAATTTTATTGAAAGGGAATGAAAGTCGCGGTAGTGGTGGCTCGACTAACAGAGAGGAATCGTAACGAATCGTTTTTGACGCCATGTCGTCGGCTGGAGTTGCCAGTGCGCGGTCAACGAACGACTTTCCGGACGCCCGATAATTCGGACTGCTTCGTGGCACCACCACATATCCCATAGAGTCGGTGTTTAAGAAAGTCTGAAATTTGTGCGCAGGAACCCTTCGCAGACCGATTTTCTGTACATTTTGCCGTGACCGCAGGTCCGAAACGGCAATCAAAGCCACCACCGTCGCCATTTTGATTACCTTGCCGCCTCGAACCCGCGCTCTCGCAGGCAGTCCCTCTGGCAGCCGCAGCCAACACGGCGGCAACGCTAGGCCTAGCAATGGCACCGACTCCACCTTTGTGGTTGTCGCGATTGGCTTCGAAGCTCGAAAGCACGGCGCATTGCATAATGTTGGTTCCCGAAAGTCAGCTTCGCCTCAATGCAGAAATGTTGCGCGGTGATGCTTAACAAGCGTGGGAAGGGGCAATTGTCACGGGACACAGTATGTATTCAATGAGAGCAGCCTTCCGGGCAAGTTGGTAATCCATTACTCAAGTATTATTGCGCAATAAAAAAGACACGGACGTAAGAGAAGAAGAACACACACCAAGCGCAAGCTTTCAACTGCGGAGTTGAAAGCTTGCGCTTGGTGTGTGCTCTCTTACGTCTGTCATTTTTGTTGCGTAAGGACACTGGAGTATGTATTCCTTAATTATACGCGCGTGCATTTGCAATCTTCTGTCACAGTACAAGCACCGATATGCCTAATAAGTATACTGGAGGCCTTAAGGGCAGTAAAAGACATGCATTCATTTTTTCGAACTGACCGATTTTTCGGACATTTTCGCGGCCCCTAGGGAGTTCGAAAAATAGTACGTTGTCTGAGGATGCTTCAAATGGTATGTGGGGTGAATGCGCTGTGGAAGGACGACAACAGAAAGGTCCTATGCATTGAGAAATTCGGAAAAAAGGAAGCGAGCCGCCGCTTCTTTGAAGGAGCTTGAGCTCAAAAAACAAAGTGTTGGCTGACGTCGAGATGCAGGTGTCCCCCATACAACCCAAAATAAACTCTTCAAAGCAGTGAAACGCAACACCGAGGTGTTGTGCCGGAGCTGAGAGTATATCAGGACAGTTGAAGTTGGCAAATACCAGCTGTTGAGAGAGAATCTCACTTGTGACAAAGTTTGGGCCTCATACCTATGAGCTTCCTATCAGTTGACAAGAAATAGCTCATATTCTAAACGATTTGCTTCTGTATGCATCTCCTTTTTATTTGTATTTGAGAAATGGGTTTTACCTTTTTTTTCGAAGATATTTTATTCGCTGTGCATTTTACTAACCCCTCGCTTCTTTTTCTTTATGAATAAAATAAGCACTACTCCTTACTATTCAAACTGGATTAAGTCACTATTCGAACATGATTAAGTAGTTTTTTATTTTTTTAACATGCTTACTAGGGAGTGACAGCATCGGGCGACGTGGCGCCAGCCCGTCTTGTCATGATGCAAAGTTCTGTGTCACTCAGGAAATTTTGCAATGGCACTCCAGGAAAACCTGGAAAACTCGGAATTTGGAAATGTCAACTTGGTAGACACCCTGAGAACCCTGCGCTGTCCGATTTTCCAAACTTTTTGCCATGCATAATGCCGGTTCCAGAAAGTCAGCTTCGCCTCGATACAGCAATGCTACGGGATGACGCATATGCGAAGTATTGCAGTGAAGCATAACAAAAGTGAGAAAGAACAATTGTCACGGGACACAGTATGTAATTTATTAACTATACACTCGTGCACCTGCCGTCTTCAATATGCCTAATAAGCGTACTGGCAGGCCTCCAGAGCCTTTTCGGACATGCCTGTTGCTATTTCAACTCTTGAGGGCAGTTTTGGACTGCCCGATTTTTCTGACGTTCTTGCAGCCCTTAGGGAATCCAAAAAATTTTATGTTGGCTGTACAAAGTACTACAATGCTATCGAAAGTACTATGGCAGATTACATGGCAGATGATGTGGTTTAGAGCCATAATTAAGCTCACCTGTGACTCCATGGGAAGTTTTCACCTTTCCCTTCTCAGCTGGGCACTTCAAGTGTCAGCTCCTTAGTGGTGCAGGAAGCATGGGGCTTTAATTACACCCACATATGCTCCGAAGTTGGCGACACTTGTTCTGAGCTGCATGATTGCTTTGAACAAACTATTTCTTACTTTACTGTTTGATCTTTTACAACCAAAGGAAACAAGGGAGAGGGTTTTGTTGTTGATGCCCAAAAAATGTGAATGGGCACAGACATTTTATATATATATATATATATATATATATATATATATATATATATATATATATATATATATATATACTAATGGTTACAGGACACCCTAGTGAAAATTCTCCAGGAAAATATATTTTGGCATAAAAATATTAGTGGAGTTTCAGCATTTTGAAGCAGATAAGCGCAGTGCCACGTTCACTTCCACAATGTTCAGTGCACTTCCTGAGCTAGTCTATGACAGCCAGGATGAAAATGTGCCTTTGCTCGCTTCTGGGGAAAGTCCCCATGACTACACAGACTGTAACTTGCCAGTGTGATTGTTGATCAGATGCATGAACGTAAGGAGTTTGGCAGTTTAGGGCATCATGTTTTGGTAAATTTTATGCAGTACCAGTGGCACCCATGACGATAATGAAAGAGGGAATAGTATCGAGGAATTTGACATGTCACAAGTAACGCCAGAAGAAGTAAAGAAAACCTTGGGAGCTATGCAAAAGGGGAAGGCAGCTGGGAAGGACCAGGTAACAGCAGATTTGCTGAAGGAGGGTGGGCAGGTTGTTCTAGAAAAACTGGCCACCCTGTATACGCAATACCTCATGACCTCGAGTGGACCGGAATCTTGGAAGAACGCCAACATAATCTTAATCATAAGAAAGGGGACGTCAAAGACTTGAAAAATTATAGACCGAGCAGCTTATTGTCCGTTGCCTACAAAGTATTTACTAAGGTAATCGCAAATAGAATCAGGAACACCTTAGACTTCTGTCAACCAAAGGACCAGGCAGGATTTCATAAAGGCTACTCAACAATATACCATATTCACACTATCAATCAGGTGATAGAGAAATGTGCGGAATATAACCAACCCTTATATATAGCTTTCATTGATTACGAGAAAGCGTTTGATTCAGTCGCAACCTCAGCAGTCATGCAGGCATTACGGAATCAGGGTGTAGACGAGCCGTATGTAAAAATACTGAAAGATATCTATAGCGGCTCCACAGCCACCGTAGTCCTCCATAAAGAAATCAACAAAATCCCAATAAAGAAGGGCATCAGGCAGGGAGATACGATTTCTCCAATGCTATTCACAGCGTGTTTACAGGAGGTATTCAGAGACCTGGATTGGGAAGAATTGGGGATAAGAGTTAATGGAGAATACCTTAGTAATATCCGGACGCCCGATAATTCGGACTGCTTCGCGGCACCACCACGTACCCCATAAAGTCAGTGTTTAAGAATGTCTGAAATTTTGGGCACAGGAACCCTTCGCTGACCAATTTTCCAAACTTTTTGCCGTGATCGCAGGTCCGAAATGGCAATCAAAGCTACCACCACCGCCATTTTGATTACCTCGCCGCCTCGAACCGGCGCTCTCGCGGGCAGCCCCTCTGGCAGCGATCATGAGCCATTCGCTGATGATATTTCCTTGCTTAGTAACTCAGGGCACCAATTGCAATGCATGCTCTCTGGCCTGGACAGGCAAAGCCAGAAGGGTGGGTCTAAAAATTAATCTGCAGAAAACGAAAGCAATGTTTAACAGTTTTGGAGGAAAGCAGCAGTTTATGATAGGTAGCGAGGCACTAGAAGTGGCACGAGAATACATCTACTTAGGGCAGGTAGTGATCGTGGATCCGGATCATGAGACTGAAATAATCAGAAGAATAAGAACAGGTTGGGGTGCGTTGGACAGGCGTTCTCAGATCATGAACAACAGGTTGCCATTATCCCTCAAGAGAAAAGTGTATAACAGCTGTGTATTACCAGTACTCACCTAGGGGCAAGAAACCTGGAGATTTACGAAAAGGGTTCTACTTAAATTGAGGACGACGCAATGAGCTATGGAAAGAAGAATGATGGGTGTAATGTTAAGGGGGGATAAGAAGAGAGCAGATTGGGTGAGGGAACAAACGCGAGTTAATGACATCTTAGTTGAAATCAAGAAAAAGAAATGGGCATGGGCAGGGCATGTAATGAGGAGGGAAGATAACCGATGGTCATTAAGGGTTACGGACTGCATTCCAAGAGAAGGGAAGCGTAGCAGGGGGCAGCAGAAAGTTAGGTGGGCAGATGAGATTAAGAAGTTTGTAGGGACAACATGGCCACAATTAGCACATCACCGGGGTAGTTGGAGAAGTATGAGAGAGGCCTTTGCCCTGCAGTGGGTGGAGACAGGATGATGATGATCGTGATGACGATGACGATGATTTTAGTACACGCTGCTGAAGTGGGTAAAGGGACTTTATACCTGGCCTGGTTGCAAAGCGACACATTATCAGGGGTCTTGAAATGAATTTAAATTTCGCGTGTATATTGTAGATCATGTCATGTAAGTCACTAAAGCACCATATAGCTTAGGTTCTCCGCCTGCACTCCTTTCACCATGGTCTTGTGCGGTGTACAGTCTGGACCCTAGATGGTGCCTCCACTTTTTGCCGGTAAAGCTGAATTTGAAACCTTGAACCAAGCCCCTGTGGGGCATGAAGGGACACGCAAGGAAGCCTGTGTTCATATGCCCTACAATGGAATAGTTTGCCAGCTGGCTTCCTTTGCATGAGAAAGAAGTCCACTCACAACATATTTTGTTCTAGGACATAGATACAGGAGGGTGTTTCCCACGCTGTATACACACAGGAGCGACTTTCCTTAAGGAAAGAACCATGTGCCAAATACATTGCATGCAGGCATCCCTACAACCACCTCCATTTTAGGCGACAGTAGCTATCTGGGCCTAAAACCCCTCCATACGTGTCTTTGCTGACCTGGTATAAAAGCGGTGGCAGCATGTGCATGTAAGGGTTTAGATGAGCCAATGTAATGAAGCCTAGAGTCAAAAAGCATGATGCTGTTCGGGTATAAATGGGCTTCTTTCAACCTGTCTTTAGCAATAATGCTGTTTAAATTGAATCTGTATACTTCGTGTAAGAGAATCTGGATTTATATTTCTAGAAGCAACAAAGCAGCAGCTATAAGATTGCTTTTAGTGTCCATTTAAGGGGGGATGCAAGGCTAAAACCGCAATTTTCACAAAAAAGTATGCAATTTTAGATGTATGTATGTTGTTTTGGATTCCTCAGCTAAAAAAGAATCCTCTCACAAAGCTTATTTGCTACCTGCACTGTAGAAAAGAAGATAAGCTTCTTTTTTTTTCTTGTGACACTGGCATGCACTTGCCATCAAAAGCATTTATCAACGCTGTTGTCAAAATGCACCACAGAGCAATAGAAAAACTGGATGCACATTAAGTGTCCTCATTTGAAAGATAGTTGTTCACACTTTTAGCCATAATAGAGACCTATCAAGGCTGCATCATAACGCAAGATAGTGCCAGAACAAAAGAAAAATTTATGCCTATAGTGAGCCAAGATTTAACATAGTATGTAGTTTTATCAGCTGTATGAACTTGTAAACATTCGCTTACTAACTAAATTAACAAGCATGGTGTCACGCGCACACAGACAAACATGAACGCATCTCACTCTATGAATGCGAACACTCGCTGTCGAAACGCTGGTATGAGGAAGCACGGCAGCAGCAGCGAGCAAATTGACCTCTGTGCTGCCTCTTGCTTCAATGCCAACGAAGCATCAAAAACACAGTGCACACAAAACTACCAGCCCTCAGCATGAATAGACTCTGTCCCTATCACAGATCACTTTCAAGATAGGGGTCGCACTCAGCCACGCCATACGCAGCCTCCGCCTATGTATAACCCCGCCCCCCCTGATGCTTTGTGCGTGATGGCAGACTGTGCGCTTTCTTACCGCCTTTCTCCCTTGTGTGTGTGAGATCGAGCCTCCATCCTCAGCTCACCCTCGCACACTTTGAGTTGCACACACAGCTTGTGGCATACGGCCACGATGATTTCACACTTCGACTTTATACAGAACATCACGGCAATGGTGGAAATGCGCCTGGAGTGTCTACAAGATTGCTATCGCAATAAAGGCTAGTGTGTCTGTACTACAGGCAGAGTGACATAAGGCACACTCGGTCCTACAACGTGACCCGTGTCACTGCCGTGCCACCGAAAGCCACTGCCAAAGCACAGCAGTATCATGATCTGTATGAAGTCCTACTGTTAAGATCCTATTGCTCCCAGTGCACTGTGTGCTTTAGGTGCAAGTGAAAGCATACGAGAGTGAGCCGAGAATGATGGGGGCTTGATGGGTGCCTTCTACTCGCGCGAGCAAGGAGGTGTGGGGGCCAGGTTTGCGCATGTCTCCTTTTATAGAGTGGCTGTGGCTGCACATGGCTGAGTGCATACACAGCCCGCATGTCAGCATTCAGAGGAAATCTATCGTGTGTGCAAAGATTGGACAAGCTGAGATGGTGTAGAATCGTATGCTGTCTTCTCAGTCGTTTACTGCTGGAGGTTGCATAATCTCGAGTTTCGGAGACGTGTTGAAGCAAGAGGCATACGAAGAATTCACTCCTCACTGCCGGTGCACCACTATCAGGGACAGAGTGGATGTGACAGCGTGGCTGGCTTCGCTTCATACTGTCGATGGGAAGATGTCGTCAACATAGCAGGAAATTATATCTTTCGTCGCTGACTCTCAAATTCAACAAAATTATTATTTTTTTTTTCACATTCAAATTTCCTTTATCTAATTGCCTGATAATTTGTAAAATTTTTCAGCGCCTTCCATGCAAGAAAAATTTGGCGGAGATTGTACTTGTTTGCTTAAAGAACCTAATTTCAATATACCAAAGCAAATTGTCAATTTTGCTGACTTCATTATATTGGGGCTTTAATCGTATTTCCCTCAGCTTGGCTCCTTCTTTGATTACATTCTGAACACAATGTACCCACTGCTGATCAGTTACCTTACATTCTGAACAAGGGTTTCAACATACACTGTCTCGAAGGAGGTCTTAGTTACCTCATTTAGAGTTGGCTGAAAATGATACCCAGTGAATGCATAGCACAAGGGCAATGCAACAAGTAACATTCAACTTGCCAAGCTTTCGGTAATGCTAAGTGCCCGGCAAACCTTTGAGCTGAACTAACAAACGCTATCAAAAGTAAGTGCTCGTCTGCTCAGCAGATATAGCAGAAGACGAAACTGAAGCAGAACCTCGAATTACTCCACGGTGCTGTAAAAGAATTCATACATGAGGCTTTGATGTTACTGAATTTATTATAAGGTGTAAAAAAAAAAAGTTTCGTAATAGACTTACTGCAGATTTACCAGCAAAGGCTGTGTTGGCATAGTCTGGGAAAAGTTGGGGTAGCAGGGGTCTTCCTCTCGCTGTTGTCTTGTACATTTAATTTCGGTCATCGGTAGCATTCACTCTCTAGAACATGTCATTCTTTTGTTTTCTTTATTATTATTTTTTTTACATTTTCTCATCATTTCGTACTGCGTGCTTTTGATGTCAGCTGCATTGAATTTCCATATTACTGTATAATATAGCCAACATTTCTGTTGCAGTTTCATTAGCCTCGATTTTCACGTGTGCAGAAGCTTTGAGCACGCAAGTGTCAGAATTCTATATGCGTTATGTGCCACACTCTCGAATAGCTTTATGTGCGCAAGATTTAAGATTTAGGTTGTGGCACAATTTGTAGGAAATGCAAAGTACAAGCAACCATTCAAAATTTATGGTCTCTAAGATCTGGCAGCAATGCCTGGCTTTCCACTTGCCACAAAATCTGACGAGGCCATGTACAGGGACAAGTGTTTTGCCACTAAAAATCGTATTAAAAAGATATTGCGCTTACAACACTGCTCTGTTCTTGCTAAAATTTCTTAGCAAGATCACATTTTCTAGTTTGGATCATTCAATGTAGCATTTGGTAATGTTAGTTGCCTGGTTTTAAAAAAAGAATGCCAAGTTCCTTCATCTACATCTCAGATGCACCCTCAAGCAATTAATGGACGCCAATCTCGAAGGCCATGTTTTGTGGTATTGCACGCAACTGAAGTGGCATAGCCGCCATGTTTTAAGCATTACTTACTATAAGGGGTGCTAACGATGGGGAATTCAAAGTTTCTAGGCAATTAACAGTGCCAAGTACTACGTTTATTGTAACCCCAAAGTGTTCTGTTTCATTATTGCTGCATTTCATTTCCCCTTCATTTTGGTGAGTGCTTCAGTTGGTCTTTCGTATGTATACACCCAGGCATTTATATTGCTTGATTATGGGTACAACTTGCTGTTAGTATAAAAGTGTGCTGGTCTGGACAAGGGTAACAAAAATCAAACAGCATTCGATAACCTTATAGATGCAAGTTGGGGATTTGAGAGGATAGGTGGAAGACCAGACTGATACTTTAACAAAAATGAATCCACAACTAAGCGCAAATTATAAATTGATGCCACGTCATTACTCATCTCATCATTTTTCTTCAAAAACCACAGCTTTTACCCAGAATTTCAAGAGATGTCTCTAATATCAAACATTGCAGACCTCTTTGGCAACCAGGGAGCAACCTCTTTTAAGTCCGCCTTTGGAAGCACAATGGGCAGTGGCACCTTCTCTGGAAGTGGCAGTTTTAGCATGGGTGGTGGCAGTGTGGCACAGTCTGGCTTTGGAGCCTTCCAGCAACAGCAGCAACAACAACAGCAGCAGCAGCAACAGCAGACACCCCCCAAGCCAGGTAGGTGTATGTGCTAGCATGCCAGCGGTAAGGGCACCGTGTAAGAAGTAGCTTAGGTGACTGAACGGCGTGGGCTGGGCGCTAAGCGGAGGGAAGGCTTGGAGTTCTCCTTTCTCGACATGTCAAAAGAGGGCGTTGGAAACTAGCGCCCACTTTGCGCGTGCGCCGAGATGACTGACTGGTTTGCCGCTGTGCCGTCGCGACGCGTTTGTTGCAAACCCTGTTTTGTCACCGCATTTTCAACTTGCCTGTCAGGTACGTCTCAACCTTCGAACGGTTTCATGAGCCTGCATAATGCGAAAGTCTTTCGTACCGTTTTGCAACAGTGGTTACAAGTCTTGCAAACAAAAGTACTAGCTTTTCAAGCCGCCAAACGAAGAAGCAAGGCTTGAAGCATGGAGACGGGCTATACCTCGTAAAGACCGCATACTCCAAAGGACAGATCAAGTTTGTGAAAAAAATTTTGCTTGTCATTTTATCCTGAAGACATGGTCTGCCGAAATTGGTGGTCATATCTTGATGTCTGGAACAAGAAGAGCGGGCCTTTCAAAAGACGCTGTGCTGTCAATTTTGAAGGTGCACCAACCTACCTCTCTAGGAAAATTGAAAGCCCTCGAAAGCAAGTGACACGGCCAGCACTTCCCATGGCTGCTTCTGTGAGTAACCTGAGCAGTTACAACAGCAGCGTGCCGACGTCAGCGAGCAACATAGATGTTTCTGCTGCAGACACCATGGGAACGTCTGCCGACAATAGCAGTTGGGTCGCAAAGTCCAGTGAGAATGACTCATCTCATTCATTGTTCGAACAGCTTTTCACTCAGTGCAGTATCTTGCATTAGCCTACCACAGCCCCTTCATGGGCAGTGAATCTAATCGACGTAGCAGGAGTGAGGGACGTGTTTATTGATGCTGCAGTGGCGCATAGGGCAAGTGACGGATCATCGGTACTGTTTAACAGGAAGGCGCTCCATATCAAAAGTGACATGACAGTCCAAGTCTACATCTTAGACAAGTTAACAGACTCTACTGTAGTGGGGCAAGTCCCTTCGCCACGTCAAGCCTAAAAGTTGAATCCACGGTGAAAGTTTTAGACAGCACAGATGTGTGCAGGGGAGGGCCAAGTTTAAAGGGCTTTCTTGATGTATCCCCGGAATATGCTGTTGTGGACTGTCAAAAGACCTGGAGACACAACAAATGCCTCTTGGTAACGCCTCAAGGTGCAATCTGTCGTCTATGTTCTGGCGTTGCTGACACTAACTTATGGAGGAGGCAATGAGCCGTACACGAGATTTTGATTGGTTTGGGTTGTTCGGAGATGAGAAATGAGCATTAAAGGCCATTTTCACTTTGGCCAACCTTCAACCAGACAGCTACCAGATTCTCAGAAAGGTTCGACAAAGAACAGTTCGATTCGTCGTTCATGCAGTTGACAAGATTTCAGAAGCTACTGGTATGACTTAGCACTCATGTGAGTGGAATTTGAGTGTGGAATTCAGCATGAGACTCATTGCCCGGATGTCGTTGCCAGAGAAGAACAAAAAAATAAAGTTTTGCTTGATTATATGCCTGGATATGAGAAATCATGTCGAAAGTGACCCAGACCTTCTTTCGAAGATCATCAGGGGGGATGTAAGCTGATGCTATACGCCTAGTGCACCACCTAAAGAGGCGCCACTGATAGCCACCTAGCGGGTGCTTCCAACAGTATACACGGGAGCAGTAGCAGGCGACAACCCTTTGCAGCAAGGATGGCTGAAGTTCGCGGCCGCGATTTCTCCTTTGTTCGGGTGCCAGACTGCTTCTTCTGCGGTGACAGCTGTAGGGAAGACGCTGACCTCTGTGGGTGCGGGTATGAAGATGATGTTACTGGTGTTTGGGACAACCCGGTCCACATACGTGCCAGGTGCGTCCCACAGACAAGCGCCATGAACCCCATTTACATGAAGTGGAGCTCATGTTAACTAGCCGATAAATTTTGTTGAGTAATGTGATGTCTCGATCATTTTTTTTTTTTTTTTCAAATCCTACCCTTGCTGTAATGCTGCTTCTGTACCTCAATAACAAGCACCAGTCGTTAGTGCAGACTTATATCAAACAAATCCACACGGTGCGATGTCTGCAAATGTCGTTGTGATTTTTCTTCCAATGAATACATGTGACGTCGCCAAATAAGTGCGGTCAAATTCGCCTCAAGAAGAGTAATTGCGAATTTATTGATGGAAACACATACACTAGTCAACGAAGTCACCAAACACATGGGTTAATAAAAGCACATGTTAGCGCTGTGCCGCCAACGCAGTTCTGCTGCATACACCGGTGAACTGCTGTTCCCGTTGCAGTTTTTGCTATTTTAAATTCCCCAAGGGAGCTGCTTAGATACGTACAAAGCTAAAGTCTGACTAACTTTTCAGTACTTAAGACACCGTGGGATTTATACCCTTTACCAACGACGCAGGGTGAAAACCTCGCAGCTCAAAAGAATCAACAAGATTTATGCATGAAGCAACTAGCAACAGTTAAACATGTGCGAAGCCACGCATAAGATAGATGTAAAAACATGAAGTGCGCGACAGCTGGTGCAAGGATTTACGGGGCCACATAAAACCAACAAGTTCCATTTTTGCAAACTTCTGTAGCTTTAACATACAACACAATGCGCTCGTGCAGTCGTGCTGCCTAGCTAGCGTAACGCGGTAAAGCAGCGGAAAACAATATAAGCGGCAAACGGCATTCCGAACTTGAGCGAAATGCCTTTAAACCGCATGCTGCACTGCAGACAAACTGCGTCGCTTTTGCGTCTAACTATGATAGAGTGGAAAAAAACACCGACACGAAAAAGGAAAGGATGAGAACAAGAAATTTCCTACTGAAGCGACGATCCATTGCTACTGTTGCTCCCGCTGATGAGGCTTTGTGGGGAATGATTAAAACCATATCGCCGGCACGTTTTCGCTGGTATTTGAGCCCCCCACCCTGCAACAGTTCTTCTCAGACATTTCTTGAAGCTTTGGCCACCCCACACATGCGAAGGGTGTTGCCTATTTTGCTCTGAAAACGTGAATAAGACAGGGAAGCACTATCAACGACACAACAAACTACGGCACGTGGCTGGCTCCTCTCTCGTGTGTTCTGCGCAAGGCCACCCCCAGTGGCACGTCCATTGGCGCACACTACGCATATAGGTATGACTCCGAAACCAAGCAAGTTTCGGGCCATATGAAGGCATCTTCAACAAGACCAAAAAAATTCTAAAGTGCACTCATGCAAAGACTATAATCATTCTCTTTTCTTCTCCCCCCCCCCCCCTTTGAGTAGCATTTGTGTAATTATGCAGCAACGATTTGCTCCTTCTGGACAGACTGCCAATCGCCAATTTTAGTTGGAATTATTAAGGCAGTTAAGAAGGAATGTGCTACAAAAAAGCGCAAAATTGAGCAATGTGGTTGACTGGTTTCCTCATTTTGACAGTGCCGCATCTCCAACTGCTTTGACTGTGATGTGGTAATTAGCGTCTCAGTGATAAGCCGCCATTCCCCACACACCGTGTTTGTCAGTCTCAGCTCAGGGCGATTTTTTTTATTATTAATATTTTTAAGGGAGAGATTCGATAAAGAAAGGAGATTTATCATTGTGGACGAGGTGAAGGCAACTTCACAAGGGGCACCCAACCGCATTAGAGGGGTCCTGAAACACTTTTCTAACTAATCGTAGAATGGCCTTACTATTAAAAGACATCGTCCCACAAATCTCATGCTGTAAAAATTTTCCTAATCTTAGCAACTATTAGTGGAGGCATCGCATCGATACCTGGCTTTCTCTTTTTGTCTCCGCTAGCGCGCTGGAGGATACACAGCAAAGAAGCTAAGCGGGCAAAGCCCTGCCCAAAAGTTGGGTGTCGCGGTGGTGAAAGAGCTTGTCGCGGCACCTTGTGGTGACGGCAGTAGACTACGCTACCCAGAACGCCACTGCTACAGTGAAACCTTGTTAATTCGGATTTCACGGGGCCGGAAAAAAAAAATGCCCGAGTTAATTGAATGTCGAAATATTGAGGGTATCAAGAAAACAATAGACAAATGCTTACTATGTCAACATGCTTTTATTTACTGAATGAATGAGCTAATCCTGTTTCTATATTGCACAAAAGTAGTGCGGAAGGTGCAGTTCTCGTCATCTTGTGGCTGATTAGCGCTCGCAGCGGTGAAGGCCTCGCGACTTCTTTCACAGCACAGCCGCAGCGCGTGTCTTCATCTGACACAGGCTTTTTACTACCACATGTACATCCCGATAATTTTTTTGCCAGTGAGCAGGTCGCTGTCCATTGCGATATAGCTGGTGCTGTTCATCTTCAAAATCTTGTCAAAGCTAAACTACTGTTTGCCGCAGCTGCTGAGAACGAAACCGTGGCCGCTGTCGGCGCGATCGTGGACGACGACCTTGCAGTTCTAAAGGCATGCAGCCGACACAGGTGCCGAGTCAAAATGCAACTACTGTTTGCTGCAATTGCAGACAAAACCACGGTCACTCTCAACGTGATCATAGATAGTGACTACGCAGTTATGAAGGCATGCAGCCAACATGGGTACCAAGTCAAAACAAAACTATGTGTACTGTTTGCCGCAACCGCTATCAGCGCGATCATGTATGGCAGCTACGCAGTCATGAAGGCACGCGGCCAAAGCGGGGCTCTGCAGAACAAGTGCAAGAATAAAGGCTTTAGAGGCACAATGCGTTCTGGCGTTGCTGTCATTCACATGATTTCTCTTGATGACTTTGGCAATGTGGACACCACCGCTTCATTTCAGTGTACGCTCACGCCATTTTTGCTGTTTTGCATCTCACATTTATGGTTCTCTGGCATCCCCGAGCTCAGTGTGTTGTCCGAATTAACCGATGTGCAGCCGAATACGTCCAAATTAACGAGAGTGTCATTGCATTCAATAATACATACACCTGCTGAGACCATAGTATGAGTCTCAATTATCCGATTGTTCGAATTACCCGATTGCCCGAATTAACGAGAGTGTCATTGCATTAAATAATGCATACACCTGCTGGGACCAAAGTATGAGTCCGAATTATCTGATTGTCCAAATTAATGAGGGTCAAAGTAACAAGGGTCAAATTAACTAGGTTTTACTGTATATTGGAGGCTACGGCCAGCAGACGCAGCTACACGCAATTGTCGTATGTAGACCGGCAGTGCAAAGATAAAATGATCGGTCTTTTGAGATCTTAGGACATATATATGTTTAATTTATTTAACTCAAAATTAGCAATTGTGTATTACTGAGAATGTTCTCGCAATCACAAAATCAGCTGCTTGCGATGACACTGCATGTCGACTTTGCTGAAGTGGGAGCAAGCAATGTTTTGCTGTGTTTGACACAAAACTGTAAATACCCTGCTGCACACAGCATAGTAATATTTGGCTCACATGTTCTCAGAAGCCTCTACTACAGATCAGCAATGTTTCATACTATGTTCAACAATTGTTTAAAGGTCCCTTTAAGCTTAAAGAGTTCCAGAGTTGCTTTGAACAGTGGGAGAAAGCTCTGTATTGGGGCATTGACTCCGTTAGAAATTATTTTGAAGAGAACTAAGTGCTTTTTATCCTACATGAAATTCTTTTTTAGGAGACAGTCCGTTTTTTGGGTCCCTCCTCTTATTGGTTCCCATTTCCTGTGGCCATTATAGTGTGAAAATGATTTCTGTTCATCTCAATGTGCTGAAATCCTGTGTCTTTTGATCACTGATTTTATTGCGCTTGCTTCTAGTAATATGTATTTGTTATGTGTTCTTTTTTTCTTCCTAATGCTGTTTGAACTGCTTTTCTCCTTTGTGCACAACAGCCTTTGGAAGCCCAGCGGCATTTGGGAGCAGCCCCACTTTTGGTGGACCTCCGCAATTTGGTGGGTCACCTACGTTTGGCAGCAGCCCATCATTTGGTGCTGCAGCCACATTTGGCACTGCAGCTCCCCAGCAGACGCCTCAGACACAGCAGTCAGGTTTCATGATGTGAGTCGGGACTTTACTCTCTCTGTTTTTCTTATTGGACCAAACATTTCAAGGACAACCCAGGGTGGCAGTTTAAGCGTGTTGGTACTTTTATAAGGAAGAATAAAGAAGCGTCAGTTAGCATGGACAGAAGGAAGGCACATTCACACACAAAATGAACATTGTGTGCATTTTGTATTTGTATGTGCCTTTTTTCTGTCTTTGTCCAGTTTGCGCTTTTGTAGTCTTGAAGGATAAGTCTGTATGCAAGCCTGAGTGCTCTATATTATACACTCCATATACAAAACGAAGATTTTCAACATGGGAACCCTCAATGGTATAACTTAAAATAGTGATAGCAACTGGCTATCTAATTAGAGCAATTGTTACATCATTACATTTTAAATAAATTCCACATTTTGGCTTTTTGTGTTCATATAATTACAGTGGAATCCATTTATAGCAACATTCAAGTGCCACAAGAATTCCATTTTTATAACCGGGTTGCATAGGGGGATGGCTGAACTGATGTGAGAAAACTATAATGGCAGGGAGGCCAGTGCCCCTCCCCACCTTCCTCCATCCGGCTGCTGATTGTGTTTACTCGTTTAACTGCTTTCTGGGCGCTCCAATTGCGTCTTAACAAGCCACTGCTATAACAACTGCAAAGAGGGGTCACGAGTGGCAAGCGATATGCGAGCATATATGTTCAGAGGGGTGGTAGGGCGACAGGAGAGAGGCACGCGGAGAGGGCTGGAAAATAAGCACGCGGCGGCTGTTGGAGCAGCGGCCAATCGTGCAGCGGTTCGAACTTCTCGTTTTCTTTCTTTCTTTTCAAGGATTTCGCATTTCACTTCCTCTCAGCTTGGACACCCAGCAGCAAAACTTCATCGTTATAACCGATAATGCGGCATCGAGACATTGTAGTAAGCTGGTTATTTCACCATGGAAAACATACAAAAGTTGATGGTGCAGCAGCTTCTCATTGTTAAAACCGATATATTGTTAAAACTGGTATCATTGTAAGTGGGTTCGACTGTATTTGAGGTCACATATTTGCCGAAGTTACATCTGTTTTCTTCTGTCTGTCCTTTTTCTTGCACTGTTACTCACTTTAACTTCAACATATACCAACCGACCCAAGTTAGCATCTGTCCCATATGTGTATTCACTTTTTTGCTTGTTTAGTAGGCTTCTTCAAGACAAACATGAAGGGTAACTGGAAATAGGTAGTATCAGAAGTTCAGCATAACAGAAGTGCCCTGAATATGTGGGGAAGGGAACAGTTACCCGAGCTGCACAATTTAGCATAATGTTGTGCTTAGCAAAATTTGTCTCAGTGGGAGTCGATTCTACTTGTTTTGCAATAGTGCCTGAGTAACTGGTCCATAGTAAGTACATCATTCACATTTGCAGTAGTAGTAGATTATTGAGCAATGGAGACACAACAGAGGACTATATTGTTAGTACAAGCCATCAGTAAAAAGGTGCAGCATTTGTCAAAATTTAAATTAAAATTTGCCAAATTGAATATTAGCTCAATGGGAACCCTGATGGTGCATTTATGAAGTCTTGAATCTCCATCAAGTCCGAATTTTTTTTAGTCAAGCACCTGCGCGCCCGCTTTAGTGGCGGTTATTGATTCCGTGAACACCGTCCGCAGCATCCGTCTGCAGCTTTGTTAAGTGCAGCCTCTTTATAATTACAGTAAAACCTCAATAATTCAGACTCGGTTGGTTCGAAGAATTTCAATGGTCCCATCATTTTCAATGCAAATTGTACCAGATAATTTGAATAGCCTACGCGGCTCTACTGGATAATTCGTAGTTTCCAGCTGGCAGCAACATGTGACTTAGATTAGGATGTTAGGGCGCTCCATACAGTCGCCGAGCCATGTTCCGGACCTCGCAGAGACTGAAAAATAGTCCCAAAAACTCGTTCAGCCCTCAAAAAATAAAATTTATTAGGCTTAGAGCAGCTTAAAAAATCTCTAATAACGCCCTGCGTTATACTACACTTGAAGGCGATCAGACTTGCTTGGATTTGTACAAGAGGGACATCTTCTCCATATACTTGCATGGCAGATTCCTCGTTGGCGTTGCATGTTCTCCATGCACGTGGGCGGTAGGGCTGCAGAAGTCGCGGGGTGCCTTTTTCATTACGGGGTGCTGTTCTCGTCGCGACGATTGCATTCATGAGGCTGATGTAACACGCAGCTTCTGCCACTGTCGGGCCGGAATCGGCTGTGCTGTCACTTTCCGTGCTGTCCTCATCACTGTCGCTAGTCGACACTTCTGCAACAACAGAGGCAACGATGGCGAAAAGTCGAACCTCGTAGCCAATATCTCTTCACGGTCGCAGCAGCGCTTCCAAGCAACTTCTTCGTATTCCAAATGCCACACACCATAGTCAACAGTAAATCCCTGTCGCGTACCAACGCCGACTCTTTCCTGTCATGTTCGATAGCATGAACGATGTCTAATTTTTCTTCTATGCTGAGCGCCCGGCATCTTTTTTATCCGAGCTCCAGCATGACGCAAGTCCTTGTTTGCACGACGCCACACCGCTCTTTGGCACAGCGCCGAAATGATGTTGATGTTGATGTGGCCTTACGCGCAAATGCACAAGGCGCTTGGAGGCCATTGTTCTGATCTCTGAGGCTTGTTCTGCCGGGCCACCCGATAGAGACAACGTACCACCATGTTTGCATGACGAAAAGTGAAAACACTACGTGTTAACCGATACGTATGCAATAAACTGGTATGGTTTATGTGGATACAAAACACATTATGTTCAATGGCCACTGAGTTGGGGATTTGACTTTACTACTTTTAAAACAAAACTAATGTTTAAGCAGGTACGGTTTAACGAGGTTGTACTGTACTAGGAAACATAAATACCCAAGAAAGTGGATGGGGAAATGGCACCGCAGTAGCTCAATTGGTAGAGCATCACACGTGTAATGCGAAGGTTGTGGGATCGTTCCCCACCTGCCGCAAGTTGTTTTTTCATCCACTTTTCTTTCCATTAATTATTTGTTTCTTTAATTCATTAAACACAAGTAATTTCCTCAATGTTGTCGTTGGGGTCACTGTTGGCTTCATATGATATTTTCCAGTGCAGTTACAGGACTCTTACATGTGTATGAATCCTTGTTCCTGTGTTTTCTGTGTAAATTCTTACATGCTGACATGAAAATGCCTTTTTTTGTACTGCTTCATCAAGGTATACCTTGTTTAAAATTGAAAGGCCAATTATAATTGTAGTGATGTATCTTTCAGGTGATGTTCCCGTAATTTCTTGCAAACGAATATATAAAATGAAGATCGCTAGTTTCCACAGCTTTCAGTTCTAAAATTAAATTAAGATTTTAAATTAAATTTGCAAAGGCTTCTTGACTTCAATATCTTAACTCCTCCTTGTGAGTGTAGGTGACCACTGTCCCTATTATTTTTTTTTATTGTTATTATTTCAAAGTACTGCAGGCCAATGCGGTGGCCCAAGCAGGTGTGGGTTACATCCAACATGAATGTACAAAACAACAGACAACAAAAAGCAAGAAAGAAAGAAAGAAAAAACTAACTGAAGGAGTAGTCATTGCTCTGCACTGGAGCTTCTTGGCTAGTTTTGTAGTAAGGTATTGCTTGAGCAATATATTTCTCCTCTTCAGTGCCTTCGCGTGTAATCAGAAAGTGCCTGATTACGAAATTGTATCTCATAAATCATCAAGCATTATTGAAGAGGGCTATACTGATTACTTCAAGTAAGGCCTAGCATTGTCATTCACTCAGATAGAATTGAAAGTTTGTTGCGTGATTACTTTACGTAAACTGCATCCCTGTGCATCGCATAAAATACATTGAACTTTTTAGTGCATCATGAAAATTATATTACACTCATACAGCATGAGAATGCATAGTCTCCAGTGGGATGTATTGCATATTATGTTCCCCTTTGGATACCATTTATGTTATTGCTGAGATACAATAACAGAGTACAATAGGCATGAGAACAATAGGCTATAGTGCAGCAGTCAATTGCAGTTTTGTAGAGCTTACAGAAGCTAAGACAAAATGTAACACCTTGCCATACTTCATGCACTGGAGCAGGAGACACACAATATGTTTTTATCGGAGTATCATTCGTTATCTGCAGACTAATGCGCCAGAACCATTCATGCTATGAAACCATCAAGAGGAGTGCAAATGTGCATGGATATCACTCTTGTTAACTCATGAGCACTCTGGGAAAGTTTCCCTTTGCAGTCAGTGGCAGAAACACTCACACTCTTGGGTGAGGTCACAGTCTTTCCTAGACTTGGTGCTAACTCAGACTTTCACCAGGGAGAAAGAGTTTGTCTTTCTCACTGACTACATTTATTGCAACAATTGGTCACAATTGTTTCACAAGGCTACCATTTCGCATCACATCAGCACCAGTGTTCACTTAAAGGGAAGCTGAAACACTTTCCGAAAAAAATGAGTTCTCTGCGGCATTCTACAGTTTTGAGTCCTCTGCACACGAATATCTGGTTAAAAAAAAGCAGAAACAAACGCAAGCGGCTGTTTTTTTCAAGAAAACGCGCACCAGCGCCTCAGGGCATCGCGCGAACGCCGCTGTTGCCCGTGATTGGCCGGGGCCACTGTGACGTCAATCGCGGCAATCGCCGGTCGGCGCTCCGTTTCAGAGGGTAGCACGCTGTTCTGTTCTGGCTTCATAGCTGAGTTGTAAGCATTATGGAACGTTCTCGCTGTCTCGGACAGCTTGTATTTTCGCCATACATGCTCGAACCGACAGCTGATACGGAAAACGATGGCGGCAACAGCGGTAACGACGATGTTGAGCGTGCCAACAGTGAGGGCGATTTGTGCACCTTCTCGCGCGTTGGAAATCTTAGCTGGTGCGTGTGTCTTTTTTTTTTTGCATGTAGCTGCACGTTCCAATGACGGGAGAAAAAATGCGCTAAAGTGTCGCTGGGAACTTGCTGCTGGAAGAATGCCGAAGCACTAACTTCTCGTTAGATTGTAAACACGGGTGCAATTCCGCAATGTCAAGCACCTTGCCGCTGCTTGTCTAAAGTCCCGTGGTTTTTTTAGTGTTGATACACGATCGCGAACATAAGTGCGCACATGCAGTGAACATAAGTTGAACATAAGTTGAACATAAGTTTCAAAGTGCGCACATGCAGTGCTGCGAGGTACAGTCACGGAAGTTGCTTATCATACACATCCAGAGATGGCCAGAGGTATTATATGTGCAATATTCATACTATGGTTCGACGACTTTGCGATTGTGGCTCGATCAAGAATCGGTATGCGTGCTCCATGCTAGTGTTGACATGAAGATATTGGGCAGTTTTAGCACCGCCGTGTGGTAAACACGATAACTGCAACCATACGTCGAATTTCACTAGGCAAGCCTATACTCCATTTCATACCTCAGGTGCAATACTGTGGAAGCTACGCACGAAGTCCGGTCACCAAAATTCATTACTGCGCGCGTTTCCGTCTATGCTTCGCAGCCTGCCAGCGGCGTTTGCTCGCGCGAGCATGCACGTGAAGCTGCCGCGACAGGCAGCGTCACAAAAGAACAGTTTACGAAAATCGCAAAAGAAAACAAACGTGAGCGGCGGCGGTGGCAGATCTCATAGCGTCGTTCAGTAAAGCGCAGGACAGAAAGAGGCATGCCAGCACATGCCAGCACGCCGGTCCGGCAGCTCGGTCCCCGCGAATGACGTCACTCTCGCCGGTTCTCTCCTCTGGCAACCACCTCACCGGCACTCCGGGAAGCGATGGGGGCGTGTCCACGGGGGTGACTTAGAAAGTGATTTCCGCCCCTTATATTAACGAAACGAAGAAAAAAAATTCGGAACCGTAAATTATTAGGTCTGTTCTTCCCAATCCCAGCAATTCATGGAAATTGAAAACCATTTCAGCTTCCCTTTAAATAACATGCATTCCAAAAATGGAATAGAATGTTGGGAACAGCCAACCGAATGGTTGACATTCGTGCCTCTCGCCATGGTCAAGTGGAGCATGGCCAAAAATGTGACACAATGCTCAAGTAACTCACCTCTTCAGGAATAACCCTCAGTAATTCAAAATGCATCCTCAGACTCATTCCAAGTTGCGAAATGCAATCCTGCTACGTCCAGCCAGAGTGAACCAAGTGACCAGTGACACTTGCCTCGAGATCTTTACCTGCCATGGTGGCGTAGTAGCTTTGGCGTTGCGCTACTAAGCCTGAGAGCGCTGGATCAAATCCAGTCACGGCGGCCGAATTTGGATGGGGGCAAAATGCAAAAATACCTACGTACCATGCATTGTGTGCATGGTAAAGAACCCTATGTAGTCAAAATTAATCCAGAGTCCTACACTACGGCATGCGTTTTGGCACGTAAAACCCCAGAATGTAATGTAAAAATGAGATCCCCTACACCAACTAAAATGTGCGTTTGCTACACTCAGGTGGAAAAGAAAGTATTTCTTTGCACCTGGGGACCGAACAATCTGAAAAATACCTGCACAGTATCATGGCAGACCATCAGCCTTTGATCATTATTTTGGGAAGGGGTTCTTTTGATCTTCTTCTTACACGAATTCAATGCTTCCACACGTATTCCTTGTGTTTCAGCTACACGAAGCAAACGTTCCATAGAATGGGAACAACCAAAATGCTCTTGAAGACACTTGCAACAAATGATCTGTTGGCAGGGAGGCTCATTTGCAATGGGGTCAATGCTTGCAGGGCGTGCTCATGGGTCTCCAGTGTGCTACCCTTGATGCCATGCAGATAGTGCCGAAAAAGGATAAAGTCAGTAGTTACCTACTTTCGGTTAGCCTTTATTGGTGGCCAGAAAAATATTTCTCTAAAACCCATCTCGCACTGAATTTTGAAGTTAATGCAATTAGCGTTGAAGCAATGTAGCAGACTTCTTTAATTTTCTGTTGCCATCGTCTTCTTCACTTCTCTGTAGTTTGACCATGCACGCTCTGGTCCCATTCTGGTATTCACTGCCTTTCTTTCTCGACACTCATCAGCTTTTGTAGCCGACTTCTTCAATTTTCTGTTGCTGACTTCCTGCCCCTTGTTCTGCTTGTCTATCTGGGCACCCACCCATTGGCAAATACCCATTCTGGAGGATTGGCCAAGAGTAGTCACATACCTAATGTTGCACGTCCAGTTACACATACCCAATGGTTCAAGTTTTCTATTTGGGTACACATCCAGTGGCACATGCTCAGTTGCTTATGTCCAGTGGCCCAAGTTGTCTAGTATTCAGGCACACAACCACTGGCACGTGCCCAGTTGCACATACCCAATGGACTAAGTTGTCTATTCGGGCACATACCCACTGGCACATACCCATTAACCCAAATTGGCTTCAAAATGCTCATTGAAGATCGGCATATACCCAGTGGCACTTTGTTCGAAAGGGAATGTGTTCGGTCACTGCAATGTCACAAAGTGGGCAGTCCACCAAATTTGTAAGAACGAGAGGGAGAGAGCAGCCAATCGGCAAGCGATGAACTCCCCAGAAGTTAACGTGACTCATTTGTCATCTGCTTGGTGGCAGTATACGAGGGCAAATCAGTCTTTGCCCCCCCCCCCCCCCCCCCTTTTTTAAGCCGAATTATGGCTGTAAATGCGAAGTCAACAAATCCATTTCCAGCGGTGGACCTTTCTTGGACCGGCCCGGCCTTATCTGCTGATAGGGCCACGGCACAGCACTGCTGTCAGTTGAAGATGGCGTTAGTGCTTCACACACCTGCGGCATACAAGCAACGCAGTGTGATTTGTTTTCTATGGAGCAAGGGATGAACACCCATTGAAATCCACAGGGAAATGCAGCCCACGTATGGGGAAATATCTTTGCTTTGAGAAGTGTGAGGTGGTGGTGTTGTGAAATCACAAAAGGCCGTGAAGACTTGCATGACAATGAGTGTTCTGGGAGGCCGCATGCATCGCTGACTGACGACAACATGGCACAGGGGCATCTCAAATTTGGTGCTGCGATGGGAGAAATGTCTGACCCGGTATGGGGACTATGTGGAAAAATAGTGCAAGGAACGTAGAATACTATGTATATTTGTAATTTCCTGTATGTACCTTATTTTGGCTAATAAAAAATAGGGGCAGAGACTTTTTGATTCACCCTCGTACTATAAAACGAAGTTTTTCTCACTTTCTAATCAAGAAAAATTTTATATGAAAAAAAAATGGATTTTGTCTTCTCAAGGCTAAACTCGCTTTCAAATAGTAATATGTGTGACTACTATAATTGATTATGATTACTTTCCCTGCATGATCACTAGGTTGTGTCACGCACCGTGGAAAAAAAAAGACAACGGCAACAGTGGCACCTTTTCAAAAGGCAACAATAACATGTAGCACCGCAATGTCCGACGTGGCCCCCACGTCTCGGCGTGTCAGAGGGAGCTGTTAAACACACTGTTAGTTCCGAGAAACAAAAGAGGTGCCGCAGTTGCTTTCTGCCATCACTTCAAATGCATTTTGCACTTCCAACCACTCCACTTTCTCCTCTAGGAACGCCAACGCAAGAACCGAAGCTGCCATTGCAACTGCCATTTTCTCAAATTAGACTGAGTTAGATCCGAACGTGCCATTCTGTTGTCACAGCTGCCGTTTGGATCCAATCCACGAGACGTGCCATGCAAAGCCAGTCTTGTAGTGAGCCCAAGATCAGTCGAATGGAACACCTCGTCTTCTGCTCCTAGCCGACGACGTGCTTGGTTTCAAAATGATAGACAGGAGTGTATCGTCATTTTGGCGTTGCCAAAAACGTGACCACACCTCGCGGCTGAAGTTGTCGGCACTGCCTAGGCCAATTGCATGAGGTGAAACAGAACATCCATTCCAAACAACGACCTCCGATCACGCCCTAGGACTGTCATCCAACTTTAAAATGTTTGCTAAAAGCATCATCAAAATACACTTATGCCTTGATGTAACAAAAGCGCTAAAATTGGCAATTTGCTTCGTTATATTGAAATTTCAGTTTATATTGAAATTCAACCTTTAATGCAAGTAAGTACGGTCACTGATGAATTTTCCTTACATGGAAAGAGCTGCAAAATTTTCAGAATTATCAGTCTATAAGAAAAAGCAAATTTGAATGAGAAAAAGAATGAATTTTGTTGAATTCGAGCGTCGGTGATGAAAGGTAGCATTTCATGCCATGCTGACGATATGTGCACATTGGCGGTTTAAAGCAAAGCCAGCCACGCCTTCACGTCCACTCTGCTCCCACGGCTGGTAGTGTCGCTCGCAGTGGGATGGCACTATCATGAAAAGCGGTGGCAGCAAGGAGCCAATGCTTCGTATGCCTTCTCGGTTCAACGCGTCTTCAAAACTTGGAGATTACACAAGCTCCAGTATCCGTGTGGGAAGACAGCACACATTCTCGGCACGCCCACTTCTTGAACACGCGACAGGTTACCTCTAAAACAGGGCGTGGGGGCTGCATATGCACTCTGCCATGCTGACATCCTTGCAAAGCCAGAGCCGCGCCAGAAAAATAGATGCAAGGCAAACTGCCCTCTCTCTCCCCTACCCCCTTATGTGCACTTGATCGTGTTACCATGAGCTGGCTCTCCTGCCCTCTTTACCCTTGGTCGTGCAAGAAAACAGCGCTCATCAAGCCACCATCTTTCTCAGCTCACCCTTGCGTGCTTTCACTCACACGCAAAACATACAGCGTGCATGGTGCTCAGGATCTAATTGCACTTGGACTTTATAACGGAATATGACTTTCATATGAATATGAGGTGGGCTTGGCGGCTTTGCCACTGCGCAGGCCACTAATCCTTTCGTCTTCGTTATGCAGGTGCTCGGAACATTCATCGCGTGCCTTTTCCTTCCTGGACTGGCGACTACGCCACTGACCGCACCTTCATATTTACCAACCCATCTCGTCGTGGATGTATCAGGCGCCCGTCAACGAGCCACTGCCATCGCTTCACTCGTCTTTGGAACGAAACACCCGTCCTTGGATTATCTGCCCCTCGCAGAAGAATGGGAAGCCCCATCGCATCCAACATCATTACTAGGGCCAGCTATAAAACAGGAGCAACCACCAGTGGCACTTTGTGGGCTTGGCGGCTTTGCCACTGCGCAGGCCACTAATCCTTTCGTCTTCGTTATGCAGGTGCTCGGAACATTCATCGCGTGCCTTTTCCTTCCTGGACTGGCGACTACGCCACTGACCGCACCTTCATATTTACCAACCCATCTCGTCGTGGATGTATCAGGCGCCCGTCAACGAGCCACTGCCATCGCTTCACTCGTCTTTGGAACGAAACACCCGTCCTTGGATTATCTGCCCCTCGCAGAAGAATGGGAAGCCCCATCGCATCCAACATCATTACTAGGGCCAGCTATAAAACAGGAGCAACCACCAGTGGCACTTTGTGGGCTTGGCGGCTTTGCCACTGCGCAGGCCACTAATCCTTTCGTCTTCGTTATGCAGGTTGGTGAGCGTTTCAGCCTCTTTGCTAAAAAGTCTAACAACTACTTCTTAGTACAGCTGCCAAGCCCACAGTGCCTTAACGCTGTTCTTGCTGATTGTTTTCATGTCGTTTTTTCGCTGTTACTCCTACTTTCCGGTGATATAGAAACTAACCCCGGTCCGGATAATGCAGCTATCCTCGCAGAGCTAAAGAAGATATCTACTGGCCAGTCCAAGCTTATTTCTGAGGTTCAAGATCTGAAATCTCAGTTATTAGCGACAGACAGAAATGTATCTGACCTCGGCAAACGAATGGCCGTACTTGAGAGCCATTACGAAAGCCTTAAAACACTTAAAACAGACACAGAAGTTCTCCGCGCCGACGCAACTAAAGCTACTCGCTCAATTTCAAAACTGGAGGCACGTTTTGATGATGCGGAAAACCGAACGCGACGGAACAACTTGGTATTCTACGGTATCCCTGAAACTACACCTGAATCGTACGCACAATCAGAACAACTTATCATTAAACATTGCCGCGAGCATTTAGATATACACATCGACACAAAAGAGATAGAGCGCGCCCATCGTCTCGGACGTCATTCGAACGACAAACCCCGTCCAATAATAACAAAATTCACATTTTTCAAAACAAAAGAAACTGTCCTGTCGAGCGCCCGGAAACTAAAAGGTACCAATTATAGTATTGGCGAAGATTTTTCTCGTGCAGTTCGAATTGCTCGCAGCCAGCTCGTTGCATTTGCCAGAAAGCAATCTGCCCCATTTAATCTGCGCTACAAAACATTGCACATCGGACCGAAGCGCTACGTGTTTGATAGCGTATCTGAAACTGTAAGAGAAGTGCTATAGCAATCGTCCACCCGGAAAAATGTGATTACCCGCCCCCAAACCATGCCAAGGAATAACCTTTCATTGTCTGTCATATTCACAAATATTCGCAGTTTCCTACCTAAGCGTGAACTCGTGTCTAACATCATGATTTCTTCAAACAGCAGCATACTTATACTAACCGAAACGCGGCTTACCCCTGATGTCACTGATACAGAAGTACTTGCCGACTTGGCAGGTTTCCAAGTTTTCAGTAATGACCGCAGATGCACTCGAGGGGGCGGTGTCTTGATTGCTGTGGGCCCCAATTTATCGTGCACACCATTAGACATCGTCTCTGATCTAGAAATGTTATGGTTAATTTTTCGCTCATCGGCGCAATCCGTTTTGCTTGGTGTTTGCTACAGGGCTCCGCATACTTCACCTAACTTTGCAAGTGAGCTGAACAATATTCTGAGTGATCTCGGTACTGCACATCCAAATTCACATATATTGCTGTTCGGAGATTTCAATTATCCCGGTATCGACTGGCAGAAACTAGTTCCCTCAGGTGCGAACCACAGAGAATTAAAGGATTTTATAGAAGTATGTTTGAATGCCAATCTCACTCAGTTAGTAGGGGAACCAACGCGTGTTGCTGGCGTCAGTGCTAATATCTTGGATCTTATACTAACTACGAATCCAGAGAGCTTATCACATATAACTTACCTGCAAGAAATTAGTGATCACAAAGTTATCCACGCCGAGTTTTCGTTCTGCCTTGAACAGAACGAAAAACGTAAGAAAACAATCCTTCTATATGAAAAAGGTAACTATGACGCAATTAACAACGAGCTTAGAAATTTTTTCCCTTCATTTGAAGCCCAATTTTACAGCATGCCTATCCAGGAGAGCTGGGAGGTATTCAAATACAAAATGCAGGACTTGACCAACAAATTCATTCCTAAAATTACTTTCCGTGAAAATCGCCAAAAGCCATGGTACACCAAGACACTTAAAACATTAGAAGGCAGAAAAAAGCGCTTCTTTCGTGCTGCTAAGGTAAGAGCATCGGCTAATGCGTGGCAGCGCTACTATACTGCCGAGAATGCCTACCTGATTGCTGTGAGAAATGCTAAGTTCAAATTTTTCAACAACGATTTGACAAAATTGCTAAATGATAACCCGAGAAAATTTTGGAAGGTCATCAACCCTATCGAATCGCGCGCTATCACTCTGACCAACGAATTGGGTGAAACCATCGGGGACCTCGAATGCGCTAACACCTTCAACATTGCTTTTAGCACAGTTTTCACAAAAGAACCCAGCACACCACTGCTTACGACACCAGCTAAAACTCTGTCTACTATGCCTGCTATAACAATAACTCATGACGGAATTTTATCCTTGTTAGATAACATTAAGCTTTCTTCATCGACAGGCGTCGATGAAATCAATTCCAAGCTGTTAAAGAACACCAGACATACCATTACTGCGTATCTGTGCATTTTGTTTTCTCATTCACTCTCAGTAGGTCACTTGCCAAATGATTGGAAAGTGGGGAAGGTTGTTCCTGTCTACAAATCTGGTAAAAAAGATTCGCCACTAAATTACCGCCCCATATCATTAACGAGCGTCCCGTGCAAAATCATGGAGCATGTCATTTATTCTAATATCATGGCATTTCTCGATAAAAATAACTTTTTTCATCCATCTCAGCATGGCTTTCGAAAGGGCTTTTCATGCGAGACCCAACTGGCCATTTTCATTCATGACTTGCATGTTAACCTCGACACCAACATACTAACTGATGCCATTTTCTTAGATTACGCAAAAGCGTTTGATAAAGTGCCGCATCAACGATTACTTTTAAAACTAAACCAGTTAAACCTGGACCACAACATTCTTATTTGGATCAAAGAATTCTTGTCTAACCGGTCCCAACACGTACTTGTTAATAATCATACCTCCGACCCTGTTCCTGTAACATCTGGTGTACCCCAAGGTTCTGTTCTCGGTCCTCTCCTATTTCTAATATATATTAACGACTTGCCTCAACACTTGTCTTGCCAAATCCGAATGTTCGCTGACGACTGTGTAATTTACCGATCAATTTCTAATCATTGCGACGCAGCAAAACTTCAGCATGATCTAGACCGTGTCCAGGAATGGTGCGACCGCTGGCTAATGACCCTTAATCCGACTAAATGTAAACTTCTTTCCATTACTCGCCAAAAGCACCCCGTTACATTCCCCTACATAATTGCTAACGAACCTATACAAGCAATAACATCGTTCAAATACTTAGGCGTTACTTTGTCCAATGATCTCTCATGGCATGCACATACTACAAACATCATATCATCGGCAAATAGAACTCTCGGTTTTCTGAAACGTCACCTTCGCAATGCTCCCCAACACGTTAAATTACTAGCCTATAAGTCACTTATCCGTTCAAAACTAGAGTATGCGTCACCCATATGGTCCCCACATCAAGCATGCCTCGTAGATGACCTTGAAGCGGTACAAAATCGTGCCGCCAGATTCATTCACTCATCTTATTCTCACAAAATCAGTGTTACCGCCCTCAAAGCGGAATCTGGGCTGCAAGCTTTATCCCTCCGCCGACGCATAGCAACACTTTGTCTATTTTATAAGCTTTACCATTCATCACTTAACAGTGCCCCTTATATAACACCACCCGCATACATATCTCCTCGCACTGGTCACCAACTGCAAGTTTCCCGTACACGTACAAGAACTGTTAATTTTTCAGCATCTTTTTTTCCTCGTGCAGCCAAAGACTGGAACAGCCTTCCTCGCAATATCGTCGTTCTCACCTGTCCATCATCTTTTTCTACCAATGTGACTGAGTACCTGTTGTCACAAATTTGAGTGTTATATTTTTATGTACACCCACCCCTTATGTAATACCCCCTAGTGGGGTCTTTAAGGTAAATAAATGAAATGAAATGAAATGACTCTTCTCCGCTTCAGTGGCCGCTCTTGGTCAGGCAGCAAGCGATTTGAGAGCTGTGTTTGCTAGGAGTTGCTTGTAATTCAACCATTTGCCAATCTGGGTCCATGGAAGCTTTCATTTATTGTCTGTATATTCCTTCGTGGTGCAAGTAAAATTTTGATATATTAAAATCATGCATAGACACACTTCGTTATATTGAGGTTCTGAATGCATGGTATTCTATGGACAAGAAGTTATAAAAAGTGAAGTACTTTGTTATGTCAAGAATATCGTTATGCAGTAAAAGCTTGTTCATTCGAATTCTGCGGGAATGCTAAGAAAATTTGAATTATACAACATTCGAACTAATGAAAGTCAGAGAAAGAAAGTCATTCGGTTAAGGCACATATATAGTCCGACGGATCATGAGCGTACGCGCACACTTACTACGTCATGTTGACGAGAACAATGTCTATAGTTCAAAGCACTGCCACAGACAGTAACCAGATGCGGCCAACGCGGTCCGACATGCTCGACGTCGAGATGGCTGTTGCTCCATCCACACGTTTGTCGCACTGACTGTGCCGACCCACAATGTATGGCATGGAGAAAAAAAGTGCCCATGCAACTTTACTGACCGCAGACAGCCGTTCAAAGTGGCGCGCGAGTTGGGGATCTCTGCGCATGCTCCGAAGGGAGCAGCCAACGGCGCGCGTGGAAGTCTAGAGGGGATGGCATTTTGGCTGGCGCAGTGCCAGTGGCGCAGCGTGACTGGCCGCAAGCAGTTGCGGCCAGTCACATATTGCACGGCTATTACACATATCCCAGTGATGCTGGGATACGTGCAATAGCCTTGAATTTCAAAAGCTATGCTTTTTGGTGCCAATAAATGTCGGGGCCGCTATGTTTCAGACGTTACCTGGTGCTGCTTCTTGGCAGAACACCTCGTAGAGAAAGAGCATAGCCTCCAAGATGTAATAGAAACATGTAAAGATGTAAAGAAAGAAAAAGAAAAAAAACACGCAGCGCCGCGTTTTTATCTTTAAGACCTTGAAAGTGGGAGAGAAGCGACCTGCAACAGAGGCGTTGGCCATGGCTGGCCAAGCACGAACGCGTCTCTCTCTAGTCAGGCTTAAACAAAGGGCCGCAGATGGAAAGAGCAAAGTGGCATGGCCGTAGCCAACGTGCTCCCACGCATGACCACTCTCCCCATCCACTATGGCGCAGAGTTCGAATTATCGGTGGGGGTGCGGATTTCAGTGTGAATTGGCAAGATGCGTTGCATATTGCTTTTAAATACATTGTTGGATGGACCACGGCAGCTACTTCGAATTATCCGAAATTTCGAATTAACAAGTTGTGAATTAACAAGCTTTTACTGTATTGGAGCTTGTTATATCAAGGTTTAACTGTATTGAACCCATACTGCCGACAACTAGTCTGGAGCTCCCGTGGCAGATGGTGAGCACGAACTTCTTCCAGCTTTGGAGTAAGCCCTGTCTCATCTGTGTGCATTATTGTGATATCCAGAGATAGTACACCTGGCGTCCTGAATACCTTTGCCTGTCACAGTATTCTAGTGACTGTGGTGCGTGACAACCCTAGATTTTTGGGTCAGTCACAGCCATGAAGCCAAACAGCTCTACACTCATTTAACAGACTTGCATGCAGTCTTGAACTACGAAGTGGAGATGCTAAGCCAAGCTGAGACTCCATAATCATACTGGAACCAAACAAGCTCTGGGAACACATGCCGCAACAAGAGAATGTTAGATAGTTCTTGTGCAACAATCATTGCAGGGAATAGATAATATTCTTGGTTCCTCTGATGCCCTTACTCACAAAGAAACGACTGGCTGTGTAGAGGAGTCATAAGAGGAGTCGACGTGGAAGTCAGCGAGGCTCAACTCAGAGCGAGAATTGTGAATAATTGGAATCCGGGCGCTTTGGAGGCCAGGCGGATCAAGAACACTACAGCGGTGGTGGTACTTTTTGAGGGAATGAGGGTGCCCAACTACATGGCATGCGGCGTGAGCATGTTTCGCTGCATGCTCTACCGACGCCACACGGAAGTCTGCTACAGTTGCGGAGGACTGGGACACACCGGGTTGACATGTGTCCCAACCCAGGAAGCAAGTGGTGTCGCACCTGCGGCAAACGATCGCCGGCGGAAGCTCACCAGTGCGATTCGCAATGCACGTTGTGCGGTGGCCCGCACCCCACAGCGGCCAAAGAGTGTAGGGACAAATTTCAAGTTCCACATATCGCCAGAAGAAGACGGCGGCAGTGGCGTCGACGCGCCAAGCAGCTGAAGCTGGGAACCGACGTCATCACGGCTGGCGGCAGGAGCCGCTTGCGTACGCCAGCTGTGCAGGAGCGCAGCACTGAAAGAAGCCGCTCTCGCACACCAGCTGCGCAGAAGCGCGGTGCAATCAGGCAGCGCTCCAGATCAAGAGGGCGCTCGGTGTCCAGCATGCGGATCCAGGAGGAGCCTACCTGGGCGGATCGATTCATAGGGAAGAAGAAGAAGGAGCTACAGAGACCCACGGAGGTAACGCGGTCGGCTTTGCCAGAGCATGGTAGTAGGTGACACGTGGACGCATTACTTAAGGAAGTTAAGGAGCTTAGAGAGGAGGTACGCCAACTCAAAGCCGCCAAGGCAAACCCAAAGTGCATTGAAATAGAGGCAAGCAACCAGACGCCACAGGTAGTCGAACATATACCCCGCGTAGGACTCACTAAAGCAAAGCGTAAGGCCCCCCTTCCTAACGACGAGAGCGACTCGGAAACGTCTGAGGGAGAGGTCCAGCAAAGAAAGACGTTGGAAGAACTAGTACTTAGGATAAGTAGAGAAAATCAGGAAAGCGTAAAGCTTTTGATCCAAAGAGTGACCGTACTAGAAAAAAAGGCGGTGATTAAGGCCAAAGCCAAGGTCCGAGCGCAAAGCAAGGCAGTGAATCACTCCAAGGTTGCTCCGGCTGTGGAGCAAGGTATGTTGTTGTAGCATCATGGCGGGCGATCACAAAGAGCTGGTAACATGGCAGTGGAACTGCGCTAATTTTCAAAGGCACAAGGCTCCGCTACGGCAACTTTTGGCGAATGAGGTGGAAAAACCGCAGATTTTGTTATTACAGGAGACACCATGTGACGACCCTACCCTCTCTGGCTTCAACACTGTGTCGGTCAGGAACGAGGGCAGCAGAGGACTAGCTACGATGATCAAAAAAAATCTAGCCTTTGTTGAACATCCAATCCAATCTGGACGGGGTAAGATGGAGGCCCTTTTCGTGGAGGTTATACCGCACGGGCGTCTCAAGCAGAGCGTCTTTGTGCTTAATGTCTATAGCCCGCCGTCGGACCAGAGACAGACGTTTAACTCCCTGCTTAGGAAGGCGACGTCAATAGCCAAGCACTCTCCTCTGATAGTTGCCAGGGACTTTAACCCCCCTCATAATGCATGGCGCTGCGTCAGACGGACTCCAAAAGGAGACAATCTGGCGAGGATCCGGGATGATCTCGCATTTTCGGTAATCATGGACCCAGGGTTCCCCACTAGGCTGGGCGCGTCAGTTGCGCGATACACAACGCCTGATTTGGCCTGTGTAAGGAACGTAGGTAATGTAACCTGGGTCAATAAGCAGGAGAACCTGGGAAGTGACCACTTCATAGTAGCGGTAGCATTAACGGCGGACGCCCGACCGGCCAGGGTATTTCGAGTCACGGACTGGGAGGAGTTCAGGAAACTTAGGAAGGAGCGAACGAGCACATTTTCCTCGTTTGACGAGGCTATCGAATCGCTAACGGAGGACGTCGAGAGCGCTACTAAGGTAGTACAAACAGAAGCGGAGGTCCTAAGAATGGATCCGCACCTAGCGCATCTGTTGGAGGCGAAATCGTCAGTTCTGATGAGGTGGACAACACAAAGGTTAAATCGTAGGCTGAGGAAAAAGGTTGCGGAGCCTAATAGAGAGATCAAGAGATATTGCGCGGAGCTCAATAGGCTACAATGGGACGAAGTCTGCGCGGCAGTAGACGGGTCCATGCGCTCAGGAGGGAAGTGGAACCTCCTCAAGCACCTCCTGGGCGACGCACAGACAAAGCATAATCAAAGGCAAACACTTAGTAAAGTCATACACCGGCACAAACAGGAGGGCGGTACTGAAGAGTCACTTTGGAATGTGATCACGGATAGATACCTTACTATAGGGCCGACACAGGAAGAGGATTATCCGCAGATCGAGTGCGCGACGGTAGAGGAACTGGACACGCGCTTCACAGAATCGGAGATCAGGGTGGTGATCTACAAATTAAACAGCAGATCGGCTCCGGGTCCGGATAAAGTTTCTAACAGGCTATTACGAAACCTGGACGATAAAGCAGTGGAACTACTAACTAAGGAGGTAAACAAGGTATGGGAGACAGGACAGGTGCCTGACGGATGGCAGTCGGCTATAGTGACACTCAACCCTAAACCAGGAAAACCCCTTCATTTGGACAACATGAAGCCAATATCACTAACCTCGTGCATAGGCAAGGTAGCGGAGCACGCGATCTTGAACAGGGTTTCTGGGTACATAGAGCACAGAAACCTCTTCCCACATAATATGGTTGGTTTTCGGCCCGGCCTATCAACGCAGGAGGTTATGCTAATGCTAAGGCAGCAAATCTTTGATAGCAGCACCTGGGACATGAGAGAGATTCTCGCCCTGGATCTCACTAAGGTGTTCGACACGGTGTTTCATAGATACATTCTGCAAGCCACGGCCGGGATAGGCCTGGGAGTCAAATTCCAGGCCTTTGTCAGGTCCTTTCTCATGAATAGAACTGCTACTATTCAGGTGGGGCCGATTCGGTTGAGCGTGTACGGATAGGGAGCTCGGGGTACCCCTCAGGGATCAGTCATCTCGCCACTGCTCTTCAGTATAGTCATGAAGGGTCTCTCAGGTACTGGGTGGCCTCCAGGGCATAGGTCACGCACTTTACGCAGATGACATCACGATCTGGTGCCCAGGGGGCTCCCTAGCTGAAATGGAGCAAGCTCTACAAGCGGCCTTGGACGAGATGGAGGCTTACCTCGCGGACATGGGTCTCAAGCTGTCTACGAGTAAATCAAAGCTGTTGCTTTACAGACCCACAAGGCAAGGGGTTTGGCGTCTGACACCCCTCAACCAGCTACCCGTGGCATTATACGCGAATAATGGGCAGAAAATTCCTAGAGTCGACTCAGTTAAGATACTAGGCCTGCTCATAGACGCGAGGAGCTGTAATGCCTGAACAATTACCCACGTTACAGCCAAAACGGAGAACATGTTGTGGCTAATTGCTAGGGTGTCCAACCGAAAGTAGGGGTTAGGTGAAGACAACCTCCTTCGGATGTACAACGCGTTCCTCATGAGCCATATTAACTATGTGGCGTCAGCTCTAGTGCGGACAAAAACGGAAAAGACCAAATTAAATACACTCATGCGCAAGAGCATCAAGATAGTGCTAGGCTTGCTTATTGCCACGAGCTCCGACAGGCTAGATCAACTCGGTATGCACAATAGCATAGACAAGATTATAGAGGCACAGGTCCCTGCCCAGGTGGTTAAGCTATCGTCGACCCAAGCTGGCAGGCAAATTCTCGACGAGGTTGGCAAGGCTCCTAGGATAATGGAGGACTGGCGTATAACATTGACACGAGAAACGAGGGCGACCTACCTAGTGAGGCCCTTCCCGCGGAACGTACATCCGCAGCATAACGAGGGTAGACGTAAAGCCAGTGCACGAGCCATATTGAAGAAAGTTAGAGATGACAGAGACACCGCAGTCTTTGTCGATGTGGCGCAGTACGGGAACAGGAGAGTGTTCGCGTTGTTGGTTATAGAGGGGCGGGGGGGGGGCTTCGCTCCTCGGCCTCGGTCAGAGCGGCCACCGCGAGTATAGCAGAGCAAATTGCGGTTGCGCTGGCCTAGTGGGACCCAGAGCGTTTCTACATTTACACTGACTCGAGAGACGCAATCAGAGCTTTTGAGTTGGGTAACCTCGCACGAGAAGCGGCCTCTGTTTTAGAGAAAAGGACTAGCCCCGGTTTTCATTATATCACGTGGTTCCCCGCACACATGGGGACGAACGTTCTCGGGGGCTTCCCAAACCTCAACGAGCTTGCCCACGACCGTGCGCGAGAACTCACGCGCCGCGACAGTCTGGAGCCGAATGGGAGGAGGCCATCAGAAGCACGGTACTCCGTAAGCAAGCCCAGGCTATCCAGAGGGCCCAGGAAAGAGCGGAGCGTCACGGCGTTCTGTCTTTTACGTGGGCGCAGCCAGCGGCTACAATGGCCTCCCGTTAGGAGGTCCTGACAGTAGCTCCTCAGGATTAAATAAAGTTTGTTGTCTGTCTGTCTGTCTGTCTGTGTCAGCATTGTTACAGGCCACAGCATTGTCACAGACTGACAGCATTGTCAGCAGATCACATTGGAAAAGCTTTGTGTCGCTATGCCGTCGATAGGTCAGCAGGAACACTAACCAGTGACACCTGACAGCTCTCAAGCTACAACTATAAGCATTACCATCCCTTGCCTCAGGCATGAGGTGTCCATGCCTGATCGTCCATGCCTGACGGGGAGAGAGATGTGACACAACACCTCGTAGTAGCACACACCTTAGCATGCACCTTGTAGTGCGACGAGAGAGCACAGGTCAAAGGGGCAAGCAAGCACATGTGCGCTCACACTTCTTGGCAATAAATGCTTTTCAGCCAGCTGCCTTGTTAAACTGTCTATGTTCCACCTGCTTCAAACCCATGACAATGACTTTGAATGTTTCAAGGTGTACGAGTGTGGAGTTTTCTTTTTCTTCTTAATTTCTTTTTTTTTTTAAGATATCTTCTACCTTAAAGACGAAACCAATGTAGGGAACATGAAATCTAAAAACCAGCTCATGGAAATGTGAGAAATCATGCTGTAGACATTTTTCTAGATCTTCTGCATCATTTTGTCTGCCCCAAAATATGCCATTATCGGCTTATTTTGAGGCAAATTAGCAGACATTTCCTGTGAAGTTTTTTTTTTCTGCATAACAAAAAAAATTTTAGCCTAGAAAAAAAAAATTTTTTTCCCCACACTTCTCCACACTTGATCTCCGCATTTACCCTAAAGGGGCCCTGCAGCACTTTCTAATGAAGCTGTAGAATGCATTCGCAGCATTCAGCAAGAGGCAGTTGAAGGAGTTGCATATGAAAGGAGTTGTCGGCTACCAAAGATTGCCCTTCAAATCGTGCGTTGGGCTCCTGCTCCTTCCATGACATGCATTGTGAAGGCTATGAAGAAAGACATTGCCTGAAATTCTCTGCTCGCTATGCACAACTAGGGCATGGAATTTTTAACACAAAACTGATGGTGAACCTTGGCATAAAAATGCCAGGGTCCACCATCAATTTCGTGTAACAGATGTGATATCGGCGCCAACATGAAAATATGCTTTATCTTGACAGGGATTGCGCCACCATCTAGGAGTGGTGAAGTACTGCATCATGACACTAACGAGCACTGACAGTGAGCACTTCGGTAGTCTCAACAGTGCGGAGGCTCCAACATGGTGTAGCCTGGTGTAGGCCTTCTGCTGAGATGATGACGCAGTTTCCACACATGGTTTGTCTTTCGCGTCGGATTAGCCTGCAACACTTCGTCACCTACGGACTGCAGCTTTAACATGCATCAGCATCAGTGACTTCGCTTGCGATGGCGCCAACTAAGAAAACTGCTATGCTAAGCAGCGCAGAAAGGCAATGTCGTCGACGGGTGAATCTCGTTTTGGTCTGGTGAGAGACACGCCACCATGAAGCAGAACACCTTCGCACATTTGCTGGGCACGCTTCAAACTCTGCCATTTTCATTCCTGAAGCTAAGCACGTCGCAACTCAACCGGCCCCCCAAGACACTATGGATCCGGACCAAAATGCTCGTACCTTCGCTGAAGCGACTCAGAAGCAGGACACTATGTGCCAAGCAAACCTTGTCACACGGTCGCAGACCCTCAAATCATGTGCCTTTTGCTGCAGTGGACCATGAGTTCACGAAGCAATTTACTAAAAACCCGTTCGGTTTCGCATGTACAGTTTGTGAACGCCTGTGGTTTATGGTGGGTTTGTGCAGGGCTCCGGTGCATGCAATGAACAGCTTCTGTGAAGGCACGTTTCACTTTTGTGTTCAACCGATTCCTATGAAAGTGGGATCAAGCATCATCTTTTTATTGCTTTTCATTGATAATGTGATAACCACTACTTTGAGGTTTGGCACATGCAGCTTGTAGAAGTTCTCATTCACCTTAATTACTATATTATGCATTGTATATATTCCAGCATGAAGCACTTATGCTTAGCCAGCACTGAAATTTTCTGAACTGACAGCAGCTTTGTAACACTTTGCATAGTGAGTGGAAGAATCAAGTTTTAGTGGAACATGTTGCAGTTTTGAGACGTTGCCTTTCATATCTGATTGAAGCGCAGCTGCTTGTGACAAAGGAGTAACTGCGTGACGCGCATCTCTTGCCATTTGTAAAGTCATCCCATTTTCACGAACATCCAAGCAGCTGATGTCATGGGTGGCTAGGCATCACCGCAAAGTGCGTAGAGCTCCAGCATGCTTGCTGGAGCTGTACGTCTTGGGTCAATCAATGTATAACTTTTATGTTACTATCTGTTCCTTTGCAGCCAACAAATGCACAGATGCATTTTAATTTCACATTACCATTGAGCACTGTAACTGCAAACAAGATGACCACAGCATCTGCACTAGTTGCTTTTAAAGAAGGACAAATCTAGAATAACCAACAATAACTCTGCTTGCATTCAGATGAATCCAGGTGTTTGCAGGGAATTCGCAGGCCGAAATGCAGACCAGAAGGCACTATTGCAATTTAAAGGGGTTCTGAACTTAAAGGGGTCCTGTACCACCCTTCGGGCTTGGTGAAAAAACACGGTCTGCAGATAGTACACCTGTAAACATCTCAGTAAAATTTTGCAGTTGCATGCAGCGCATGGAGCTCACAAGCAGAGTGCAAAGTCACATATTTCTCAAACACTCTCTTTTTAAAGAAGGCCTGCTCCTCACCTGCTTTTAATAGACCAGAATAGGACAGACAGACACAGACAGGAGGCAGATCACTGCAGAACACTGGGGCTAATGTACACTAATCTGTGGAGCGTATCGGTTGTGGCCTGCCTCAACTTTCCCATAAACCGACTGTCACCACTGACCTACAATTAAATCTAGCATGTCTCCTTTGGAAATGAAATGGGCAGGTACCTTTAGCACCCGAGTTAATTTTGTATTGTTTGGTTCTGTAAATTCAAAGCAATATCTTAAAATTTGACATTTGTTTCAAATCACACTTACTTATTGCCATTGCTCATTAGGCAAATAATGCTTGAGCAAATATTTCACTCTTTTCTCACCACTATGCGTGTTTCATGGGGGTATGGGCAGTTATCTTCAGGTCGCAACTTCTGGATGAATTAAACACAGGTTGTTCATTTTAGCTCAAGGATGTAAGAAGCTGCTGCAAGGAGTGCTGACATGACATCTTTTACTTATCATTTCTTGCTTTATATGGAGGTCCACGACCTGAAAACCTTGCAAAAAAATAATAGCAAGCTTTAGAGCAACCTAAATAATTTACTGTAATAACTTTTTTACAAAATACCTTTGGTTTCATTTTTCACCTTGTTTGAGGATTTGAAACACAGTTATGCACACATCATGTGGTGAGAATTGTGTCTGCTAACTTTTGTCGATGTGTGCTGCGTAAACAGTTAAAAGTTTAAATAAAATGTATACATGCTCTTCTCCTCAAAGGAACCACTGGGGCATCAAGTAAGTATTGTCACATGCAATGGCAGAACAAAAGTGCACAGAACCACTCCTTGAAATGCACTGGAAAGGCGTAAGCCGGTGGGGTAGGGGTCTTGACAAAAGAGAAAAGGGGGCCTTTGGAAGATGGTAGGGTAATGGCGCTTGCAGCCACTGGGAGCGAGTGAGGGTTTTGTTTCAAGAGGGATAACTAATCTTTTTGCATGCCATTTCATTTGCTTCTGTCTTGGCTACTGCCAAACCCTTTCTGAAATTCTTGTGGTAGAATGCCCCCTGGAAGACAATTTATGATTCCTAATGCATAACAAGAATTTCTGAAGGGGCCTGGTGAGGGACCTGGTGAGGGGCCTTTTAGTGCATATCTTGCCAACTCATTCCTTCTCTCTCTCTCTCTTTCTCTCTCTCTGATATTTTTTTATGTGTGTGTGTGTGTGTGTGTGTGTGTGAAAATGTGCCATGTGACGGCTACACCTGTTGCCTTTATTTCTTTATGTTCCTTCAATACAGTCATGCGACGTAAGTAAAAAAGCTCTATTCTATACATTTTTATGCTTCAGTGAAGCTTCCTCAGAGTCGCTTCACTCCTCGGAGTGAAGCTTCCTTGGAGTCATGCAGCTCATAAAATCAGTAAGTTTTAAAGGGCTGTTTCATGCTTTGTGTCCATTTTTTCTCGCCTTGTGCAACAGGTTCAGCAATGTGGAAGGCCCAACTTTCGGAGGCTTAGCTGCACAGACCAGCCCTCAGCAACCAGCAATGGGCTTTGGAGGAGGGGGTTTTGGCTCCCCAGGCTTTGGAGGTGAGGCCTCTACATATTTCATGAAACTATTGTCCTTCCTCATGCTTTGGTCTTGTAGCTGTGTGTGGATCAGTACTGTCTGTGTTCTTATGTATTCTTTTCAATATTGGAATTAGTAGCGGTGAAACTAAGGCATTTGCAGCAATGTAATGTCGCTGTGAATTCACTGTAGTTTTTCATTCAAAGGCATTTGTACAGACACTGTTAATTTGTATACATTCTCTGGTTTAGATGAGTAAGCGCGGGTCTATACATGTTTTCATTTCGTGATGTATTGGCGGGTGCGGGCAATCTGTCTCGTGTAGCACATTGTGAATGGAGTGAAGTGTGTCACGACTGCCTCGCTAATTGAGAGATCATAACAGGCAGCGCGTGGTTGACACGTGAGTGCGATTCACAGCAGTCGCCACAGACAGACCAGCACATTGTTTCCATATATGGTATTGTGCAGCGCACTCTCCACATGCCATTGGTGAACAGACGACGGCATGCTCCTCTGGCGCCATCTTGTAGTGGCCATTGCAAGTCTTGTGCAGCACTACACTTTTCTTCTCATACTGCGGTCCTTGTTCGCTTTTATCTTCCACTGTGCTCATTCGCTCGGTTACGCTGAGGGACAATGCCGACGCTCGCCGCAGGAACGGCCACCTAAGACTATGCTCTATACTGGATGAAATAATGGCACAAAAGGACTAAATGGTTCAGATGGCAATATGTTCAAGGCAGAGCTGAAAAACTGCCTGTGATATATCCCGTGAAAATCTTCCCCAACACGTGAAAAGAGAGGCAACACGCACATTGAAAACGTGTGGTTTGCCTTCCAAGGCCGCCACCACAGGTGCCAGAGCCCTTGGCTAACAGCGCCCCCTTGGGGCAGCTGGGTGCGCGTGGCAGATCACTTTTCTGCTGGCGAGCGTGCCGAATGGGACGACCAGAGCAAAACCTGCCAGCAAGCACAGTCTCGAAGGTCTTGGTAATACAGTAAACCCTTATTAACCCCAACTCTGATTTCTCGAAATGTGGGGTAAGCTGAATTTTTTTTTCTGGCCATGGGTTCGATGCATGTGTTTTTCACCTCTTATCTAAAAAATATTTAGCACCGGACTCCGGATATCTCGAAATCTCCACTTGGGAAATACCAGGTAAATGGTGCAGCATCGGCAGCATCTCTTGCACTCTCTTTTCTTCCAGCAGTGGCTCACTAGCTGAGCCAGATGCCATGTCACCGCTCCCGTGCACTTGCTCGGCTGCTCGCTGCCACTTTGTTCTGGCCTCTCGTGGCATCAATGGGTTCACAGCATTCGCTACAATTGAGCTCTTCCGTAGTTTCAGTTAAAGTTAAATTGTCCGGAATCCATTATGATGCAGAAAGCAGCAGCGTCTGCTTTTTGGCTGTGTGGAAACGGTTATGCTTGGATGACTGGCTTCAAATATTGCATTAGGATCAATCACCTTGACTGTGCCAAGCACATTGCCCTGCCACAGTGCTTGCAATGCCGTTGTCCCTAGATGCCAACTTGTCTGGTGCCGATGCACGGGAAAGTGACCGAGAATATTACTGGTGGCATTTTGCAAAGGTTTCATGTGGTCTATGTGCGGCCAAAGGACTTCTGTATTCGTGCTTTCGCATAACTCGATTTTCTTTTTTTTTTAATAGTTGCGAGTTAACAGGTGCTTAATGGATTATTCATATGCGATATTCACTAAACACTAAGTGAAAATTCACTATATGCTCAAATAAAAACTTGAATAATATATGTTATATTCAGCGCATGCTGACCTTCAGTGAAAAAATGTGTTTCTTTTTTAGTAGCCACATTTACATGAATACAACAATGGCCTATTTACATCGCATTTCCTGCACATGGCATGCATGTAAACAGCAATGGTGGGCTAAGAAGCAAATGCAGCGCAGATGTTGCTGTGCATTGCAAATGGCAGCTGTGACGTTGAGAGGATGTTTATTCAACTAGGTTACAATCAAAGAAGGTTAACAGATTAGCCTAGTTGGTATTCCATTAATTTTCTTGCAAGAGCATATGTGGTGATGCAGTAAAACAGGATGACAACAGGCAAGGATTGAAGGCTCTGCAGTTCTAGGATGGACACAGAAATGTTAAAAATGCAAGATAATGTACATCAATGTGGGCTTGTAAGAAAAAAAATGTCTCCCCTCTTGCAAAGCATGCCCACGTGTGCTACTGTACTTCTTTTGTAAATAAAGTGTAGAGAACAAAGAGGGGAATCACCAAACACATCACTGTTTGTTGGTTTTCTTTATGTGGTTTCTTTTACAAGTATTCCTGCCATTGAGGATTTGCATAACTTTGTTTGTCCAAAAAGACCATTATATATGTTAATCATTCATGCAAGTTGCCAGGAAATATCAAAAACTCCGATATCTTCCTGGTTTTCCACTTCAAAAACAACACCTGATTTTCGCCCATGGAATTTTAATTTTAAAAATATAAAACTGGAAAATGAACAACCCTACCCATATCCTGCTTGTTACTTTGGGACATTTAACTTCACAGTCAGTCAACTTTTGATCTGTCTTCCATATAATATGCGATTAATTTGTAATAACCTCATGATGCAGTGTGTTAGTAAAGATGAATACTGGGCACGTCTTTTATCTGTTTGCAGTCTGGTGAAGCAGGAGGCTTGCAAAGCTTTTATAAGTTTATTCACTTTCACATATTGCCTCTCTGGAATGAGCACGTTGCCTTCCTAGAGGTCCTCTGGAAACACCTAAACAGCTTCTCCTATGTCTGTCCATACATAAATGTACTAGTCGCTATTCATGAAATGTAGACTTGGCTGACTACTTGCACTATTATACTCACAATATTACTATAATCAGGTCTCTTTTTCTTTTACCTCATTTGTGTACCACTATTTTACAGGTTCTTCTCCTGGCTTTGGAAATCAGAGGTGAGTTTCACATGTTCATTTAGAAGAGTGGTAATGTTAAAAGGATTGTCATTGGGATGTGTCCTCGTGTAAAAGAAGTGGAAAAGGAGGCCGATTGGATGGCTGAAGTGAAACATGCAAGGAAGACATGTAAATTGATAGTGTTACTCTATTTATTCTGTTCAGGCCAACACATACTATAGCTGCTGAAGCAATTTTATATTCTGAGCAATTGGTTTGAGAGAAGTACTGATGCGTCAGTGTTCAATTGTCTTGTTTTTTCGGTTGAATGATAGTCGGAGCCCTCTAAACCCTAGGAAGGATCCTGGCAAGCATTTGTTTTTGGTTATGTTGCCTTTTTTTCTTAATTCAAACATGCTGAGACGTCCCGACAGGAAACCATATACAGTTGATTCAGTCTTGGGTAATTCGACTTTTTGCATAATTCAAACACACTGTGAGACATCCCAGTGAAAAACCATATATTGCTTTAAGGAACACTTGTTGAGTTCAAACATGAAAGCATGCCACTTCGCGTTATTCGACTCCATCTGCACCCCTTAATGCGCGCAAGCTTGAAAAAAAAAACATCATCAGGTGTCACTACTGCTTCCCTAGGCGTGAAGCTGCTTTATTTTTATTTTTTAGTGGCCGACCCTCCTATCGCCAGTGAAGCCAACCGTTCCTACTTGGTTCATGTCATGTCACAGCAATCTCTCGACACTCTTCCCCGTGTGCTTGTCGATTTGCACTTCAGGAGCAAGAAGCAGAGAGACTATGTAAAGACTACTTCAAACAATAAAAAAGGATTTAAATTTGTTCAATTTGCAGCCGTTTGTTAATGCGAACTTTCTAATAACTTGACAAGGGTGGAAGTGCTGGGCCAATCGCACCATCATGCGCCAAGACACGAATTTCAAAGGAAAGTGCTAAATGTATCTGAATGTGTGTGTTCAGTGGCAACCACACAGCCAGCCATAGCCATGTGTTGGCTAGCGTTTAGCTTTGGAATCCAAGCCTAAGCAATCCTTTACAGTGTCTGCGTCTCTTGAGTATAGTGTGTAGGTGTTTGGGGGCACATTGTAACTTGGCCGCAGGAAAATGAAAATTTTGTGCTGTGCAGTGCACTACGAATGTCTATAAGTCTTTCACATATGCGTACTATGCATGCCAGCTAAATATTATTCGAACTGGCACGCTTTTTATGGGCAGTCAGAACAAATTCCGGGCTGTCAGCTGAGTGAATAAGTCATAAGGTCTCTTCAGCATGTAGCTTTATCAGTAACTCTGCCAGATTAATGGTGGACAATGTGTGTGTACATACTTTCCAAATTCGCATGTGCATGATATCCGGTCGTCAAGATGACAGTGTGGCACGGTGAAAACAACCTGTTTGCCTTCATGAAACTTCTTGACGAAAAATCTGTGGCAAAAAATTTGGATTCTGGCTACTCCATTTTCGGCATGACCACGACCACATCGAATCAGATTTGCCGCCAGGGACCTAAATTTTCGCAAGCCAAGGATCTAAAGTTTTGGTTTTAGTCCGCCGTACCGGCGAAAGGGCAGTTGTAAAAAGTCAGTGAAAACACAAACAACAGAAACTGAGTTTGCGGCAATGATGTTTGCGACTCAGCTTGTGCAGATTGAGTCTGCAAAATTCAATAAACCATAGTTCAGCATCCAAAGATAAGTTGTTGTTTTACATAGGCTCTATGGGACCTGTGTCGTGCCGCAAATAAGTCTGAATAATAGAAATTGTGCAAGAAATTTAACGGTGGTTGTATATCTCTACAGCATTAGCTGTGAACGCAGCACAGAAAGCGAGTGAATATTTTTTCTTTCTCTTTGTTTTGTTCAAATAAATGTCAGTGCTTTATTGTTTCATGGGTGTAGTTGAGTATTTTTGTTTTCATTGTGAACGAATAATTTAACTTTAATTGGCTAACTTTTATTAACTTAATTAATTAATGAAGTGTCAGTGTAAATGTTTTGGAGGATGTAGAGAAATAACCCATAACGTCACTTAAAGCAGCCTAGGTTTTGTTCAGACCTTTTCTCTTTTTTAATTAAAAAGAAAGCCTGTCAAACCGATCAAGCCAACACCAGAACATCACCGCAAAGGCAACGACTCTGAAAAATTGGCTTGAGTGTCCCTATAATTGCAGTCGCCATAAATATATGCCGTAAATACAGGCCTAGCTTATGGCACTGGGAACAAGTGCGTGCACTCCTTTGACGCTTCAGCAGCTTTTGGTGCGCATCTTCGGTCCTTATTAAATGGCAAATCCCGACCTGTAGGGCGATCTTGTATTGATTTGAAAAACAGACCCTTTGCTTGCCCTCGCGTGATTGGTCAGAATCTGGCTTTTGCTCATGAAAGTCCGGTTCTGATCAATCACACTAGGGCAAGTGAACAATTTGCATTCCCGGCCGTTAAGGGAGTACTGACATAATAATTTAGGTGTGTGTGTTTTAAATAAAGGTCCTAGACCTCTGAACTCTAAAAATAATAGTGACAAGCCTTACAGTGCCCTAAATAATTTTATAATAGCATTTCTACAGCCAGTTTTGGTTTCATTTCTACTATGTCGTGACGTCATAATGCAAGGTATTTATGTGTGAGCAGGGCATTGCAAGGTGTTGACATTCGTTCAGTCTGCTATGCTGTTAAATCGGCTCTCACAACAAGTAGCAGCATAGGAGGTGACCAGGCAAGCAGGAGCAAGTGTGAAAACGTGCAATGGCATGTTCACACATGACTACCTACTGTGTCCGGTCATCATGACATAGCAAACTCCCAGGAAACGAAACCAAAAGTAGCTGTAGTAAAGCTATATTGCATTATTTGGAGCACTGTGAGGTTTGCCTTTTTTTTTTTTTTTGAGGTTTACTGATCTAGGATCATCACTCAAAGCAACAAAAAAAATTTTGTACTCTCCTTTAAATGGCCACGCCCCTAGTTAGCATGTGCGTAAGGTGCAGAATGTACTAGATGATTATGTATGAGACCACTGCTTTCACTGGGCGCTATTAGGAAAGAAGCAAAGATTAGGCAGGAACACACTTAGCATTCACAAGACAACATCGTCTGAAACCACTCCTTTCTATTGAGTGCATTGCATGCACACTGGGAACTTTACATAGACAGAATGGGGGGAAAAAAAAGACAAAAGAACCTGTGTGAGCACAAGTGACAAGCAGGTAAAGTGCACATCGAGGACACACCGACCAAACGAAGGAACCCACCTGAGCACAGGCGACAAGCATACGCCGAGGCCGGACATGTGTAGCACAGCTTGCCTATTATGTTACATGATCACATGCACGATAGAATTCCCAGCATCCCCTTGTATTTCTTTTTCTCGGCTGGCTGAGAATATCACCGATAGCGTTGCGTGTGCAAGAGGTATCCGTTTGTGCCACGCAAGTGCTGGCACTGCCATCTCTTGTTCACTTCGCTGCTTACCCGCACCGCGTGAGGAAACTTCATGGTGCCGCCTTGTGTACATTTCTTGTGTACAATATAAATTAAAAAGCTGCCAATTCCATAACTTCTGATGATGCAAAAAGTCATTACTCTTGATTACAACACAAATGCAGTGTTGAAAAGGGCAATAAGTCACAGGTTTGTAATGTTCAACCAAGATTAGTTCAAATAAAGGTGTTTTTTTTTAATATGGTGGCCCAAAACACAAATTCCACCATCAGCCGAGAGCGAAGTAAATGCTATGAGCACGTGGGATGAACAAAAGATTTTCATGGCCCCAAACGATGGGGAAAATGCAGCAATATGCATGCCTCTCTGTTGCCATTGCATATGGCCGCTCATTAGCATAATTCGCGCGGCTCATCGCACCACCAATTATGACGAAAAATATCTGCAATGGCGGCCCAGCGCAACGTGAAATTGATGTTTACAAAACAGCCCCTCCTGTGACACTCCACATGGCATATTCCTTCAGCCAATCATCAAGCTGACATGGCGGCTATCTTGGATCACCACCACATATTCATGAAATTGCAGATGCATTGCACGGGCTTTTGCACACTACCGCTTACCTTCTTATTGAAGTGCTAACGTCGTAATATTGTGGCCAAGGACCAGAAAAAAAAAGTATTCGTCGATAGCATTTGCATCTCCGCGTCGCGCTTTGTCATCTTGAGGAAAACGCAAAATTGCATTTTGCAAAACTTCCACTTCCCTGCACAAACTTCAAAACACGTGGCCTCTCTACAGTCAATCGGAGAGTCAACATGGCGGATAATGGCAGCCGTGCAGAGGCCATGTGTTTCAAGAATGGAGCCCTAGAACTACAGTGAACTAGAAAATTCTAGTTCACTGTACCTAGAACACTAGTCACGGGAGCAGCGATTGAAGCGCCACCTATGTGAGGAGGGAACAAACCTTCAGAAAGAAACACCGTTTTTACAGCTAGCCAGTTCGTCCGTCTGTCGCCCGTACGCCAAAAACTCCTCCGGCGCAACCCCATGCGCATGCGCGGAAAGGAGCACAATTGGCAGCGCCAGTAGTGACGTCGTTGCTCTCCGTAGCAGACGAGCGCGCGCAGCTGTTTCTCTCCTCGTGCAGCCAAGCGCACGCGGCAACTGCGTACCAAGGATCCGGCAGCCTACCAAGCCGTCGTTTAATTGATCGTCTGAGTTAACCCAGTACTAAACCCCGGGGCCGCACATTTCAGCTCCGCTGGTTAACCAACTCTACGGAGTGCTTGGCCATTGAATTCTTTAATGAAAAGGGACAGTTGGATTTCATTCGGCAACAATTAAATTCCTAATCAATGTTATATACTTGCAGCAAGAAAAGGAAAGACAACTCTTCTTTTACCTAATGATTAACAAAGAATGCCTCCTTCGCAGCCGCTATACAAGGGGGCGTTCATGCCGCTATCAAATGTAATGCAGTGCAGCTATTGAATGCGCGCACTTAAACTTCACGTGTTGCTTTGCTTGTAAACGCACGGCCGGACTCGACTCTCTCCTCTGCGCGGAGGATAGGGTGGAGTCCGGCCGTGGTCAACGTTTATTGTCTAAATTCTGGTGGCGCAGCGTTTGCGTGGTGTGTTTCATCATTGTTCCACGTGCTCAGTCAGAAGTAGTGAATTGTAACCGCCATATAATTGTTTATTTTTAGCTGCCTTTGAGCGGTTGTGCTGGCCGATGGACTTTGGCGTCCGATGGTGCGGCCATCGCTCAACACCCAAAGCTTTGTTCGGCCTGCGAAGAAACGATGTTCTGTGAATGGAAGCGATTTGTACACACGCACAGCTGGCGTTTTGTTGCATCGCTTTCCGCGCTAAAAGCTCGAAATGCCCATAGAGTCGAATAGCGGGTCATTTGAAAATACAGCCCCAATAGCAGGGCACAAAAAGAAATTTCGCGCGTTTGACAACATGACGTCATTTCCGTTTTTAACAGAATTGGCGTTTTGTTATTTCTTGCTCCGCCAGAAGTGGTCCCTCGTCACAAAGGATGGCACTAAGCCCCATGAGTCGCTGCTGAGCCGCCATATTTTGAACGAATGGGCTTCTATGGAAGCTTCGCTACCAGGTGTATTTTATTTGCCTTGCTCCTATCCTGTGAATGCGGCCTTGCCCGGTGGCGCCTGCGGCAAGTGACCACTTAGCTGTTTAGCCGACGAACCAGGCCGGATTTTGCCCTCCCGTGTGAATCCAGCTTTAACAATTGGGCAGTTTCGCCCCAAGGGCGAGTCAAATTATGGGGTTTTACGTGCCAAAACCACTTTCCGATTATGAGGCACGCCGCAGTGGAGGACTCCGGAAATTTTGACCACCTGGGGTTCTTTAACGTGCACCTAAATCTAAGTACACTGGTGTTTTCGCATTTCGCCCCCATCGAAATGCGGCCGCCGTGGCCGGGATTTTATCCCGCGACCTCGTGCTCAGCAGCCTAACACCATAGCCACTGAGCAACCGCGGCGGGTCCCGAGGGCGAGTCATTGAAAGCGATAACAGTGTTTAGCGTTGCGCTGAAGCTCTTCAGACGGTGCGCGAGAAATACGCGGGGACGACAGGTTGACGCGACACAGCACGCAAGACAGCCTATTGTGCGCGCAATGGTCATGCCAGCAGTGCTAGGCAGAATGCTGCCTTCGTTTCGCTGCGGAGCTGATTGAGCGGAGTGTGACGGTGCGACCTCTTGGCTTCGTTGTTTTTGCTGCCACATGCACTGCAAGGTAAATATACCTGGTAGCGAAGCTTCCATAGGAACCCATACGTTCAAAACATGGTGGTCCATCGCCGGTTCATGGGGCTTAGCGCCATCTGTATGTGGTGGGAACACTTCCGGCGGAAGAAAAAAATAATGTGACGCCATGTCCGTTAAAAGCAGAAGTGACGTCATTTTGTTTTCGAAGGCGCGAAATTTGTTTTGTTGTTCTTCCTTTGGAGCTATATATTCAAGTGCCCCGCCATTCGACTTGGTGAGCGTTTCGAGCTTTCAGCGTGGAAAGCGATGCAGGAAAAGGCCAGCCGTACGGTTGTCGAAATCGCATCCCTGCACAGAACATACTTTCTTTGGAGGCCGACGAAAGCTTTAGGTGTAGAGTGCTGATCCTATTGTCGGATGCCAAGCCCGTCGGCCGGCGCAGTCGCACGAAAACAACTACACAATTATCTGGCGGTCGTAACTCACCACTTTTGACTGAACAGATTAAGAAGCAATGAAGCTACCCGCGTCACCAAATTCAGACAAACTTCGACTAGCAAGAAAGCACAAATTGTGAGGGGGGCGTATTTCAACAGGTGATACGAGTGCGCCTTTCTGCCCATTTCAAGACGTGCATTGCACTGCGAGTGATAGTGGCGTCAACGCCCCCTGTAGCGATGGGCGCTGAAACGAAATGCATTTATTAATAATAATAAAATTAAACGTATTTTCTTAACTCATCACGAATATATAAAATTGACTAGGAATTTTATTTTCGTTGAATGAATCTAACTGTGTCTCGTTTGAATTAAAAAACGCGTTTTTCTTTCCCAATGTTTGTTCCCTTCAAACATAGTCGCGCTTCAATCGCTGCTCCCATAACCCCCCATGCTGATGTCGGTGACAATCTGTACTGAACCGCTTTTCGCCCGAAGCTTCGCGACCTATTTGAATTGACCTTGTGCACTGCGTGTCCCTCGCGTTCTCTGGGGACCGTGTAACTCTACAGGCGCGGGCTGCACGCGCGTGCGCCGTCGATACCATGACAGCACGGCGGCGACGCCGACGATGCGGACGCGCCTCGTGTGTCCACATAATCGATATCGCAATAAGAATCCGGCACCTCGGGTTCCCCCTTTCCTTATCGTTCAATATGAACGCCGCTTTTTTTTTTCTTTCAGTCTTTAAAAAGTTTCCACCCTTTGGGTCGTATCTTGTCCCACAACGATAATCGTAATCTGCCTTGCTTGCGTTTCCTTTCTTGAAAACTCGGCGCTCGCTACTTTCCTGTCGAGAATGTTGTGTCACGCTCATAATGCGCAAGCCGCTCTTGACTTTGAAGTACCGAGCTCGCAGCGTTAAAGAAAGGAAAAGTGGGCCAGTCAGATGATTATCGTTGTGGGACAAGATACGACTCAAAGCGCATCAACGTTCTTTAAGAGTGTAAAGGGACACTAAACGCAAGTATTAAGTCAAGCTAAAATGAGAGATTAGTGCTCGAGAACGTCTGAGGTGCTGAGATTATAGTGAACAGAGCTTTAATAATCGAGATGTTGAGGTAAATGCACGACACGATTACAGACTGCCCCGGGACATTCAAGTACTAGCCCGATTACGAAGGCACTGCTCGTTATTATTGCGTCACTGGTACTCAACCACAAACAATAGAAAATATCATTGTATTGCATCATAAAGCGAATGAAAATGATACTTCTCCAGTTCTATTTGATTTCTAGAAAAAAATTCGTCAGAGGCACTTAAGACTGCTTACGTGTGGGAATGCGAAAGCATTGTAGTCGCTTCATTTATTTATTTATTTATTTATTTATTTATTTATTTATTTATTTATTATACCATCAAAGTACAGTTGTACGTTGCATAGGGGCCCCTAGGGGGCAAAAGTAGATATCGAGGCAAAATACGCATAGCTGATTATAGATACAAAATACAAATAATAAAAAAGTCGAAGAAAAGATCAAAATCAAACACGTCGAAGTCAATAATTAATAAAAAAAAGGAGAGAAGGGAGAAGAATTGGACTGGTACTGTTAGATAAGTACAGTCGACTCTCGATCGTTACAACGGACCCTGATAATCCGACAACAAACGTCCGCTTTATCCGAAGTCCGTAATATCCGAAACGCCTCACTTCTGAAACTTTCGGTGTCTAACTTTATTGCAAAGAGTGAGTTACGAACTCCAAAGCAAAAAACAAACAAAAAAGTCGCAGTTTCGCTCGAAAGGCGGAGCATCGATTGCGATTAAGCAAGATAAGCGCTACAGCAGCAGCGACCGAATTCACGCTCGGAAAAACTTTTACGTAGCACGTATTGAGCAACAGAAAACTGTATTGGGAGTTTTTCATGTCGCTTTACAATTTTCTCATTGACACTTTATAATATTATAATATAACATTTGAGAAGTTTATTAATTATGACTATCTAATTCAGCGGAATGAAAACATTTTGAGTATCTCCAAGCGACAGCAAACAACATTACCTTGGTTCTGTCCAGCTACGCGGCATTCGCATCATTAAAAACTGTGGCTAAACTTAGCTGGGACACCCTGTATATGCCTATCTCTGGCCCGTAAGCCGTGTGAAAATTTTTATCAGTCCATGCTTAAAAAAGAAAGCAAAAAAAGCGGCGCGGTAGTCTTAGTGGCTACATAGTGGATATGGCGTTGCGCTGCTAAACTCGATCTCACTGGTTCAAACCAGGTCGCGGAATTCGATGGGAACGATATCGTAATACACTCTTGTACCTTTGTTTAGAAGCACGTTAAAGAAACCCAGGTGGTGAAAACGCCACAATTTGTTTAAAGAAAGAAAAAAAAAGGTAGCTGCGTCCTTGGATGGATGGATACAACTTTCTTGTACGTCCGGCGAGGTTTAACGCGACCCGGGCTCAGGTCTCCCACGGGGGAACGTCAAGGCCCTGCCTCAACGCCGCCTCACAGGCTTGCTGGACTGCTCACGTCTGGATTCCGAGGTCTGAGCTGCGCAGAGCGGCGGCCCACCTCGACGACAGGGTCTCCGGAGCAACTGCCATCCTTCCTATAACTACATTGCACTCCCACAGCATGTGTTTGAGTGTTGCTAGTCCTTCCTGACACAATTTGAGCGTGTCGTCCTGATGCTTATCTGGAAAAATACGTTTCAGACGGAACGGATTAGGGAAGGTGTTCGTCTGGAGTTGTCTCCAGGCGACGGCCTGCCTCCTTTTTCAATTCGGGACTCGGCTGTGGGTATATCCTTCTGGCGTTTAGATATGCACTGGTTATGTCGTTGTATCAGGTGAGCCTGTCCCGTTCTGCGCGAGGAATGTTCGCTATCGTGTGAGAGGCGTTGCCCTGTTCGGCGCGGCGGGTCATCTCTCGCGCCGTCCGGTGCACCGCCTCGTTTATATTCGTGAGCGCGTCGCCTTCCGTGGTGACGTGTGCGGGGAACCATATGATCCTCGAGCTCGCGGTTTTGGGTCTGCCCGCTTTGGCCAGAATGGACAGGGCTTCCTTGGAAATTCTACCATTGGCGTAATCCTTTACTGCCGTTTGCGAGTCGCTTAGTACGACTTCGCATTCCTGTTCTGTGAGGGCCAGCGTGATCGCTACTTCCTCCGCTATTTCCGAGTGTTTGGTGTATACGCTGCATGCGGTTTTGATTTTGGAGTTTGGGTCTATGACCATGTCGGTGTATTTTTGGCCGTTCGGATATTCGGCTGCGTCGACAATGTGCGCGTTTCTCTCCCTGCCGAATGAACGGAGCAGAGCCTCGGCTCTTGCCTTTCTTGTATCTCGGTTGTAATCGGGGTGCACGTTTCTTGGGATGGTTGCCACCGTAATGGTCTCTCTGATTTTGTTGGGGATTTGAATTTTCTGGCCGTGCTGGTTGTGGTACGTTATGCCGAGCGTGTTCATAATATACCTTCCCGTCGTTGTGGTCGACAGGCGTTCGAGCTGCGAGATGCGTTGTGGTTCGGCTATTTCTTCCAGGGTGTTGTATATGCCCAGCTGAGTCAGGAGCTCGGTGCTCGTCGATTCCGGGAGGCCCAGGGCTATCTTGTATGTTTTCCTTATGAGCGTGTTGATCTTGTTCTTTTCCGCAACGTACCAGTTGTGGTAGGCGGCTACGTAGGTGATGTCCTTCGGCTTTATTTTTTTTAAGGTTCTACATTTCATACCTAAATGTAATGCCGTTCTGAACTGTACGTCCGCTCAACTAAGCGACTTCTGTATTATAAACCGCTGCTTTCAGTTATCCGGTGCACTAGCCTAAGTACAATAATAAAACAATTAAAGGAACGGCATGCCTCACATACACGTAGAGATATTTGTAGATCTGCTATGTTCGTTGTAGAAAATAAGTGCGGTACCACATTGGCCAACCAGTTTTAATGGGGTGCAGACATGTCTATAAAATGTTTTCCTTGCCTGTGTCAAATTAACAGATTTACAGGCGTTTTTTAATACTGTTTTATTTAAAATCTTGTTTCTTCAAAAAAACATTTAGTTGAAAGTAGCGCCTTGTCCGTCGTACATGTTCCTCTTTTAGTCCGTGTCTTCGTAGCCCTCTTTTCTTCAAGTATACAGTTGGTTCCGGCCGACAAGGGTCGCGGCCGCGCCAATGCAAGTAAAACCATAAAAATTTTCACTGCACAGACTTTCTGATCTTTCTTCGAGAAAAACAGCGTCCGCTAGCACACGACACACTTGACAACGACAGCGAACTTGAAGACTTCATGTTGAATAACCCATGCCTCAAATACGTATACGTAGCAAAAAGGTGTCGCTATAAATTTGCAGTTGAAATGCGGCACCATTGTAAGAGCGTACGCGCGCAATTGGTCTCGGCGCCCGTAGCGAAGTTACGTTAAATATGCCGCGAAGCGCGTCTCGGTCCCAATCCAGGTCGCCCCCAGCGCCCTCGCACTATTTTTCCACACGCGGCGCCTCGGCAGGAGAGTGCCGCTCGGTCCACTCAACCATTGTCTAGTAGAGCTACAGTGTACTAGATAGGGGCAGCGTTACAGTGTAGTAGAGCCTAGTTCACTCTGGTTCCCTCGTATGTTTCTCTTTCCTCCATGCATTTGGTCAACGAGAACCGTGGAGTCGCCGTGGTGTCACGGAAGCGTGCTGGTCTCGCACTCTGGAGGCCAGGGTTCGATTCCCTGCCAGACCGAAATTTATCCAACTTTCTTTTTAAAAGCAATAATATATTTTCAGGAACCTGACGTCACTTTATTTTTTATGTGGTTTTACTTTTTGCTTTTCAATAGATGAAGCGCCAAAAGTGACGGCACACAAGAAGAAATGCAGACAGGAAGCGCTTTGTCCTGTCTGTATTTCTTCTTGTGTGCCGTCACTTTTGGCGCTTCATCTATTGAAAGCTATGCACCAACAAGCCCCACAACGTGTTTTACTGCATTACTCTTTGCCGTCGGCCATTTTTGTGACCATCATTCGGTCACGCGCAGACTACAACGCCGGATTTTTGCGTAATGAGGCGTATAATCGTTTCGCATTAAAAAGAACTGATTGACGTTACCCTTGACAACGACGCGCGCAGTCGAAAGGTTTCGCCTTTCTCCTCTCTGTGCCGCCCGCTCTTTCGTGCTTCACTAATTTCGTCGTCGCTTAGTGCGGTGCTGCTTTTCCTGGTTTGCGAAACTCGCCCAAACTGCAAGTAGCAGAGGATGCCACGCCCGTGTGATGTCGCGAAATTCCCAAGTGGTCTACGCTGCTTGACCAAGAACAGCTGCAGCGGCGAGTAGAACGCTCTGTCCTGGCTCGGTTTCTCCACGGCCGCGCGTTTGCCTTTTGAGCAGTAGGGTGCGCTCACGCATCGAGGCACCCAATTTAGCAGTATTGAGCAAGAAATCGTAGCGCCGTCTGTCGGGTGCCGCTTTACTCACCCGCGGAACAAAAGGGCAGTGATGGCATGTGCAACGTCACCACTCCCCCGCTCGGGGGCAGGTGACTTGAATTGCGCTAACGTTATGCGGACCCTTCAGATGCAATTTTCTCGTAAACTAAGTATTTTCTTGACACCTAATAAGCACTGCAAGGTTTCTGGAAGGGTATTTTAACAGTGCATGTTGAATTGGTATTTGCCTTTTGTGTCCCTTTAACTGGTGAAATAGATCGTCAGTTTAACAAAATTGGACTGAACTAAAATGTTTACGTTTATTATTATTTTTCTCTGGGACATTACATATGCGTAGTTCATTCCTTCTGTGGGCTTTGTGAAGTAGGCTTATAGTGCCATTCAATTTCATAAAGTATTCGTGCATTGCACGGCACTTTACTGACATAGCGGGAGCGACCCGCACGGACGTTGGCGAAAAAGCATTGCTCTCTCTTGCGATAGCAATTGTATGGACACTGCAGGCGAACGTCCACCGTCGCTGTCGCCGTGATGTTCCGTATATGTCCAAGTGCGATAACGTTGCGGCCACGCGCCTATGCGGTCGTACGAGGGAAAGCGTGAGGTGAGCGGAGGATTCTCGATCTCGCGCGCGCAAGGGAGGAAGTGCGCAGTCTTCCATCACGCGCAAGTCAGCAGAGGGGCGTTGTACTCCGGCGGCGGCTGCGTATGACGCGGCGACACGGGTCCTATTTTGAAAGCGATCTGCGGTCAGTACAGAGGCGCGCCGAGAGCCTCTGGCTTCGTATGCGCTGTGTTCTCGCCGCTTATTTCACGTTGAAGCGAGGTGCAGCACGAACACTCAAAAAACAGTTGCACCTTTTGGGGTGTATATTCGCCACACAACACTAATCGTCATCTGTCTTGCCCGCATTTCCTTTCTTTAACGCTGCGAGCCCGGTACTTCCAGGTCACGAACGGCATGCTCGTTATCAGGGTGACGCAGAATTCTCGACAGTAAAGTAGCGAGCGCCGAGTTTTCAGGAAAGGAAACGCAAGCAACGCAGATGACGATTATCGTTGTGGGGCAAATATACACCCCAAATGGCGCAATCGTTTTAAAAGTGTGCACTCTCTTCGGAAAATTTACACCCTTTGGGGCGTATTTTGTCCCACAACGATAATCGTCATCTGTCTTGCCCGCGTTTCCTTTCTTTAACGCTGCGAGCCCGGTACTTCCCAGTCACGAACGGCATGCGCGTTATCAGTGTGACGCAGCGTTCTTGACAGGAAAGTAGCGAGCGCCGAGTTTTCCAGAAGGGAAACGCAAGCAAGGCAGATGACGATTATTGTTGTGGGACAAATATTATTATTGTTGTGGACAAATATAGAGTAGGTCGTGAAATCCACGATCGAATTCGGAATCAGCGGCGTCTAATGAATCAATCTACATAACACACGCTAGTTGAGAGAAAGCGATAAGCACAGTCACTTCTCCTAGCTTGTGAACTTCACGCGTTACCACGAATCGAACCCAGTTTGGTGCTAGGTTAGAGCCGTCGCTTCGATGGGTGCCGCCATGTTTGCTGACGCAAAGCTTTTGGGGCCGCTGTTTGGGCTCCCGCTAAATCGGTGAAATAGCGTTTCCAACGCAAAACCCAAACGCAGTTTGCGTCTCGCGCATGCGCAGTGGCTTCGACGCTATTTATTTGGGACACCTATTCTAAAACTCTCTATTATTTATCTTTCTGGCGTAAGGACGATAGCGGTTGCGGGCAAACGGGATAAATTTAAGTTCAGTGCACATTACTGTACGTTTCTGCTATTTCTGAAAAATAAACATCATACAAATTTGTCAAGCGGGCAACTTACACAGGGCTTGCAGTAGCAGCGCCGCATTAGAGCGCACCGTAGGGTCTGGGCGACACTAGGGAAGCGGTCACATGTCAAATAAACACTTCTGTGCCCGCCGCGGTAGCTTTGCGGCTATGGCATTGCTCGAGGTCGCGGGTTTGATTCCGACCGCGGCAGCTGCATTTTGACGGAGGCAAAAAACAAAAAAAAAACGCCCGTGCACTTAGATTCAGGGACACGTTAACCCCTTAACTGGCAAGATAAGAAAGAATTCTCCTAGGTTGCATTTATTGCTTTAATTCTCCTTCCTATTGTTCAAATACATACGTTATAAATATGAAAGGGTTTCTCTAAAAACTAAGTGACATACGGTGGGTCGGAAATATTGTTGACCGGCGGGTTAAAGGCAAATTCGAAAACTTGTGTTTGGCACTCACTGCCTTTGACAAGGTAAATGTGTGTTCTTGAGATGCACATCAATGGATAAAAAAAAAGCTTTTTTAAACAAAGGAAAATATTTAGCATTAACGATAATATGACCACCGCGTTCGCTACGAAGACAACGACGAGGTCTTAAAGTTTTGTCACCAAAACATCTGCTGCTGCTCACGGTCGACATTTTTGTGGATACCACTGTTGAGCAGGTACATATATCTAAATTGAAAGCCACAGACTAATGTTCAATTTCGTCTAGTGTTAGTAGATGTTTTTGTAAGGTCAACAATATTGTTGAGCTGCCAGTTAAGGGGTTAAACAACACCACAGTGTCATAATTAATCCGGAGCCCGCCACTACGGCTGCTTCGTAATCCGATTGTGGTCTTGGCACTTACAGCCACATAATCCAATTCAAGTTTAATACTTCTGCCACGATGCGATATGCCATGTGAGGCAATGAATATGCTCAACCCTCTCGGAGGTTATGAACTATGGCACCCAACAACGCCTCAAGCGAACACAGCCCCCTCTGTGTTCTGTGTACTACGCCGCAGTCAAACAGCAGTGATGCACGCAAGGTAACGTTTAACATCAACTCACCACTTTCGTGTTGGACTAAACGTTGAAGAAATTAAATATTCGCCGTCATCATCAACGCTAGTTATCGTCAATCAAAGCAAACAGCACAGAAAGCTTCGCTTACGTCAATTGCCACACTGCGTCAGATCCGTTTTTTTTTTTAATTTTTGAAGTGTGAGCTATTCGGCAAGACAGCTGCAGCAGCCACGGCCAGAAAAGTCCGGGAGGGTTCGCTTTAATAAATTTGTTTCGTGTCCGTGATCGCGCTTCGTTTACACGACCTAGTGTCATATTTCGTGGAAGCTCATGACTCTAGTACTTCCACTAAAGAGTCATGGCCGCCGTTTATTTGTTTGTTATGTGTGCGTGTGTTTGAGAGAGAGGGGGGGTGGCTCTATGGTGGCTTGTGTCGTGTCAGACAAAGGCCTTCGCGACTAAAAATACCTTGCCGCACCATAAAAACGATGCCTCACGTTCGCTCCCCCTACTTTCATTCCCTAACCCCTGTGCAGCGCGGTTGAGGTGTCCTCTGCTGAGAGACAGTTACTGCGCTGCACTTTACCCCAACCTTTCCTTCCCATCATCAACAATCTCCTTCTCTCTCTCTCTCTCTCTCTCTCTCACTCACGTTCGCGCAATGCCGACCTTTAGCTCGCGTGGCTCCGCATAATGGGCCTGGACACTCGATTTTTGTTTCTTTATTAACATTTTATATATATATATATATATATATATATATATATATATATATATATATATATATATATATATATATATATTCCGTTTACAGTGTGCCAGGCAAGAGGGCTTTTGTGGATATGTATAAAATTTAAAATTTGCGCTGGTAAGAAATAAAAACCTCGATTTGCCGAAATCTTCGGTCTAGCTAAGTTCTTGTCTGCACGTGTGATTTCGTTAACTTGAGAGTCGACTATTATGCTGTCGCACGCATAGAACATTTAAGAGTAGATTAGGCTGTTTGTTATCTTTTGAATTCTAACTTTATAGATGAAATCCCAAGGTATGTACACTTCAGTCCTGTTTTGTGAGTGGCTGCTTATGATGTTTTCACTGTTCCCTTACTAGCGCAGAGCTTTCGTATGTGAAATAACCTTGTCTTCTTTTTCATTCCCTCCCCCATTTGCAGCGGCCAACCAAGTGCGGCACCAGCTTTCTCTCAGTGGCGCAACTGAACTTTACCAGAGATTCTCTGTTTTTATGTTACGTGCATGGAACATTGCTGCGGCGTCCTGCTGTCAAATGCTTACAGCAAGTTTCGCTCGTCTCTGTGCAATAGCACGGAAAGTGGTGCTCTGTGCAACATCTATTCTGAACACATAGTCTTCACAGTTATATTCATTTTGGACGAGAGAAAAGTCTGAACTGTGATGTACCGGTACTACCGTTTTAAATGATGATATAATAAAGAAGCTGGTTCAATCACGGTGTTATTTGCTTCGCTGGCAATTTCAGGTGCTAACTGTACATGTATTGTGAGTATGGTTTATTGTCAGCAACCTTTTACGAGGTTCACGGTGGTGGTGAGTTGTGGGGAAGGAGCGGGGAGAGAGGGAATGTGCTCAAAAAGTAAATGGGCCGTGAATGCGCAGTTTGGTCACTTTAGCAATCCTTAGGGGACTGAATCGCCAGGTTGTGTTCCTGAGGTAGCGAATTCCATTCCTTGCTGCGGAGCACCGCTGCGGCATTATTTGGCATGCGCTCTCGTACCGCAATCGCCGGCGCTACGCGGATCATGTACTCGCCGTGCGCGATCTCCTCCACCGGGTTCGTGTTACGTGCGCGGTCACCAGAGAAACGGCAGGCGCCGGCCTTCAACGCTCTCCTGGGCGTCCCTTTCAAGGCGTTGAAGGCATGCAGGTGACGTCTCGCTCGGCGCAGACTAATGCATGCGGCATCTTCGACTGCAGGACGCAGATGCGTGCCCTTATTCCGGCAGTGCTGCAGTGCGGTCTCCTTCGACAAACTTTGCTTGCGTGCAGCGCAGTGCCGCACATCTCGGAAGCTCTTCAGTTGCAGACTGCCACTGCCGCACATGCCACGTAAGCATGCGAACTCCAGCCTAGTCGGCGCGAGCACTTGGAGCGTGTGTGTACCTTAAGGTGAGCCTCAACTCGACGCTGTGTCCCATGCACTGCCGTACGCGTAGCCGCAGGCTGAGGGGCGGCCGCCGGTGGGTAGAGCTTTTTGGTGGGGGCCGACGGACGAATAGGTGTGCGCTAAATTCTATCAGTACAATCTAATTATGACAATTTTATTAAAATAGGGTTATATTTTGAGCACGGCTTTGCGTATGTGAACGGCACCATTTGCGCGCCGGCGAGTTTTCTTTCTCGCTGATGTATTAATTTGGCTCTACATAGCGCCTAACTGCTGGCAAGGGCGCGGTCATTACCGTGCAGCTCTGCGTTTCCGATATGGAGCGAAACTAAAACGGTCTATGCGTTGACGTTAAACGTGCAGGGCGCATGTGTAGAAACGCGAATCGCTTGTCTTTCATAAATGCTAGTGACATTCCTGCCGGCGCAGTCTACTGTATCCTGGCAGCGTGTTGTGAATCGCGGTAGCTTGAGGCGGCTGCGTCTTAGTGACGACCGTATGACCATGGTGCCGCAACATGGCGTTTCCTTTGAACAATATACAGGGAACCTTGGCGCTATCAATGTGACGTCACTTCTCTGAAGACGGATATTAGGACTTTGTCATCTTGGCGGGCCACCTCCCTTCGCTTATTCGCTTACTACCCTTTCATTAAAACATTTCCCTATGGGCTTGGTAGCTATTGTCTAGCTCGCGTTGCGCCGAAACAAGGCGTGGCGACAAAGCGACCCTTCCGTGCTCATTGCCATGCAGTTTTGCACAGAGTGCGGTGTGAGTACACAGACGGCTGCGCAACGGTCCTCAACGGAACCTGGCGCGGTAGCTATGACGACGTAAATGTTTCTCCCACCTGTCCCAAATCTGCTTTGCGGAGGAGGCGGTGGTTTTCGATGACTGAAGCGAGAGTGATTTCTTGTGTGCACCTGTCATTCTTGGCGCACTTGATTGGAAGCCAAACAATCTATGTTAAAAAGATAGAAAACGCAACGGCTGAACAGGAGACTCAGGAAGCGCATAGCAATGTTGAATAGGGAGATTGAAGAACACTCCAGAAATTTACAGAAACAACAATGGGATGAGCTTTGTAATTCCATAAATGGTCGAATCAGATGTGGTGGAAATTGGAACTTACTTAGACATTTGCTGCATGAGAACGACACGAAATCTAATAGGAGAACAGCAGTAGCACGACTCGTCCATCGTGAGAGTCATGACACAACGGAGGAGGCCATTCTGGATCGGCTCGCAGCTAAGTATTTACCACTTAAGGATAGCAATGAGAGTACAGACCTGCCTGAATATACAGGGGAAAACTGTGAGCCTATGGGTCAAGACTTCACAGACAGCGAAGTTCGCGCAGCCCTGTACGACCTCAACAGTAGATCTGCTGCCGGTCCAGATGGCATTTCCAATAGGCTGTTGAAAATTTTGGACGATGATTCTATAAAATATTTAACAGAGTATTTCAACGAACTCTGGAAGAACGGTGATTATCCGAAGGAATGGAGAATTGCTAACACAATTCTTATTCCCAAACCAGGCAAGCAACTCAGTCTAGATAACCTAAGACCCATATCATTAACATCATGTCTGGGCAAAACTATGGAGCATGTCATACTCAATATACTGACTAAGTATGTAGAAAATAGAAATGTTCTTTCGCATAACCTGATCGGTTTCCGTCCTGGACTTTCAACTCAAGATGCAATGCTTTTAATCAAACATCAGCTTATTCTTGCTAGCCCGCTACATACGAGAGCTCTTCTAGGCCTAGATGTAGAAAAGGCCTTTGATCGCATCAAGCACAGGGCCATATTGGATATCCTCTCGGAGATGGGATTGCGTAAGCGATTGCACAATATAGTCAAAGCCTTTCTCGGTGGCCGTTCTGCTTTTCTCAGGTTAGGCGAACTCCAATCGACAACCCTGGAACTTGGGAATCGTGGGGCACCACAAGGGTCTGTCCTATCTCCCATGTTATTTAATTTGGCAATGTCAAAAGTGGCTCGAGGTCTCGCGCAGATTGAGGGTATCCACTTTGCTATATATGCAGATAATGTAACAATCTGGAGTGCGGAAGGTAATATGGGACAAACAGAGACCAAACTACAGGAAAGCATTTATGTGGTAGAAACAACACTTGAGGGTATGGGACTGAACTGCTCTGCTAAAAAATCAGAACTATTGGTATTACGGAGCAGTAAGCGTGGGCGCAAGCCGAACGGATATATCCCTTAGGAAGAACCCCGCATTGACATATACGCCAAGAATGGAGAACCAATCAGGCAGGTGGAGACTATTAGAGTGCTAGGACTTCTCCTGCAAGCGAATGGATCTAATGGCAGGATGATAGAACACATCTCTAACAAGTCAGAAGAAGTCATTAGTCTTCTGCGTAGAGTTACCAACAAGCATAAGGGGCTAGGAGAAGACGGTGCCATAAGATTGGTGCATGCATTCGCCTTTTGCCACTTCTCGTACGTGGCTGGCATGCTACAATGGACACAGGCTGATAAGAATAAGCTAAACGCTCTAATCAGACGACTTATAAAGACTGCACTAGGACTTCCCATCAGCACGGCCAATGATAGCTTATTGCGCCTAGGGCTGCATAACACACTAGATGAGATAGCTGAGGCTCAACAGGTGGCCCACCAGGAGAGACTAATGGGGACACGACCTTAGAGGGCGCTACTTGAAGAAATTGGCGTAGAAATTAACAACCACACCAACGAAGGAGAATTATTAACACAATTACAAGAGGGGCTACGAGAAACAATAAAGACGACCCCGTTCCCTAGGAACATGCTCCCGACACATAACCTCGAGAGACGGAAGGCAAGGGCGAAGGCACTCCTTCAAGACATAGATCAACATAAGCAGCAGGCGGTGTTCGTCGACGCTGCCTGGGTTAAAAATAAGGATGCGTATACCTCCATTGTTGTAGACACTCAAGGTAACATACGGGATGCCATCACCGTCTATACCAAGGACCCAACAGTAGCAGAACAAGTAGCAATCGCCTTAGTCATCCGGGCTAATCGGTGGACACATATTTACAGCGACTCTAGAACAGCCATACGCAACTTTACCAATGGATATGTAACACGGATAGCAACAAAATTACTAGAGAAGGTCAACAGTGAGAGGATTGAAATCCGCTGGTTTCCTGCACATCTGGGGGTGTTGGACGGAGCTCGGAGAAACCTCAATGAGGTGGCAAATGAAGCAGCACGAGGACTTTCTAGCCGTGCTCTTCAAGACCGAGCAACTTACATTTCACCCGGAGAACACAGGGATCGATTATTAACATTTAATGAAATCGTGAAGCATTATTATTTAAGCAGAAGGGAATACCCATTGCCACACGGTAAGCTTTGCAGAGCCCAAGCGGTCACATTACGTTTGCTACAGAAAAGAACATACCCAAGTCCAGATTTTATTAACAGGACCTATCCGGAGAGGGAAACTCAAATCAACTGTAATAAGTGCAATGGCATCATTACTCTTGACCACATGCTTTAGCAGTGCCCCGCGGCCTTCACAGACTGTGACAAAGAACAATAATGGTGGCGGCAAATTCTACACAGCGAATCACTCTCTGACCAATTACGGGCATTCCAGAAGGCCCGCGATGTGGCTGAAGGGCTCGGCCTGACAGTCCCAACGTGGGAGCGGCCCGCGTCAACCTGGGGTTGGCCTTCAGGACCCAATAAAGTTCTTCTTACCTTACCTTACCACACCATCAATGTAATCCGCGCAACAGGTGCCAAGTCATGATATTATATGAGAAAAAAAAGTCATGGTTGTGCCTCATCAATGAACCCTTTGTCGTAAGGATGGTGCAACCCGGCCCAAGTAGTAGAATGCCGTGTCATGCATGTGTATTCGTCCCAACGGTTATGCTTGAAGGGTTGCAGTCCTGATAGATTATATAGGGTCGTCCAGGAAGCATGATTTCCTTCCACTCCTTTGACGCCACCGCTGTTTTCCTCTGAGGACCACCTGCGCATTTACCCTTGGGAGATAGACCCAGCATGGTTGCCGGACCTTTCAATGAATCATTTGGTTCATAGTACACTCTACTTCATAGTAGTTCTTCGTGAATCCCTCGTCACGATGAGCCCTAGCTATACCCCCCCCCCTACTTTCCTCACGGTTCTACCGCGATTGTCTTTACCTCCCAGATCTCCATGGACGTTGAGCCGTGCTTCCTGCGAGGAAGCAGAAAATAGTTCTATTTCCCGTCAAATCTACATATTTCCCATAATTATTGCGCGCTCAGTGGCCTAAAAGTTACCCCTAGGTTACCACGTGTTGAGGGCTTATTTCCCATGAGCTTTCCCTTCACATTTTTTCATGACCAGACTTCAAAATTGACGCCCCTCTAGTCTTTCCTTCCTCCATGCGTATACGTACCATATGCTGGATCAACCACGTCGATGTTTATGCTGAGCTTCCAAGGCATGGTAAATACCTATGAGGAAGAAAGGCCTCTCAGCGAGAAATGAAACTACAAACAAATTTATTTTTTTAATGCGTTACCATTCTTAGGGTATTTCACGCACCTTCCGGGGCTATCTATTTACTAACCGTTTTCCCGCCTACCTGGGTCACTGGGTAGTCCGTGGTCAAATGGGTAGCGCATCGGACTGCTGTTCTAAGATAACACGGTCCGAAACCAACCATCAGACCAACTTGGGTCACTTAATTTGTGACAATGTGTGGATACGTGCCGCTCTTAACGGATCTCTTTCGCGCCAACATCGGTCACTGTAGACGCGGAACTAGGTAGGTACCGTTGTTCGAAGAAACTTTGACTCCGATTTGGAGTACTGGATATGTGCCACTGGGTCTGTGCTAGTCTCCAATGAACCTCTTTGATGCCAATTTGCGTTACTGTGTATGTGCGAGTAGGTGTGTGCCGCTCTTCAATGAACGACTATGACGCCAAATTGGGTAACTATAGGTAAGTCACACTGGGAATGTGCCGTTCTACATTGATAAAAAAGATCCCTTAAATTTATCCGATGCTTCGCGGAATCGAACCCACCTCAAGGGATCTCCAAGTACAGCAGCCGTATGCAATGCAATGAACGGCTTTCACGCCAGCGCTTTAGCAAGCTGCGCCATGAATTCACTAGGCATGTGCCGCTCTTCAATTAACATCTCGCCAACTTGGATTACTGAGTATGTGCCACTGAGTGTGCAGCAAGCGAAGGAACGATTCTCATCGTTCGCAGGCAACGGCGCGCCATGCTTCTCGTCTCGGAGGCCACGTGCTAACTACGCGGCAGTGCCACTAGATGGCGCAGCATGTCGAGGAGCCCGGTTGCCGCATGGCGCGTTTATCGGCGTTTTCACGCACCGGCGCGCCATACATTTCGGAGGCCACGCGCAGGCTTCGCGGCGCTAGCTGGCGTAGTGTGTTCTATGGAAACTGTTGCAACCGGGTCGCAAGCCCCAAGGGTAGCGTTGGCCTGGCGGCCTGGGGCACAGCTGGAAGCATCCGGAGGTCCTGGCAAAGGATGAGTCGACTGCTAACAGAACAACTTGTTTATTTTAGCATCGCAAAAGAGCGGCCGGTCAGGTCGATCGAAGTGGAGAAACGGGAGACCACGTTACTCGACGGAAGAAATCGAAGCCTCTCTCGGCGTCCGGGGGCAGCTGCTTTTATACTCTCGGAGTCGAGGGCAAGAAGGAACGGCTCGGAAGAGGTGCCCGTGACGGCGGCGCACGGACACGTTGTGACAAGAAGTGACGTATCCGCCGGGCCGGCGCCGGTCAGACCTCGCTTCACAGTTGGGGAGCTCCTCTCCCCGGCTGCCGCGCTTTGACAAGCGTGGGCACCAACACGCACACACACACACACGAAGACACGTGGCATTGAAACATGCCTGGACGCGCTTAGCAGGCGTTGGGACAGCGCTGAACTGGCCAAAATGTCCGCCGCTTTGAACGAAGCCCTGGCGTCCGTTGCATCCGCGCCGGCTGTACCGCACATCGGAGGCGAAACGTGACAAAGCGCAAAAGAGGAGTCCCGCTGGCGTACACGCCTTATACCTACCTCGTTTTGACGGTGGCAGTACGTTGTGTCGCTGTATTGATTCAATGCTAACGCATTCCCGTCGACAGTGGACGGAAATGGGTTCTGTCGCAATTTTATTTATTTATTTGTGTCACCCTCAGGGCCAGCGGTAATATAGAGGAAAGTGGTACGTATGCAGACAAGTAATTACAGGCTTTAATGGATTCCTGTTAATACAACTTTAGCTGAAGTAATACAAAGGCAGTAATTACTAACAGTGAACAAAATGCTTAGTAAGTTAAAACGCATGGATACAGGCATCTTTTTTGTCGCTTGATGATACAGTGTGTAGAGCAATGCAAAATCTGGAGTGACTAAGAGTCGACGTCACCAGTGTGGAAATGTTCCAGTCCTGTGAGATCATGAGTTAAGGATTGAGAGCATGCTTGTGTTAGGCATGACATGATTCCCCTCTTTTGTGCAAAGTCAAAAGGAGAGGAAGTACCGAATTTTAGAGCGCAGCTCTTACGGCGCCAGTTCCTGCGACGAACGTCGCCGTGCCTCGGCGTCGTAGCTCTGCGTAACCGAGTGAACGAGCACAGCGAAAGATTAAGTGAACGCGGAACGCAGCGGGAATGAAAGACGCGAGGAAAGCAGAGAGAAGGTGCAGTGGATCTATATACGAGGCGGAAAGTGGAGGAGGGTATGGCAAAAGCGTGAGAAGAAAAGCGTAGTGCGGCGGCAATGGCTACGAGATGACGCTAGAGCAGCGCGCGTCGTCAGAGAGGTCTAGCTGTCGGCGGCGGCCGCTGTCAATCGCGCCCACGCGACACCCACGTGCTGGCTCTCGCGATCTCCAGATTAGCGAGGCAGTCGTGCCACACATCGCTGCATTTGCAACGTACCGCACGAGACAGACTGTCCGCGCCAGCCAATATATCACGAAATGAAAACACGTATAGAACCGAGCTCAGATTTCTCGTTAGGGAGTATCATAATCGTCGGTTGCTTTTTTTAAATGAAAGATGAAATCGAGCGTATGGATTTGGAATAAAACTGAGAAATACTGCATAACTTATATAATAAATACGCTAGAAAAATGACGCAGACGCAGCATCTCTAACAATGTAGTGTATGATGCTTCAATTGTGGAGTTCAGCGCTGTCTTCCCTGTGGCTGCGGCCAAACTGAAAAGCTACAAACATGACATTTTCGCTGAAAATTTTGCGCAAGGATGTGAGTCGTCGGGAAAAAAGTGATCAACCATTACAGAGGAATCAACCACATCGATTTGTTTTCCGTCAGCTCGAGCTTACATCGTCTTCCGGTGTGTTTCTTTTGCAAGCGAGGTCAGCTTGAGCCTCGCGCAGGTAAATGTATTATACCGGGTATTCAAAATTAAGCTTTATGGTTTTCTTAAAATTAGGTACGCGAAGACCACCTATGCATATAAGTAATGTGGCCAAGGGGACACAAAGTGAGATGATAACTATCGCTGTCAGCAGACCAACTAACTAAAATTGAATAATTAACTTTTTGTTGACTGCAGTAAGTGGGTATGTTTGCACTGAAAAGTTAGGGGCAGTCGTGTTTCTACACGTATCATTGTCGTTCGCATGATTACGCATGCAAGAAAGTGAGGATTGGCGCAAAGCTTCTCCCTGATGTGACGTGGACGTTGCGTGCGGCGTTTAGTGTGACAACAGGGCGGAGGCATAGGCAAAGATAACTGTTCCTCTTCCCCTCTCGGCTGGCGAAAGCCTTACAATACTTGGAAATAAGCAGTCACTTTATTTGCGTAGCACAGGCAAGGACCATGCCCGCTCGTCTAGTCACCATTACGCACGCGCAGTGCCCTCCGGCTTCTCCGCTCGCGCCATTATCTTGGCATGGCAGCTGCCGCCATCGTGACAGGCTGCGCGGTCACGTGTTACGACAGTGGTTCTGGGTTCTTCGATTTTTTATTTCGCCAGCCGAGAGGGGAAGGGGGACAGTTATAATCTTTACCAATGCCTCCGCCCCATTGTCCGACTAAGCGCCGTACGCAATAGCCGCGTCACGTCAGGGAGGAGCTTTGCGCCGATCCTAACTCTCGCATGCGTGATCATGCGAACGACGATTAAAATTTGGAAACGGATATCCCGGAGCACAAACACGCTAGAATTCTTCCAACTGATACCGAGTAGAAACACGACTGGCTCTAACTTTTCAATACAAACATACCCACTAATTACTGCAGTCAACAACAAGTTCATTATTCAATTTTAGTTAATTAGGCTGCTGACAGCGGTAATTATAATTTTTGGTCCCCCTGGCCACATAACTTAATTGCACAGGTCGTCTTCGCGTGCCTCTCACTGCCTAATTTTAAGAAAACTGAATCGCTGATGTTTTGGCACAAATAACCGGTTGCATTTTTCATGATCACGCGAAAACATTTTTATAAAAAAATCCGAAGAAACAAAATTTCTTGAAGTTCGTCTGGGCGAAATTCGAGAAAGTGGTCTTCAGTTTCTCTCGTAATGATTAACCCTCTTGCGTCAAATGAATAAAAGGGGATTTTTTAAAAAGCACCAGCCTATAAATGATTTAATGTTTCTCCAAGTGTCCGTTTAATGTGTGGTCGCGTATTCACAATAAGTAAGCGAAAAAAACTGAAATATATATGCTACTGAAACCGCCGCGTGGTAAGCGTAGACTTCGTCTCACCTCCAAGTTAAACGTCCCGCCCGTGGCACTGCGCATAGTCAATATTAGTATTCAGTGTAATAATAAATTGTTACATAATAACATACCAGATACACAACACTGTTACACCACATACTTACAGAGGGAGCAATAATCCTCGTGGATGACGCGCGTCTTCGAGCTAGGTGTGCTGGCTCTCGACGATACCAATCCGAGGTTCCCCATCCTTTCCCTTGCCGGCATTCCCATGCTTATAACCAAGGCCACCGTGTACTTCTCACGTCACAAACAACAGCTGCTCTACGCTACTTCTCCCTAGAGGTGATAGACCGTTTTCGCGGCGATCCCGTGAGCACCGCCGTGTTTGATCATGTGGTGACGCGTCCATTGCTTGCCTCAGCTGCCTTCATGTTTACAATGGATGTGCATGACGCTCCCGTGCGTCTCAGCAAAGCTCTGTTTCGGCGGATACCGTATAGACTGAGACTGGGTAACGGCACGAAGCTTTGACCACAGCTTCAAAGGTCGTGTAAGCGCTTTCGGAGCTCATTACGCTTTGTACAGACGACGCGAGCCGCGTATACGGTGTTTGTACTAAAAGCGGTGCTAGAAATGTATTACAAGCTGTCCAAACTTTCGGAGTGTTTTAGAGCGGAGCTCTTAGGAACCCGTTCCTGCAGCGGGCGTCGGTGTCGTACCTCGTAACCGAGCGAACGAGCACAGCTACAGATGAGAGCAAACGCGCGGAGCGCAGCGGGCAATGAAAGACGGCGAGAAAGACAACGCGATGAGCAAAGCGGAGGAGAAGGGTGCAGCGGAACTATAATGCAGAAAGCGGAGGAAGAGAGTATGACGAAAGCGTGAGAAGAAAAGCGTAGTGCCGCGCAAGAGGACTACGGCGACGATGGCTGCGCCATCGCGCGTCCTTGTAGGGTGCCTCGATGCGCTCGCTCGCCTCCACTCATGCGGCGCTTTAGTGAACAGACGACGCATAGAGCTCGATGCGCTCGCTCGCTTCCGCTCCGTTCGCGGGGACGCGCGCATGGAGCTCTTTATAATATTATAGGCACTCTATGCGTCGTCTGTTCACTAAAGCGCCGCATGAGTGGGGGGTCTGCCTGCGGCGGCTGCTGTGAATCGCGCCCACGCGTCAGCCACTCGCTGCCTCTCGCGATCTCCGGATTAGCGAGGCAGCTAGTCGCTCCACCCTTCGCTCCGCTGGGGTCGTACCGCACGAGACACTGTACGCGCCAGCCAATATATCGCGAAATTAAAACACGTAGACAGCAGCGCTCAAATTTCGCATTAGGTAGTATCGCAGTCGTCGGTGAATATTTTTACTCTTCTTTCTTTATTTGGCAAAACTTTGAAGAAGCGGCTTGTCGTGTTTCTGACCCAGTAACGTTCTTCGGTGCGATCACTATGTGATTGTTTATTTTCTGCTTTATCGCTCGCGGGTGCACTCAATTGCGACAGATTTAAGTGGCGGTAACTCGAAGCAAATCTGATTGAGGTTTACAGCTGTTTGCAGCACACAGAAAGGAATGTACCAATATCGATTCCCTTTCCGTGCTACACGTTCAATTCACTTGAGCAATTTACTGGTGCTTCCTGCTTGAGAAACAGACATGATGAATCTGTTTGGAGAACTGACACAGGCTGCTGTGGTCAAATATTTGAGTGAAATATGCCTCTTGGACCGGTTCGCTGCAGCCAGCAAGAAGCCTAAGGCCCATTCATTAGTAGTGTTGCACATATTCAGGATATCATTGTTCCTCAGTGGAGGTCAAGTGTTCATGTGAGACTTGTGTCTTCTTTAAGAGGCGAGTACGCGAGGTTTTCTTTTATGCACTGACGGAGCAAATAGTTTTCAGTCTGTGTAATTAAAAAACGCAGGATCGAGACATGTTGAGGCAGGATGTGTTTGCATTTTCCATTTCAACGCAGCCTAAGCTGCGCTGTAGTGCCTCGAGTATGCTATAGGCGTTGTAATTGGAGCTGTAAAGAGCTACTTCATGGTTTCAATTCGAAGTTATAGTGAAATGGTGGGTTTCGCGAACAAAGCGCGCCTCGCCATAACGACAGTCGGTTGCTTCCGTTGCAGGAGGGGTGTGCCATATCGTCGATAAAAGCTAGCGAGGGCGACTATATGACACATTTCATCGCTTGCAGGTGATTGCGTGGTTCTCGATCTTAACCACAAAATTTTCTTTCATGGGATTGCTGTTATGGTGCTCGTGACGTATATATATACTATGATGCGCCGTCGTGTTAACAGCCAATGCGTTTCTGGGTGCCTATTTAAGAGAACGGTGAAAGTAGTACCATTTCACACAAAATGCGCGCCTATCTCTTCCATTTAGGCCTTAATACAGTTGCCACATTTGACTAATACAACTCACCAGAGTCATAAGAATTATGATGAAAGCTTCGCTGGGCAGTGTCCTTCTAACACGGATATATAATGTTGACACCAAATATCAAGGTATTTCTTCCATTTAAAATGCTACGTCTCTCATACTTGAGTAATAAGGGAATAATAAGTGTTTAGAGGAGCATCATAAATAACTTCGCGTGTTGAACTTGCAGACGTTCTTTTTAAGCAAAATTTATGAACAGACAGGGTGCATATACGCATTGCAAGACCAGTACGTAGACCCCTTCAGCGCTACATAGCTTGCGATATCCAAGTCGCAAATTTTCATGACTCACGCGGTTTCAAAGAAGAAACTGCGTTCCACGCATGACAACAGAAATAATCCGAAATAACCTTCTGTAAGTACGGTTCAAGCCGCCAATACTCCAAGCACGCACCAAGAAAACGAGCGTGCGCGGCAGCCGAGCGAGCCGGAGCAAGCGGCGCCCTGGCCGTGACGTCACTCGCGAGAGGGCGCCACTCCAAATAATCGCCGCTAATAGATGCTGTTGATGCGGTTGGCAGTGTGACCCGTGTCGACGAAGCCCGGCTGCCGAGCTGTCAGTTCGTTTGGGTGCCTAGAACATCGCCCGACATTATATTCCTGAAGGCTATAGGCAGTTAGCTCGGCCCGCAAGGCCAGTGGGAGACCTGTCGTACCACGGCGTTTACAGCCTCCAAAAATAGCGCGCCGCCGCGCTCAAACGCCCACCCAACTGTTCCCGACATTGGTATCTTATTTTTGTGTCCTGCAGCCTTAAAGCTTGCTCGCCCACGGGAGAAAAACCAATAAGAAAAAAAAGTATCCTACCAGATCTACGCAACTCAGCATTGGTCGGGCAGCCTTCCGTCACCTATAGCTGCAAGGATATGGGTTCGAAATTCCGCGATGAGTTTCGTTTATTCACTATTGTATGCTCCCTCATTCTTTACCCTACAAGAGCAGTAGCTGGTCTAACGACGACGCCATGGCTTTCGTTTTTTTCGTTCTCGTTGCAAAAACCTTCGCAACACTTTGGGAGAAGGTGGCTCTCTGTACGCATGACAAATGCGCCGTTTGAACTGATGCTGTGAATCCCTTCCACTCTGAGCGATGTAACCCACACGTCCGTATTCCATTATCGCTGTTAGGCTCGCGCGAAAACTATCATTGTAGCTGTGATGGTCGCGTAACTGTGTGGCGCGCCGATGCCATCGATAATCATTTCACGCAGTCAATTCCGTCGTACGGTTTCTCACGCTATGTATAAGCTGAGCCCGATGTACAAAGGAGATGGACACACGCGCCATATCGTTTCAGAGTATCCTGAAAACGGAAAAAAATGAACATTAAAATAAAGAGGGGGGGGGTGTTAATGGAGAACCATGCAGGCAGTCATTTAAAAAAGAATAGTTTGATTATTAGATGAGAAAATAAAGGTCGAAGTATCAGTATTTGAATTTCGCGCCGAAATCCCAGCGCCGGTACGTCAGCGTGACGTCAGGGATTCCAAAGTATGTTTACGCATTTGGGCCACGTTGGCTGAATAAAGGTTCGCGAAACTTGCCATGTTTAATATTTCGTTCCTTCAGAACACAATGTAGTCAATCTGTACCACTATATATAATTAGTAGGCCCTAGAAGCTGCTATCAATATCCAAGACGTCAAAGCCCCCAGATGCGGGAACTTAAGTAGGCGTCGCCACCCGTATTTCGTTCTTGCGCTTTTTTCTGGCTTACCAAACGTCTTATCGTTGTAAGAGTGGTGTTTTTGGTGTTGTAGAACGGTAATTTACTGATGCAGAAGAAATGATTTTTCCCTTTAGTGTGCCTTTAAGATGCGTGTGTATTCGGTGTAAATGGTGCTCTTGTTATGTGACATTATCAGTGGCACATAACCAGCCTAACCACTATAACGAGCAAAACCATAATTCAGCCTTCCCCTTTGGATTAGTAAATGAATGCCTGGGATTGCGATGGAACACTCGCGCACCTTCTTTGGGTCCGCCCGCGTTACACTACGCAGAAGGTTGTGCTGCAACTTCGTTGTATGCTTCATCTTTATTTTTAACTTTCTATTTCTTTTTTTTTACTTTATACATATTGCCGCGAGACAGAAGTCTGTCGCATTTGGCCGGCATCGATGAAGAGGTAGAAGTCGCTCCTAGCCATCCTGGCTGCTGTGACTCCTATGCTGCTCGCCTTACTTGTAAATATTTGTAAATATACGTTTTTTGTGCAACATTTTTGGTTCAAGTGCTGGGCCTGTTCTGTTGCTGGTGGAGTGCTGGTGATGCCTGTTCACCATCACCCCAGCATGGAACTCCGAAGTGGTCGCCGCGTTGTTCCCTCGGCGATGGCCACTGAAAGCACCCACCGCGCCGGAACTTACCGCGCAGCCGCCGTCCCCGCCGTCTGTCATCTTATCGCTTTTAAAAGATCCAGGCACCTTCTGTGGCACAGATGACGTGGACATTGAGGATTGGATTTCATGGTACGAGCGTGTCAGCAAACAGAATAGGTGGGAAGAAATGCTTATGCTGGCAAATGTGGTATTTTATCTTAAGGCAACCGCACGCGTCTGGTACGAGACGCATGAGCACGTTCTCACCTGCTGAGACCTGTGCAAAGAAAAACCGAATGACTTGTTCGGCAAGCCATTGGGTCGTCAGCTAGCCGCTAAAGAAGAACTTGGCTCTTGCGCAGTCATCTACAGAATCATACATCTCGTATATTCAGGAGCGATTTGCTGCAACGTTGACGGTAACATGTTTCTAAGTAGACAAGATCGGGCACATAGTCAAAGGTATCGCCGACGATGCTTTCAACCTCTTGGTATAGACGAGAAAACCATGGCCAGGCGGCGCTACTGCGCCTCCTGACAGCGCCCCAATGTGGAAACGCCAAGCAGCGCGGTCGCGTCGTGGCGTAGTCTCCGCTTTGTTTACGTTGTGCCGTCCGCGCTTTTCTTCGCTGCTCGTTCTCGCGGCGCTCCGTTTTCGACGGCGGCAGATCGCCTGCTTGCGCAAAAGCGATGCAAAGATTGCCGTGCGGTTTCAAGAAGGTTGGCGACGCCGACAGCTTTTTTTTTCGTGGCGGCAACCTCACGGTAGGGGAGCGTCTGCTTCCGAACGTGTACGGCGTTGAACACATTGTGGACGGTGATGTGAGAGTGAAAGCCAAGTGCGTGTCACAGGTGTCCGACAAGATCGTTGACGACGTCGAGTTAGAGGTACACACCATGTTCAGAAATTTAGCCACTTTTATTTCAATTAGAACATAAGTCACACTGGCAGCAGGAACTTCTGTTGTCATACTACTCGATGACTGCAGATCCATTGGGCTGCTTCTTGACGGTTCCGTCACTTCACAAAGGCATGTTCTGGAGTCTGTTTCACACGTGTCTTGCTGCTGCTCAAGAGCTGTGTGGCTGCAGTAAGAAAGCACATGTCCCGGTGGTGCTGACTGCTGAGAAGACTGTTGTGATTGCCAGTGGTCTGTTTGGCGCCGCTTCCATCTGCATTGCATATAAATGAAACAGTATGTGTGCCTGTTTGTTGTGGGGATTAAATTACTTCCAATAATATGTTTGTAAAGGTAACGTTCCTGTGAGTGTGTTTATATTATTCTACAAGAGTGGTACCACTACAAGTTATGATACTTGCACACTTAGATACTTAGAAAGCATGGGCAAACAACAAACATAACACGCACGTCTCGAGCGGCTGCTTCCCGACGCACGCGACGACCGCGGCTTGCATTAAATACGGTCTGCTACCACACAAAAGTAGCGCGCGGCCCCTTTCGTTACCTGCACAACTAATAATTTAAGTTGCAGCGTTTGGAAAAGGGAAATAATTCTCTTGAGCTCGTCCATGCCGATCGCGAGGGAAGCCACAGTGCAATCAAATAAATTCGGTGGTTCTAAGTGCCAAAACCATGCCAAAACCACGAAATCATTATGAGGCCCGCTGTAATGGGTAGTCTCAGGAATAATTTTAACCTCCGGGGGTTCTTTAACGTGCACAAAAATCAAAGCACACGGTAACAAGGGTGTTCTTGCATTTTGCCCCTTTCGAAATGCGGCCGCCGTGGCTGGGAATCGAGCACGCGTCGTAGAGCTTAGCGGTGCAACACGCACGCATTTACCGCTAACAAACGGCGGATCCCACCACAATTCAACAACGCGACGCGACTACACAAACGGCCGTGCACTAAAAACAGGCTTATGAGTATTCCGCTTTCAAGATATTACACGCGAATGCGAAAGTATGAGACTTACTTGACTCGGCCGCGCACTGCAGTTATCCATGCTTGTCGTCTGTCCTTCTCGTACCACTTCCCAGGAAATCTGTAGAACTTCACGGGCGGCGTAGGACCTTTCGTGTTTTCGAGGCTGCTGTGGCAATCGACAACACATCAGTATTGCGTGCCACCTTTCCTGGCTGATGAGGTCGCACTCGGCATCGCAAAAATCACACGCACGAGCGCTCCCGCCGTACAGAACACGGGCGCGCGCCAGCGCAGCGACGACCCTCGAAACTTCCATCGGTCCGCTAGGGGAGCATTCGGCGCTGGTGCCGCGCGGGCAAACTTTAGGTTGCCTCGTCAATTCGGGAACTGTGCTACCGTGGGTGCCTTTGTGAAAGAGTGTCGGCGATTCGAACAAGCAAAATCTCGCCGCATCGCCCAGCAAATTCACCAGGCTCCCCAATACTGCCACATCGTCATCATGCGAAGAACCGCCACCGACTTTACAATCGCCTGCTTCGGACACTTTGACACGTATCGTTCGTTGTGAAATAGAAGCGATGTCACCAGCTCCTCTTGCGCCCGATGTCTAGACTGCCAACCAGCCTATATGGTTTCCTTAATTCAAGCCGTGGTTCGACAGGAGATCACTAATTTGGGACTCTCCTCTGTGTGCACCGTGCGCGTTTCACCAGTAATACCAGTCACATGATCACTTCTACCAATCGCACAGAGGGACCAGCCTGTTTACTCGGGATACCGCAATCCCGCCGAGTGGAGGACGCCGGATGATCGCCCAATATGTTTCGCGTGCTCTCGAGTTGGGCATATTGCGCGGCACTGCTGGACAAGAAATCTAAAAACGCTGCTGCTGGTGCCGTCGAACGTCGCCGACTGGCTGGAGCACCCAGAACCCTCCTCCTGAAGGCTACTCCCGTACAACATCGATGTGCTCTCTGCCGACTGACACGCCCGATGTCGACACTCGCACCGCTGCTACAGTGTACTGTACCGCTGTGTATATGGTAGTTCACCATCACCGCTCGACCGCCGATCTCGCTCGCCGCAAGCCCGCCCACCGTTTCCCGTCGCCTGCCAACCCTCGACGCTACGCTCCGGAAAACTAACGAGTGCATGCAGCTCCCGGAGGTGACGCTGCATTATTGACCCGGCTTCGGAGACCTCGTCTGACTACCCCTACCCGCGTTAATTTGCTCGAAGTGACGGTGTTACTGTTACGGCCCTTATTGGCACCGGTGCACAAATCTTGGTGATGAGCGCTTGTCTTCGTGGGAAGATGAAGGAAGTCCTGACACGTGCCGTGCAACGTTCAGTAAGAGTCACTGATGGAAGCACACCTAGCGTTGTTGGAACATTTCTTGCCCGCGTCACTATATCTGACCATCGGACAAGTGCTCTGTTTCTTATGCTTGAGCAGTGCCCATAGGACGTGATCTTGGGCATTGACTTTTTGTCTACACATTCAGCCTTCGTCGACTATGGCGCAGGTGTCCTTCAACTTGGATCCGTCAGCTTGCCCACCAGTGAATTCGACAAAATGGTAACCGCGGACCTTTCACCTGCACACGCTGATGAACTTTGCCGTGTGTTAGCGCCGTATCGGGATGTTTTTGACTTCGACAACCGCCCGCTTGGCCAGAAAATGGTTGTCATGCATCGAATCGACACCGGCGACGCAAACCCTATTCATCGTCGTCCGTATCGCGTTTCTGCTGCTGAACGAGTGATTATACAAAAAGAAGTCAACAAGATGGCAGAAAAAGGTATTACAGAACCTTCGAGTAGCCCATGGGCATCTCCACTTGTGCTCGTCAAGAAAAAGGACGGCACGGGTTTAGGCAACAGTGTTCATCGCTCCGGTGCATTGTTTTTGTCAACATCATGGCTTCGTTGTTTCTTTTATCTTTTGTGTGTTTTTGGCATTTCTATTTTCCTTATTTTTGTTTATTTGTTATTTAAAAAAAATAGTATTATTTTTTTCCTTCATTTTTTACGACGAACGCGCGAACACTGGCCCTAGCGCGTTTGCCCGGTTGGCGCCGAGAATTTTTTAACAGTCCGTTTCTTACATTTTTTTTCGAGAACATTCTTGTGCGTGGGACCTCTTTGAGTCCCACGTGTGACAAGAGTAGTTGAAGTTCGTGTTACAAGTCCCCGAGCCCACAGCGGTATGCGCCATTGAGCGTGGACCCTTTCTGCACTATCACTAGGATCGGCCCACATGAGGATTCGTTTTTGTCAACATCTCGGACACATTTTTTTCCAGAACCTAGCCATAGACAGCTTCGCTGTAAAACTGGACAGAATACTGTCGTCGGACCAGTAAAAGATATTGGGGAAGTAGCCACAACGGACGTCTGTGCTAAAGGCAGCTGGAGCGCTATAGTTCAATGTTGCAGTACTTCGAGATAGGCTATAGCTGTGACAGCGATGCGTGCCGCGTCTTATTTCGTCGCGCGCCGATTTGCGTTTCTTTGTTAATCTAGCTCTTCCGTTCTCTTCCCCTTCCCCCGTGTGGGGCGGCAAACCGGAGGCGTTTCTGGTTAACTTCTTTCTTTTCTTTCACACACACTCTTACCTCCCCTGTTACTCTTCTCCTTGTAATCTTATTTCCCCATTCCCCCAACAGCGCACTTGAGGTCCTCCCCCAGTGTGTGAGACAATTACCGCGGTTTTCCCTCTATTTTGTAGCCAGCTCCTCTTCCTCCTCCAGGAGTGCATGGTCAACGGGAGTTGGCAGAGGACGAGTTTCGTTAATTTTCCTATTGCTCGTGGTAGGAGTGCCTCACCTCGCCAGCGGCCGTATGTACCTAAAGGTATTTTTGGTTTGCTCTTGCAAGACTTCCTTCCGCTAGATTCTATTCGTCTCGTCATCCACCCTTCACGACCAGCCTATCCAAGCAGTAACGCGGGCGGAGCGCCGCTCGAACCATGACGAAGTGCAAAAACGAATAGCGTTGAAATAGAACCGTTACATGTACCCAATAATGCGTAAAACAAAACGTTAGCGCCAACCAAAAATCTAAAGCGACTATCCCTAAATAACTGTTGCCCCTTTCACTGCAGGAGGTCGAAGGAGCAAGCTGTAAAAACGAGCAAGTTGCTGTCTTTGTTGCCTCAATCAGCGCACGACGAGAAAAGAACGCAGCACGTTGCTTGCCTGCTGCAGGATCTGAATCACACTTGCGTTTATTTTAGGCAGGAGACACACGGTACGATTCGGCGTCCGATCCGACGTGCGGCACTGCATGCTCCGACGTGCTAGGCTTTACAACATGCGGCATGCGACGATTCGGGGCACGCGGTGCGTGCATCCGAACGATCGAGCGGTGCGCAATCTCCGAGTTCGTCGAAGAGCGCTTATTTCTGCCAAAACAATTAACACTGCACACAGTTTGGTCGCCCGTAATTAAACACAATTGGTTTACTAGACGCAGTCGTTGCGAAAGGCAAACGTGCAAGCGAAGCGAGCAGCCTCGCTCAGACGGTCGGTGCGTATACTGTCTGCCCGCGAAATGCCCTCGCATCGCGGCTCCCGATCTCGCCAGTAGCTTAGTACTAGTCTACTAGGCGCTGCTTTGCAAAAAAGGCACACGTTCGAGATAATTTTACTGAACTGGTAACTATCGTGTCGGAAACAAACGGCAGCTGGCAAAAGAAAAAAAAAAACGGCGAGAAACCGACCCGCCGGCGCCGCCTCTGTGGAGGGAACGTTAGAGAACGTCACATGCCAGCCGGGCTATAATTGGCTGCGGCCAAATGACGGTGCGGTTGTCGGATGCGTCTGACGATGAAAATCTGCCCTGTTTGTCGCACGCCGCGCGTCCGATCCGGCGATTCAACACGGCACATACCCAGGAATTCTGGACGTGCGTTTAGTTTCTTTTTCCGCCACCACGTGGCGTATCGACTTTAAAGATTTGAAATTCTCGCCGTGACGTATGCCATGACGCACAACTAAAGAAAACATAATAAAAAGAAGCTCACCCTGAGACTTTTGCTTCACCTCGGCACTTGGAAACGAGTGCGCTTATGTGTCAGCCTTATCTTGAAGACAACCTGCAATGAATCGACTTGCATTGAATCAATGATTTTGCTAGACACCTTGCCAGACAACTCGTCGGCATTCCGGGTGAGATGTCTGGCCGAGATAACGGCTCCCGCAAAGCTTCCGGTGGGTTTCCTTTCTTCGTTGTTTTTTCTTACTATTTGTGCTCGACTGCGACCGCGGGCTTCCCTATACACCAGAACACCGTGAATTCAAAAGGCGCCGCCATATTGATGAGCGCCGGTCGCGCCATCTATCCCAAGCGCCGCGAAGTAGCAGGCCTGGGCTGCCACGCCGGGAGATGCGGCCCGGCGCGAAAGCGAAACTTCGGCTTTTTAGCTGGGCGGAAGGCGTGTTTCACGTTTTTTCTAACCTGTCATTTTCGCTGTCTGGATTCAATAAAACTTCAAGACCTCGTGCAAGTCCACAATGGACGCACTGAGTGCTGTGCAGACTGCAGAAGCAAATACATCGGGTAGGTACGCTATTGCGTTTGTACAAACCGCGCGCTATATGCTAGAACACCTGTGAGCTTTTTGGCACGTAACCTGTGAAGGAATTTACAGCACTGTGTTGGTGCCATATATTATTAAAGCACGCAGAACACTGTCATCTGCACTTTCAGTTTGGTCTTGTTTGTAATGGTCTCTACTGGGTTGGCCGCGCTTGGCAACCAACTGGCGAGGTCGTTTGACTGCCTGGTTAGCAGACGCCTGCCCTTCACCACCTGCACACTGAAAACAAAATAGATGTTATAGTAACAAGGGCTGTAGTTCTTTCCCATGCCATCACTTTTGCGAAGATATAAAGTCCTCTCAAAATGAAATAGAAAATACACCAGGCCAATTGTATCGTGCAACCACTTAAGAGTACAACATTCAGAACAAAAGCCTACAGCACTCGAACAAGCAGCATATGATGCTAAACCTGCACTCATTGGAAAATGAGGTACTACAGTAGTTATAATGTTCAACTACATGTGCAGTCAAAGCCCGTATAACAGGGCGAGCATGACAGATGCAGGTGTTGTACAGTTGCACAAACCATGACAGGGCACGTAAAATTACCATCCCTACTTAAAGCTGCATCATCAGGACCCCTTTGGTACAAGACAACAACCGCACCTGCATTCCAAGAAATTAGCCCCACCAACTGCAGCTACCTGGTACCAGACCTGTTTCGCTTATGCGAGGCCATCGGATTGTTGGCGCTCCCTTAGAAAAGAAAACAGTAAAAAAAAACTAGTGAGAACGATCAAAATTTTGTTACAAAATACAAGAATAATTAAGCACCTTATTTTCCTCGCCATATGAACGGAAATATTTTGCGCTTTGCCCCGCATAACAGCCCGCACGCAGTTTAGAGTTCAGGAGGCTCAAATGAATTCGTTACGAATGACACCTGCAACACCAGCTCGTAAAGGTAGGTGCGCTGCAAGAACACCTTCGGCGACGAGTAGTCGTCGTTTACGTTTTTGTGGACGCATGCTACGTGACGAGCAGACTTCGGTTTACTTTCATTAGCAATAACGCTCACCAGCAAGGCCTACAACTTGTCGTTCACGCTTAATGGTCATTCCGTGCACCAGCTGCAAGTACCGCTAACCGCAAACTCAACTGTTCCGCTTAACCGTCGGGAGCTCTGCCTGAATGAAAACACGAAAAGGCTTGCCTTTTTGTTATAGCCAAGGCGAAGCACCGGCGCGGGATTCTGCTCTGTAGGCTTGTTGCCCAGAAAGTGCTCGGAGCAAACCTGCGTATTACGTTTGTAGGGCGCAAAGTTGAACGTGGCACCAAAATATACACAGATCGAATACTCACTCGTGCATTTTCACTGGGTTGGTAGTTCTTCCTATTCACTGCAGCTATCCACCGGTGGCGCAGCTTGGCATTCTTCGTTGCGGATGGAAATCGGCGCAGGCTGAAAACACCGCACCGGCACGATTCCCTACGTGTGTTGTGCTCTTCGCAAACAGCGCTAAGCAACCTGCTCCTTTTCCGCTGGTTGTTTTGGCATCCAAACACGACGCAATGATGCCCAGATGACTTCTTCTACTTTGGATCCGAGTGAACGGGCACATTTCCGCACTTTGGAGCCCTAGAGCTGGCGCTTGCCATGTCTACTGGTCGCCGGCGAACACACTTTGGCAGCCCAGTACAAAATAGCGCCGATCGACCGGGCAACCCGGGTGCGAGAGTATGCGTTCGGTTAGTCTGGATGCGAGACTAGCGTGTTCTGGTCTATAGTCAGCGTTATGTTTCATGTGTTTTCTAAGAACCGGTGTGATTCAATAAGAGGAAGCTTTAGCTCGGGCCCTTTTTCGATACTGGCTGCTGAAATACATGTAAAACGCATAAATGATTTTATGAGAAAGTCGCTCAACCGATCTGCATGAGAATTGATGCATTCAAGAGAGAACGTTAGACCACAGTGATCGCTGCAATAATAATTTTAATTTAGGTCATGGTATTATTGACAACAATTATCGGAAATCGGTAAATCTGAAAAAAGAATAGAAGTACGAAGTTTACCAATCCGTTAGTTGGGATAAAAACTGATATCGCATCCCTCTAAACTGCATCCCTTGGAGCATCTCAATCGACCAAATTCGATGTACGAATTTATAACTTATGTGAAGTTGTTACAATGCCTGCAAAGATTTTGCGAATGCCATATTCAGGAGTTAGGGGTGTATTTCAGGGTGGCATATGATATATCATTTTTGTCCGCATTAGATGAAATATCAGGTGCAGCTTACAGAATTCCGATATCGTTTTTAGTTGCCGAGGTACAGAGTCGTATACTTCGAGTATTGTTTCTTGAAATTTCGAGTTCTTTTAGAATTTAAAAAAGTGGAAGCTAAATAAAAATTCGCTTTCTGAAATGTCATTTTAACTATTCCTTTTAAGTTCAACATAACTCATGAATTGCGGTGCAGTGGTTGTAAGAAGAAAGGATAGCTCATTTCCCATGTAGGAGCTAAAGCTTCCCGTTCATGCAGTTAGGTTTAGAATAATATTTTTCCTGAAAGAAGAACCAAGACGGGTAACGTATTTACATTATGGCGGCCGCAGTACGATGGGGCCGAAATGCGAAGACACACGTGTACTTAGATTTAGGTGTACGTTAAATATGCCCAGGTGGTCGAAATTTTCCATATTACCCCACTACACCGTGTCTCATAATCTGATCGTGGTCTTGGCGCGTAATACCTCATAATTTTTTTATCTACAGAATGTACAGTAATTTACAGTAATTGACAACGACAAGCCTACAGCAGGCCAGTCATTGAAGCGTTCACTTCTTCAGACCTAAGCTCGTGCTCATCTTCCTCAGCTTTGTGCAGAGCTACGCAAAACATTTCCACTTGGCGTGGAAGCGCCGTCCCGCTGCTTTTCAGGCAGAAAAGGACTGGTAGCGTTTTAGGCGGCTGACCTCAACGACGTGATGTGAAGTCTGGATGGAGCGAGTAGTAGGTGCGACTGGAGACATCTCACAGGGTTACGTTGATTACCTGACAGAGGACCCGGTAAGGGCCGGAGTAGCGGGACAAAAGTTTTTTCCGAGAGGCCGAAACAGCGGGTGGGAGATCACAGAGGGACATACCCGGGAATATAATCGGCGTCCCGGTGACTACTGTCGCAAATGCTTTTCCGCTTGTTCTGAGAAGCACAAAGGCGACGGTGAACAACTTCGCGTGTTTCTTGGACTCGAACAATGACATCGCTTGTATACTGAGACACGGACTCTTGAGTGGAGGGCAGTATTGTATTAAAAGGCAATACTGGGTTTCGGTCGCACAACAAATAAAATGGCGAGTAACGTACAGTGTCGTGGCGTGATGAATTGTACGCGAATATGACAAACAGGAGAGCAGTATCCCAGTCATGATGGCCATCAGAAACATACATGAACAGCATGTCTGTTATTGTTCGATTAAGCCCCTCCGTAAGACCGTTCGTCGGCGGATGTCATGCATTAGTAAATTTGTGCTTGGTAGAATAAGAACAGAGGAAGTCGTCCACAATTAAATGGATGGATGTTATGAGCGTCCCCTTTGGAACGGGGTGGTGGCTTGCGCCACCAAGCTCTTGCTAAATGTAAAGAGGAAGGAGCGACCCCTGTCGGTAAGAAGTTGACGAGGAGCGCCGTGCTGAAGAATGACGTTGTGAAACAGGAATAACGCTACGTCTGTTGGAAAGGCTCTGGTGAACGCGTACCAAGTTGTATAATCTGTTACGACGGCAATCCGCTTGTTGGATCAGTCAGATGTGGGGAAAGGTGCCAAGAGGTCTACACGAACGCGATCGGTAGGAACGCCAAGAGTTAGGAGTAAACTAGCAGTGAGCACAGATGGCTTCTTCTAGCGTTGACATAACTCACAAGAAGCGGCAGACAGATCGGTACAGACCAGGCCGAAAGAATCATCGCCGGCCATGGTCGTACGCATTGATTCCCCGAAATGAACAAAAGTTGGTAGATTCTGCAGCTTGGACCGAACAGTGGTGCGAACATGCCGGGGAATGACCAGCACCATCTCAAATTCACTGGGATACATGCTACGCCGATATAAATAAAGTACCGTCCTTGAGTAGGAACATGCCAAGAGAAGGATCACATGACCAAGATGTTAACTTTTCCGTGATACCACGTATGCTTGGATCTCGGCGCTGTTCGGTAGCGAGGTCAGCTAAGCAGATAACGATAACACAGAGAAGAAGCGTAGGTCGCAGGAACATCGTCTGGGTGGCGGTACAAGCAGTCGGCATCTTGATATAAACGGTCGGACTTGTAAGCAACGGCGTACGAGTATTCGTGTAGGCGTAGCGTAAACGCCAAATGAAGCCTTCTGTGCTCACTGCTGGTTTACTCCTACCTCTTGGCGCTCCTACCGAACCCTTCTATCGCGTTGGTGTAGACCTCTTGGCACATTTCCCCACATTGGACTGATGCAACAAGTGGATTGCCGTCGCAACAAATTATACAACTTGGTTCGCGTTCACGAGAGCCCTTCCAACAGACGTAGCCTACTTCCTGTTGCACAACGTCATTGTTCACCACGGCGCTCCTCGTCAACTTCTTACCGACAGGGGTCACTCCTTCCTCTGGATTTCCTTTGGATTTTGTGGCGAATGGACGTGCTTTTCGGGGCTCCGTGGCGGCGACGAAATCATGTTTTTATGCATGCTTTGAGCTTGCTTCTGTTTTTGATTTGCTGATTTTTTTGCCTTTAAATAGTAATTGAGTGGTTTTCTTTTTCTTTCTTTTTTTCTTTATCTCTCGTATTTCGGGTGAGCGGGTGTGTTTTGTGTACATTTGGTTTTGCAGGATGGTTAAAGCGTCCTTTCGCGCCACGTGCTTGTACACGTGCAGCCGGGTGGGACGTTGAGTGTTTGTAGTCTTTAAATGGTAGCTTGGAAGTGGCAAAACTAATAGCTATTAGTGGTTTTACTGTGTGTGTTTTGGTAGAAAAGTGAGAGCGTGGCCACGTGGTTGAGCGCGTGCGAGCGCGTGTCATACCTTCGGTCTCCGCGTCATTGATTGCTTTTCAAACAGCGGTGAGAGTTGCTTTGTGGCATCTTGAGGATTTGGATCCTGTGTGTATCGGTTTTTGCTAAAAGGCACGTGCTCTGCATTGATATAGTATTATAGTATTTGCATCAGTAGTAGTATTATTATAGTATTTGCAAAAAGCCGTGCACAACATGGCGAGAAAGCTGGTAAAGCAGGCAGTGCGCGGGGGGTCCCTCAAGACAGATGATGAGACGGATGAGAATGGAGAAGGCGTCGAAACAACCGGCACACAATGTGAGGTCGATATTAGGCTGCAGAAAATGGATGCTTTCCAGGAAGAGCTTGTCAACCAGCTGCAAGAGCTCAAAAATGAGCTAAACAGGGAGCGTGATGCACGAAAGGTAGTTGAAAAGAGACTTGAAGCAGCCGAGGAAAAGCTGAACAGGGCCGCCATTGTGACCGAGAATGTGCGTGACAATGGAACGCAGACCCCCAACGCGACAGGCGCGGGAGGGTCAGAGAAATACGTGGAACGCAGGCAGGGTGATGATGGGTTAGCTGGAAAGAGCAGCACCTACCTTGAGGCCGCTACGCGGAAAAAGCAGGAGCCGAGGGGACAATGCCCCTTGTCGAGTCCGAATCACGCGGAAAATGACAAAGGGAAGCAGGGAGAGGTAGGAGAGAGTGAAAGGGTGATTATTGCAGGCGATTCAAACCTGGCTGGGTGCTCAAAAGCAATTGTGGAAAGGGTGAAAGGCGACAAAAGAGTAGCGGTAGGGACATTTCCAGGGCGCACACTGGATTCTGTCATGGAGCGAGCAAAAGAAAAGCTCGCGGAAAATGCCCACGTGCGCAACCTTGTCATAGTAGCAGGTGTACTAAATCACGTCCTAAACAGGAAAGGGACCGGACTAGGCCAGCGCTTGGCGAAGGGGGTGGATGACTTGCGCGAGCTATCCTTTCAGGTGCAGATCGTGGTGTGCACGGTGCCGGAGGTGCCTGTGCGTGACAGTCACGTACAAAGAGCCGCAGTGGCTGCTAATGAGGCGATATGGAAAATGAGCCGAGTGAAAGGCTTCGAGGTTGTCGAAGTAAACAGGGAATTGAGAAGGTGTGGTGGTTTTAAATGAGGCGATATCCACTTTAATTAGAGGCTGGCACGAGAAGTGGGCTGGCGACTTGGTGGTCGCGCTGTTGGTTTTTTAGGGGGCCTGCGGGCGCTCAGGAGGCCAGAGTAGGTAGTAATGAAGAAGGTCCCCCAGGGAAACCTCAGAAGAGCATCACCTTCGATAGCAGAAAAAGGAGGAAAGCAAGAAAGAGAGCTCGCCATACAATAGGCTACATAAACATGCATGGCGGCAGAAGAAAGGAAAAGTGGGCAGAGATTGAGGAGCAGTTAAATAGCGAACAAATATGGGTGTATGCGGTTACAGAAACGCACCTTAGGGACTCAGAAGAGCCGTCAGTTATTGATAATTATGTTTGGGAAGGGCCCAACAGAACTAAGTCGGAAAGAAAGGGAGGGGGAGTCGGAATGCTCAATCATCAGGGAGCCAAATGGAAAAGAGTAAATTCACAATGTCAAGAGCATCTTTGGTTATCAGGTACAATGAGTGGAAAAAAAAACTTGGCTGGGTGTAATGTATTTGTGGACCGGAAATAATTGCACAGAGAAGAATAAAGGGCTAGTGGAATGCATACGCGCTGATGTTAAGGGTTTCGGGAATGGTGCTGAAATTGTCCTATTAGGTGACATGAATGCCCACATACAGGATTTAGATGGCTATACCGACAACAACGGGAAGTCAATGCTAGACCTTTGTGCGCAACATAACCTCGTTATCGTAAATACAGCGCCTAATTGTGAAGGGCAGATCACGTGGGAAGTGGGAAACTGGCAATCGACCATTGATTACTGTCTGATGACAGAAGAAATTCATGATAAGTTGAAAGAAATGGTCATCGATGAGGAAGGGTTTAGCAGCATAGGGAGTGACCGTAAACGCATCATTTTGAAAATGGGATATGTAGTTGGGAAAGAGAGCAAGGAGCGCAGAATGGCCAGTCCAACTTTGAACGTTGAACAAATAGCAAATATAGTCACTAGAGTTGAGGAAGAACTTGGCAAATGGCCAAGTAATGAGTGGGAATATGGTGAGCTTCTAAGCGTAATAACGACAGAAATACGGAAAGATAAACATGTTCCTTGGAAAATAAAAAAAGAAACCGAAAAGCTGGTGGAACAGGGAGATGCGAGAAGCAATTCCCGAACGACAGAAAGCATCTCGAGAGCACAGGCAGGCAAAGAAGGTGCAGTTGCCGCAGGATGAAGTAGCCAGACAGACAGACAGACAAAGAACTTTAATAATGAAGTAGCCAGTAAATGGGAAATATACCGGGAGAAAAAGTCTATGGTTCAAATACTGGTGCAAGCAAAATTAAAAGCTAGAAGTGAATGTTGTTTGTCAGAAATACGTGAGAAAAAGAAGGCCGCACCTAGAATATCTTGGAACCACATAAAATTATTAGGCAGGAAGTCAACAACAACACAACGGCATATCCTAGACGAAGATGAAAACAAACTGGAAGGAAAAGCGGCAATAAATTACATCCGAAAAATAACAGCCGAATCTTTCCAAGGCAATGACGAGGTTGTATTTGAAGAAAAAAAGAGCGTGAAAGAGACCCAAGTGGAAACGGAGCTGGTGCTGACAAATTTCAACTGGAAGAAAGCGGAAGAGAAAATTCTTAAGCGCACAGCCACAGGGCTAGACAAGGTTCCCCTTTGATTAATGAACTAGGATAAAAACGTAAGGAAGCTCTAGTGAAAGCAGTGGAAAAAGTTTTAAAAGATAGACGAATACCAGACAGTTGGCGACAAAGTAGAATGAATTTAATTTATAAAGGTAAGGGGGAGAAAGATAAATTCACTCGTATCGACCGCTGACCATTACATAGGTAATATACAGGCTAGCAATGCAGGCAATCAAGTTAAAGCTTCAAGCATGGGCAGAGAATAATGACAGTTTGGGAGAACGTCAGAAAGGCTTCAGAATAGGTAGGCGTTTAGATGATGACTTATTTGTTCTTACTCAGTGTATTGAAATATCGAAAGTAGAAAACAGGCCGTTGTATGGGGCCTCTTTAGACATTACAGGAGCCTATGGCAACTTAGACCGCAACATTTTGTGGGATATTCTGAAAGGGGACGGCTTAGGTGACGATTGCCTACAGCTTTTGAGAGAGATTTACCTAGAAAATACCGTTTGCGTTGAATGGGAAGAGATGAGGAGCAAGGAGAAAATTCATATCAACAAGGACCTGAGGCAGGGGTGCCCTTTATCCCCGCTGCTGTTTATGATGTACATGATGAGGATGGAGAGGGCGCTAGAAGAAAGTTTTATCGGGTTTAATCTCATACAAACAGGCGGGTACAGTAGTAGAGCAGCAGCTCCCAGGCTTATTTTATGCGGACGACATTGTGTTGCTAGCTAACAGGCAAAGGGATTTGCAACGTCTGGCTAATATCTGTGGACAGGAAGGCAACAATTTAGGTTTGAAATTTAGTGTTAGGAAATCAGGTGTTATGGTATTCAATGAAAACAGTGAACAGACAATGGAGTTACGGGGCCAGGAAATACCTCGGGTAACAGGATATAAATACCTTGGTATATGGATAAACGAAGACAATAGATATATGGAAACACAGGAAAAAGAATAACGGTGAACGGGAAGAGAAATTCAGCCGTAATGAAGCGCAGAGCGCTATGGGGATACAATAGGTACGAGGTCCTCCGAGGTATGTGGAAAGGTGTAATGGTTCCAGGACTTACTTTTGGAAATGCGGTCGTTTGCTTTAAATCAGGGGTACAATCAGAACTCGAAGGGGACCAAAGGTCAGTGGGTCGCCTCGCATTGGGCGCTCACGATAAGACTACAAATGAAGCTGTGCAGGGTGATATGGGCTGGACTAGTTTTGAAGTGAGGGAAGCTGGCAGTAAAATTGACTATGAAGAACGGCTGTGGAATATGAAAGAAAGTAAATGGGCTGGGAGAGTGTTCAGGTATCTGTACAGGACAAACATTGATTCACAGTGGAGGAAAATAACTAGGAAGCTTACCAGCAAGTATGCGGCCTGTAGGGTGGGCAACACCGCAACAAAGAAGGTCAAGCGGAAAGTCAGAGAGGCTGAAATAATGTCATGGGTGGCGGCAATGGAAAAGATACCTGCCATGAGTAACTACTTAAGAGGAAATGGTTTAAGTGGAAATGGCGTAAGTGGAAATGGCTTATGTGGAAAAGGGCGGATATGGTTTTGCCTCTAGCTGCGTCAAGTGGACATAGAAGGCGCGCAGTTGAGCTATTTCAACGTTGGCATCCAGGTATGCGTCCGAGCTCAATTGTACGTGCATATGAAACGCTGAGACAGTCTGGGACTTTTACGAAGAAACGACATAAATCTTCAGTCCTGGACGAGGACGTGGAGACAGATATTCCGTCAAAGTTTTCTTCAGACCCACATGCAAGTGTTCGTAGTGTGGGTGCTGAAGCCGGAGTGTCAAAGTCTTCAGTGTGGAGATTACTTAAGAAGAGGCAACTTCATCCATACCACGTGCAACTGCACCAGATGTTGGAGCCCCGTGATTTCCAAAATCGAAAGGACTTTGCAAACTGGCTTATAATCGAGACTGAAGAGGACCCGTGCTTTGTCAACAGAATACTGTGGGCCGATGAAGCTACCTTATCACGTAATGCCCAAGTTAACATCCACAATGCTCACTGCGACGAAAACCCTCACTGTGTTTTGAAGACACATCCCCGATATCAGTGGTCCGTTAATGTGTGGTGTGGAACTTGCGGTACGTGGCACTCTCATTGGCCCCGCATTTTTTGATAACACGCTTACAGGGAAAAGATACGTCAACGACATCCTTGATGGAGCGCTTGAGGATTTTCTTTGCGAAGATCCGTTGGCTAGGATCGAGGATATTCGGTATTAGCATGATGGTGCTCCCGCGCACGGCAGCAGCAAAACTTGCAAATAGCTGCATGAAGTATTCCCGCATCAGTGGATTGGACGGCATGGGCCCATTGCTTGGCCAGCATGGTCGCCAGAATTAATTCCCCTCGATTTCTTTCTCTGGGGTTACGTCAAGGATCAAAGTATACCGGACACCAACCACAACATCAGAGAACCTAAAAGAAAAAAATAATACAAGTCTGCAACTCCATCCCTGATACCATGGTCAAGAACCCCTCGGAAAATGTGCCCGTTCACCATGTTTTGGCGCCACCGCGAAGTCGGTTTACTGCAACCGTCCATTCCACGTGGTCCGGCCAAGCATGGCGAGTGCCGAGCACGTTGGCCGTTTCTACCGAAAGGTCAGCGTCATCCTAAAACCTGCTGAACTCTGGTAGTTCCGAAACATCTGGCGATGGTAAGGCTGTAGGCGAGGATCCGGAGGTTACCCAGGCGACGTAGTCAAATTGCCCCGCGAGCAGTGAGATAGATCGCATGAGGTCCGTGAGGATGTCGGGCGATCCTCTTGAGGAACCACTAGCTGCATCCACGGAGAATACGGCAGCGGCTGCAGAACTCACGGCACCCAGACCCAAGGCCAAAGGACCTGGAACGCCATCCGTTGAGCCAGGGGCAGGGGGGGGGGGGCAACGGTCCTCATTGCAGCCGGTAGCATAGCCAGGGAAGCGTGAACGGTATCCGTTGGCTGCTCAGAAAGAAGCCGATACTGCTTCAAATAAAGTTGGATTCGTTCATTTTTGTCCCGGGGAAGATATCCATGACAAAGCAAGCGGGCACGGCCTTACCTCGCCGCAGTAGGCACCCAGGACGGCGTGGTCCTCGTGGTCCTGTCGACTGCGCCATTGTAAAGGAGGGTGGAGCAGACAATCGGCCGTCAGCCAGAACGCCTGTTTACTTCTGCCTCTTCATCTTCTCTGGCGCCCGCCGTGCGAGCACGTGAAAGTGCATCTTTCCCCTCATGACAATATATATATATATATATATATATATATATATATATATATATATATATATATATATATATATATATATATATATATTGTGAGACGAGGTTTAGGCAGCCAGTCTCTTCTTTATTCTCCGAGACAGAGCCCCACCACCAGGCCCCAAAACGGTGATGATGAGTATGTACAGGTGAGAATATGAAGCGTATGAATAATGCTCACACTAATTTCCCCGCACGCGCAAGCGGCCAGCCAGGCCGCGACTTAGCCAGGAGGGGAACGCCGAACGAATCGTTTTAGGCGCGAAACGTGAACGATCTCCGAACCACGACAACGATGGTCGGATGAAACGTCTACGGGAGTAACGCGATAGTTCACAGGGGATGTTTGTTCGTTAATGATATAGGGTCCAAGAAAGCGGGATTCAAACTTCTCGCACAAACCGGGTGCGCGAATGGGCGTCCAAAGAAGCACTTCCTCTCCGGGACGAAAGGAGACGTCGCGACGAGAGATGTCGTAACGTTGCTTGCGATCTAGCTGACTGACTTCTGTGTTGAAACGAGCACGTTGACGGCATTCCTCAAGTCTCGAAACGAACTGTTCGGGTGTACGGTCAGAGGTATTAGTTGGAGCATTGAAGAAAGCGGCGTCGATGGTGAATGTCGGTGAACGGCCGAAAACTAGGTAGAAAGGTGAGTATCCCGTTGTTCGTTGGATAGCGGTGTTGTGAGCAAAAGTCACGAAAGGTAAAAGTTTGTCCCAATTGTCGTGGTTTGGCCCGATATACATCGATATCATATCTATTAGTGTGCGATGAAATCGCTCGGTTAAGCCATTTGTTTGTGGGTGATATGCGGATGTCGTCTTATGAACTGTGCCACAAGCTCCGAGTACTTCTGCGAGCATTGTTGACATGAAAGTCTTGCCGCGGTCGCTTAACAGTACACGAGGGGCACCATGGCGCAGCACAATGGCATCTAGAAAGAAGGTGGCGACGTCGGAGGCTGAACTAGAGCGTAGAGGAGCGGTCTCTGCGTAACGTGTGAGCTGGTCAACAGCTGTCACGACCCATCGATGACCCGCTGGCGTTATGGGCAGAGGGCCGACTAGGTCTATCCCAACGATGGCAAACGGTGTCTCGGGACATGGGATGGGCTGTAAAAGCCCAGCAGGAGGCGAAGTCGGTCGTTTCCGCCGTTGACACTGAACGCAAGAAGCGACGTACTTGGCCACAAAGGTAGACATGCCTGGCCAAAAGAAACGGCTCCTAACGCGGTGGTATGTTTTGTGGAATCCCAAATGGCCAGCAGATGGGTCGTCGTGCAAGGCTTCAAGGACTTGTGTGCGCATCGAGCGTGGAAGAATAGGTACCCAGCTGTGTCCGTCGGAGTTGTATATGTAGCGGTACAGCACATCGTTGTCAAGCTTAAATAGTCGCAGTTGTCGACGTAATCTGGCATTTGGTGCAGATGTAGTTCCGCACAGGCGTTGAATGATGCTGTCGCAGTAGGGGTCAGAACGTTGACACGAGGCGAGGTGAGTGAGGTGATTGGAAGATAACACATCAGTAACCGATAGAGGTAATAACGGTAATAACGGGAGTGACGACTTAGTCTCATCATCAAGTGGCGAGCAATGGAGAGGTGTACTCGAAGCTAATAATGGCAGCGGGCAGCGAGAGAGAGCGTCGGCATCTTGATGCTTTTTCCCAGACTTGTAGACAACGTCAAAGTCGTACTCTTGTAAGCGTACCACCCAGCGACCAAGTCGTCCGGACAAATTTTTGATTGACGACAACCAGCATAAGGCGTGGTGGTCGGTATGACCGTGAAATGGCGTCCGTAAAGATATGGTCGAAATTTTTGGATCGCCCAAACTACTGCGAGACATTCCTGTTCTGTGATCGAGTAATTCGTTTCGGCAGGTGTTAGTGCGCGACTGGCATAGGCAACAACTCTCTCTCGTGAGGTGGTATCACGCTGTAAAAGTACAGCACCGATCCCATGGCCACTAGCGTCGGTATGCAAGCAAGTCGGTGCGCTGTCATCGAAGTGACAGAGGACAGGGTCGCTGGTTAATGCCTGCTTGAGGGCTTGGAAAGAAAGTTCGCATTCATCTGTCCAAGGGAAAGCAGAGCCCGACGTGAGCAACTTGTGTAGCGGCGACGCCATGGCTGCAAAATGACTGATGAAGCGGCGGAAGTAGGATGCCAGGCCTAAGAAACTTCTTAATTGCTTTTGATTTTCAGGGCGAGGGAAGCGATGCACGGCAGCAACCTTCTCGGGATCTGGTCGAATGCCATCTTTGCTGATAAGATGGCCCAATACTTTGATGTTCTTTCTGGCAAAATGGCATTTCTTTGTGTTGAGTTGGAGTCCAGCGTTGGAAATGCAAGTGAAAACTTCGTCCAAGCGCTCAAGGTGCTGACTAAAAGTTGTAGAAAAAATAACGATGTCATCTAAATAGCACAGACAGGTCTTCCACTTAAGGCCACGTAAAACTGTGTCGATCATGCGTTCAAATGTTGCAGGGGCATTACATAAACCGAACGGCATGACGTTGAACTCGTAAAATCCATCTGGCGTTGCAAAGGCTGTCTTGTCCTTGTCCGCTTCGTGCATGGGGATTTGCCAGTATCCGGATCGGAGGTCTAGACTAGAGAAATATTCTGCACCCTGGAGGGAGTCAATGGCATCGTCAATTCTTGGCATCGGATATACGTCTTTGCGCGTGATCTTATTAAGGGCTCGATAATCGATGCAGAATCGTACGGAGCCGTCTTTCTTGCGAACCAGCACGACAGGAGACGACCAAGAACTGGAGGATGGCCGAATGATGTCTCTTTTGAGCATGTCATCAACGTTATCCGCAATGATTTTCCGTTCTGCGGAAGATACGCGATACGGGCGGCGGCGTACAATCGAACTGCCTTCGGTTTCAATGCGATGTACTGCGACGGAAGTGCGCCCCAGAAGCTTGGAGTGGACGTCAAATAAGGCTCTGTGTTTGTGCAGGAGTGCCAGAAGGTCTTCTTTCTGCGCAGTGGTCAAATCGGGATTTATCGCGGCCGTTAAAGCAGCGGCAGCAGTGTGATAATCAGTTGTGGTAGACAAAGGTGGTGATTCGGTGTGAAGCGGTACCAGCGAAAGAGGTTCGGTGTCAGTAAAGCATGTCACAGTAGAGCCCTGGGAGAGCACAACTGGCGAAGAAGTAGGGTTATGAACAGCGACTGAGGCTCTACCGTCCTGAAACCGTACTAGGCTAGGAGTAAGGCTAAGCCCACCAGAAATGCAGTAACCACTCGGTGCAAGGAACACATCACCATTAATAATAGTGTCGGAAGTCAGCGTCAGAATATGCTCAGTGCCCGCGGGAATGAAACAGTCGGTAGACGTGACAAAACGCAGGCTGTGATCATTGACAGAGGACGAAGATTCAGTGTCTGTCATATGAATAGTTCGCTGACGGCAAGAGATTAAAGCTGAGGCGGAGGACAGGAAGTCCCATCCCAAAATCATCGCGTAAGTGCACGAAGACAGCACGACGAACTGAATGTGGTGGAGGATGCCATCAATGAAAACGCGCGCAGTGCAAACACTGGAGGGCTGAACAAGAACTGCATTAGCACAACGAAGGGGAGGGCCATTATACGGTGTCTTCACTTTTCGCAATCGAGAACACAAATCAGCACTAATAACGGAAAGCGATGCACCTGTGTCAACCAAGGCTTCGATTCGGACACCTTCAACAAACAGCAAAAGTACATTTGACGGGCGCTCCGGAGGCGTTTCACGTTGTCCAAAAGATGCAGCTTTCCCTCCTGAAGCTGCACCATTTAGTTTTCCGGGCGGTGGTCGGAGGACGAAGTAGCCGGTCGTAGAGGGGAAGAAGAGCGCCGCATCGGTGATGGGGAGCGACGACGCGGGAAACGCGATGAACTGGCAGTGTTGAAGTCCTGTGGAGATGGGGAACGTGGTGGATAATAAACGTAGTCAGAACGCCGACGTCGTGGTACAGGGCCAGAAAACTGATCCCTTTCAAAGCCGTCATAGCCACGTCTTTCATCTTGCTGACGGCGTCGGCAAAACCTGGAAATGTGGCCACGGATGCCGCAGTAGTAACACACCGGTCGAGGTGGGCTCCATGCGTTATAAGACGGAACAGGCGATGGTCTTGCAGTGATAGGATTCAGGGACATGTGCGGTGCAGGTGCCTGTTGAGGTGGCTGCTGGGGGGGGGGGGGGGGTGGCGCTATAGAGGCAACCTGAGCGTACGTTGGCGTATGGATAGGGTGCGGGCTCGTGATGTGCGGGCAGGTCACGGCAGCTAGCTCTTCCCTCACGATATGGCGTAGGCCGCCACCAGGAGGCGTCAGATGGACCTCAGGAGGGTTTGACGAAGCTTGGGCGTGCAGTTCCTCACGGATGATGGAGCGAATCAAAGCACGTAGCTCGCTGTCGTTGGACGCCTTGAAATCCGATGTGTCATGGTGTAAGCGGAGCATATGAAGGTCATCGAGACGCTGACACGTACTGATGATGTCGGCGACGGTAGTGGGATTCAGCACTACAAGAGCATTGAATGCTGCAGTCCCAATACCCTTGAGCAGGTGGCGTACACGGTCACTCTCTGCCATCGAGGTGTTCACGCGGCGGCAGAGGGCGAGGACGTCCTCTATGTACGAAGTGTAGGACTCGCCTGAGTGCTGTACGCGCTCAGCAAGCTTCTTCTTAGCGATATCGGAGCGGACAGGCGAGTTCGCGAAAATCTGGCGTAGCTGGTGTTTAAAGATGCTCCAGTTGACCAAATCGAGCTCATGATTGTAAAACCATGTTTTCGCAACTCCGGTTAGGTAGAAGGCGACGTGAGCAAGTTTTGCTGATTCGTTCCAGTGGTTAAAGTCACTCACGCGCTCGTATAGCTCCAACCAGTCTTCAACGTCGTCACCTGGAAGCCCAGCAAATATCGGTGGATCCTTCTGAGGGGTGGTGACTGTCCAAGAAGGGGGTCCCGCAGGAGTCGGCAAGGTGGATGTCGTGGTACTGGTCTGCTGGTCTTGCGACATGGTCGAGTGCAGTTGGTAGAGGCGGCGACCCGAGCGGAGCTCCAGGGATGTAGCGTAGGTGAAGCTGGAGAGAGACCGGGAGCGAGAGGGCGAAGGGACCGGACAGCACACTCCACCACTTGTGAGACGAGGTTTAGGCAGCCAGTCTCTTCTTTATTCTCCGAGACAGAGCCCCACCACCAGGCCCCAAAACGGTGATGATGAGTATGTACAGGTGAGAATATGAAGCGTATGAATAATGCTCACAATATATATATATATATATATACACACATATATATATATATATATATATATATATATATATATATATATATATATATATATATATATATATATATATAGCGCCTTTCTTTAGTTGCACCAAATATTTAAAAATTGCCTATAGCAGATTGCACAATTCCAACACTTGATCGAAATTACTCGATAAGGCGGCCATTACTTCTCCGAGATATCAAAACTATTAAATGAATAATTGACATAATTACGATAATGAACTTATTTTAATAATTACTCTACGCACATATTTCAATCCACGAATTATAGCCGGTGAGTTCGCAAGGCATAACACTTGGAACGAATCCTCAGGACTGCACCAGTTTTGAGATATTAATTTTCAAAGTGTCCGACGAAATGCATTGGCGTTCCAGTTACTTCTTTTAAGAAAACACTGTTTTATGCGTTGAAACACAAATCTAACAGGAACAACAATGCATTTTGTCGGACACTTTCAAAATGAATATCCCGAAACTGGCGCAGTCAAGAGAATTCGTACCAAGTGGATACGCCATGCGAACTCACCGCTGCATGTAGATTAAAATATCTGCCGTAAAATAATTAAATATAAAGTTAATTTGCATAATTATGTTAATTGTTTAATTAATCGTTTTGCTTTGTAGTAGAAGTAATGGTCGCCTCGTCGAGTGAGCGAGTGAGTGAGTGAAAAACTTCAGCTCTAGATTCGCTGGTCTTCTGCGGTCTTCAGATGGAATCGTCCATCTTCTAGCACAACGGTCGGTTGCCCTTAGTCCAGGGCTCCGCTGGATGCTGCTGCCAGTTGTGCTCGCCGAATCAGACCTTCATGGTCTACCTGGCGATCGCTGGAGAGCACTCCCTCCCATTGCTCCGCACTCGGGTTTGGTATAACGGGTACCACGTCTATCTTCTGGCGTGCCCACGTTATGTGATACAGCGTGGGTGTTTCGTGGCACCAGGGGCATTTGTCATTGTATTGTGTGGGATAAATTTTGCTGAGTACGTTTTGGTTCGAGTACGAGCCCGTTTGTAGCGGCCTCCACGTGACAGAGTCCTCTCTGCTAAGGGAGTTGTGCAGTGGTGGATACCGCTTTCTGCAGCCCTTGTAGTAATTTAGTATCGCCAAATAGTCTTGGGGTACAGGTTCGGTCTCCTCGAGGTCGCCTACGTTGGATGCTCGGTAATAAGTGTACCCTCGAGCTATCCTGTCCGCCTCTTGGTTCCCTGCCACTCCCGTGTGTCCCGGCGTCCATACTATCGTATGCCTAATTGATTTGGCCAAGTAATTTTGGCCAAGGGTTAGAATCGTGCTTCCTGCCACAGGCAATGTTTAAAAATTGCGTGCAGCTAAAAAAAAAACACACCCTCTATACACATAACAAAATGAAGCCAACAGACAATGACGTCAATTAAAGCACAGGGGGAATTCTTTGTTTATTTAATTGAAATGTACAGATTATAAATAAATAGAAATGAAAGTGCATATGAAAAAGCAATTGACCGCAGGTTATATACAAGAGGGTGGAGGAGTGGACGAGCGGTAGTGGCGCCGAGAGAGACCCCCGTTCGACGAAATAAATTTCTGGTTACGCCGCTGATGCACAGCAACATCAACTCTCCTGCTGACGACTCGTTCAGAGCATGCAGTACTCACGTTCCTACTCCTCTCATCCTCAAGACTTTAATAAGTGCTGTTATGCCTTATATTTGAACAGAAACGAATATGTGACAATTTCTCATAGTGAATTCTCGAATCGATTGCAAATGGAATACCAAGGACTATTCGATTTGTATTTTAAATGTGGAATATTCGCACACGTCTAATTTTTATTGCTTCTATGGCCTTCGAAAAAAACTATTTCCACAAAAACTCGGTTAACTTCGGCGTCAGAAACTGGACGCCAGGAAGGGAACTATATTCAAGCGTTATCGTTTCCCATTGTATAAAAATTTCAATCTTCCATTTCCGTGATGTAACGACTTGTATTTCAAGGCTGCAGCAGCGCTCCACATTACATGCGTTTGGACTGATGGTATTAGAAAGATGACATAATTATTTGTTGCGCGGCTGAGGAATTCAGGCGTCATTGGATGCCGCGATATACGAGAGCTCTCGGTTCTGTGTTATGCGTGAAATAATGAATTTGGAGGTTTTGCGTGCCAGAACCACAATACGATTATGAGGCACGCCGTGGTGGGGGATTCCGGATTAATTTTGTCCACCAAGGGATCGTTAACGTGCCCCCAATGCACGGGACACGGGCAGTTTTCAACTTCGCCCCCATGGAAATTAGGGCGCCGAAGTGGGGATTTGATCCCGCGACCTCGTGCTTATAGCAGCGCAACAACATAGCCGCTAAGCCACCGCGACGGCTGCATTATGCGTCGTCGCGTTATACGGGATGCGAAGCGTTCCCCTGCCACCTCTGCTGGCTTTCTCGTGCATCTGGGTCAACAGTGGTGGCTTGTAACGTTTCATCTCTGTTGAAGCAATCTATGTGCGATCTTTTTGTTGTTAACGCAACGTTCACTGTAAATAAAATTACACCCATCAGGGCGTAATATTGTGTAATAACTCACCTTCTAAAGAGGTGTTTGGCAACACCCTATAGTTGAGAGTGGAATTAACTTCACTCCGTAAACAGCGTCAGCTTTTCGCGGGTGTGTGTACCGAATTACGCCCTTCAGACAGGAATAACATTAGACGTAACAAAGAGATCATATTGATTACAAAGCAATTTATACTACCTCGCAAACCTGTGGCTCAATATTTACTACCTTAACAGAATCAACTGCACAAAATATTTTGCTGTCACATGTGCATCAACACCACGTCGAGAACACATGGCTCCCCTTAACTCGCCTTAACTGTAAATGCTCTTATAATGATTTTGTCAACCTTGGCTACGCGAAAGTTCAAATCAAGCAAATGCATTTACTCAGCAAAACGAAACAGAAAAATATTTCGCTCGTACGCGACAAATGTGACTCTCAGCAACAGCAGCAGCAGCAGCAGCTTGTTTACACTCTGTGGTTTCGAACATGTGGACATCGTTTCTGACAAAAGTAATTTTACATTTTTTTTTTTCGTAGCTGTGTCCATAAATACAGCCAACATTAATTCAAGGGTCACCAGGCTCCGTCGGATTAGTCTGAAATCTTAAACAGATTTATTAATCGATTCATCGCATTTCTGGATTTACGTTCGTGAGCTAAAGTAATCAACAAAGATCAGTGCGAGATTTATGAGCAAACTTTATAGAAAAGGCAAACCTTGTGTTGTTCGGATTAACACTTGCCTGTCAGCGCTACGCTGCATGAAGGGACATATCAAGCATACCATGCACACTCGACGCAATTGAAGGTCCACAGCTGTTAACCACTGTCGTAGAAAGTTCTGAAGAGGCACTTGCATAGCGTTAGATTTTCTTTCCACTGGCTCAAAGTCCGCATGAATGGCTTTTGTCCTGAGTAGCCACTTAGTTAGTCCTGTATACTAGGCGTGTCGGAACACTGAAGATATTTCGTTCCCTGTGCGTGGTTCCCCCTTGCTGTTGTGTAAGGTGACGTGAGGACGGAGGAACCCGATGTGCGCCTGATATTGCTTGTGATCTCAACCGAATAATCACAACTAAAGCATAAGTCGATTAATTGAAACGTTAATTAATCGATCAAATGACTCGTCGCCAGCGCCGTTGCATCAAAACTAGCATATAGCAACGTAACGCATATATCACTACAGAACACCTCCACAACGTGTATCGGAGCTCCGAATTTGCTTCTAAACGTAATAATGAATGATTTTAAAATAAAAGTTACCTTGCGTATATATCATTCAAATAGACAGCAACATTTATGCGCGTTTTTTTTTTTTAATCCGTAATTTTTGTTTCGCACGTCGCGTGCCGGCTCCACGTTGGAGGTCAGCTGGGACTAGATACGTGGTTACAGCCGACACGTTCGGAAAAGTCTCAGGTGATTATTGCATGTTGTCGGGCGACAAAGGTCACATGAAGGCACATAATGCTAGGCGAGCTACGTTCACGTACCGTCTGGCGCGACGGTGCCTGCATGCCGTTGAGCTACACGCTCTTCACAGCCGTCCCGGCTCGTGGAGTGTACCCCTTCTGTGGCGCTCGTGAGGACTCGGTTTATATCTTTACGCAATGTTTGCTTCCTGCAGCTCTTTTCCAAAGGATTGCTAGTCTCTTTAAGCTCCTAGGCGTTCATTATCAGACAGTTTGATTTTTGCACCCTTTGCCTAATCAGGCGATCAACCAGTTCGTGCTTCTTCTCGCTGAGTGTTCATACCAAGTTTGGTTGGCACGCTGTGATGCAGTTTTCGGAGGTAGGGCGCCGGGCCTTCACGAAGTGTTTGCGAAAGCTCGGAAGGAGGTCTGGTTCCATCTCACCCGGGAGCGGCGCCTCTTGGGCGAGAAGAAGTTTCTCGATATGTGGGCTCGTCCTGCTGTGATTTTTGATGAGTCAGGTGGAAAGCTATCCATTAAGTTATGACGCACGATCCTAAGTTCGCTCGACTCGGCCGTGTGTGCCAGTCCATCTACGGGGTTTTGTTTGGCTGAGTGGAACCCAGAGCCGAAACCGGTGGTGGGGCACCCTCGTGTGGTCACGCTGCTCCGCAGATGGCTTTGGTGCTTTTCATGGTTGTATGCATTGACCTTTTTTGTTTCAAGGCAGTCCGAGGGTCAGTCAGGCTTACGTCCTGTAAGACCGTCATGGCTGTTTGTGTGTTGAGTACAGTTCCTCAGTTGTGCTGCACTACAACAGCCCCCTTGTCCGGGAAGGACCGTTGGCCCGAATCAAGTACCCCCGCCCAATCAGCCCGGGTTGAGGGGGAGCACCAGGGTTAATGTATCGAATGATCTTGGCTTGGTGCGTACATGTAAGCTCTGGGACGCGGCGCCTCCGGGTGCCAAGTCCTCTTCCCATCTGACAGCGGTGCAATAGCGTGTGTATTACAACGGTTGCATGCCTTGTTGGGTCGGTATCCAACGCGTGCTAGACTACTGTTAAAATTAGTTGTGCACTTGCGCTGAGTGACTCTGTAAATCTACTTGTGCAAATAACCGACTGCGCATAATTAATAACACCCTGTGAGACGAAAAGCCTTAATGGTTAAACAAGAAATGAAATATATTTCATACTTTCTGCCGATCCCAGCATAGTGCAGGATGTGGAAGTGTTAGGTAGGGTAAAGTGCAGTGATCATAGGTTAGTGAGGTTTAGGATTCGCCTCAATATGAAGAGAGAAAGAGTAAAATTGGTCAAGAAGAAACAGGCCAACCTAGACGCAGTAAGGGTAAAAGCAGACCAATTCAGGCTGGTACTTGCAAACAAATATGTAGCCTTACATCAGAGAGATGAAGATCATATAGAGGTAATTAATGAAACCGTAACTAGGCTAGCTTCAGAAGCAGCAATTGAAGTGCCAGGTAAGGCACCAAAGCAACCAGTAGGCTCGCCTACTGGTTTCCAGTAGTGAGCTCGCCCAAGTAACGAAGCACTTATTAAAGAAACGACAAAGAATGAAAGCGTCATACTCAAGAGAGCAGATAGAATTCGCAGAACTGTCAAAACGGATCAACAAGAAGAAAGTAAGCGATATTCGAAATTATAACGTGAGAAAGACTGAGGAAGCGGTAAAGAATGGACGCAGCCTGAAATCAGTGAGAAGAAAACTTGGCATAGGACAAGCCAAGATGTATGCACCTAGATAAGCAGGGTATTATCATCAGCAATTTCGAAGATATAGTAAAAGCAGCGGAAGAATTCTATACTGACCTGTACAGTACCCAGAGCAGCCACGATACCTCCATTCGAAGTAGTAATGAACAGGTTACTAAGGCTCCTTCTATAACTAGTGATCAAGTTAGAAGTGCTTTGCAAGACATGAAACGGGGAAAAGCGGCCGGAAAAGATGGAATAACAGTCGATTTAATCGAAGGTGGACGGGACATCATGCTTGAAAAGCTTGCGGCCCTTTGCACGAAGTGTCTCACGACTTCAAGGTTCCCAGAGCACTGGAAGAATGCCAATCCACACAAAGGGAGGCGTTAAAGAATTGAAAAAATATAGGCCCATTAGCTTATTTCCAGTGAAGAGAGAAAGAAGTTTAATGACACGAAATGCCGAGAGGTCGGCCTGAGGTATATTCCTCTATCCAGCTACTCGGCATTGGGGGAAGGGGAAGAGGGAAAGAAAGAGGGAAGAAAGAGGTGCATGATGGGTGACGATGACGATAGAAGGAAGATGTAGAACATATGGCAAGCAATTTGGCATGCTCAAGGTCTGCAATCCAGGCCCGTAATTTTTAAAAAGTTCAGTAATGCCTTGATGGCCTTGAAACTCGACTGAGCGTCTGGCCAAGGGCCTAAAATAACGTCCTCCGACAACGGTGCGCTGTCGAGACGCGTAAGGTCCTTGACCAACCTATGACGCTCTTCCACAAACTTAGGGCAGTCGCAAAGCACATGACCTATCGTCTCAGTCACATTGCACACCTCACAGTGTGGAGACTCGGTGCGTCGCATGAGGTGCACGTATCCGCGCGTAAACGCTACCCCCAGCCTTAGTCTGTGCAGAAGACTGGCACAGCTTCGTTGAATTTTTGGTGGTAGCCTAAAATTCATGGTGGGGTCCAATCTCTGGAGTCGTCTGTGGCGATTATCCGGATTGTCCCAGTGCTGTGCTGTCAATTTTCGGATGACACTGGAGAGGAGACAGTTGGCGTCCGCTCTGGAAAAAGGAATTGAAAGCAGTGACTCTCGTTCTTCGAGTGCTTTCTTCGCTTCGGCGTCGGCCAGTTCGTTGCCCTGTATACCACAGTGACTAGGAATCCACTGAAATGTGATCTGGTGGCCGTTTTCTTGCGCCAAAGTGTAGAGCTCGGCAGTTTGAAGCGCCAACACTCTGTAAGCGCTTTCTTTCAACACCACTCCAAGTAGTTGAAGAGCCGATTTTGCGTCACTGAAAACTGTCCATATTTGAGGAGGCTGTCGCGCAATATATTGAACGGCCTCTCTTATTGCCACGAATTCCGTAGATGTTGTAGTCGTCTTGTTATGCAGACGAAACCGTCGAATGACTTGATGCGCAGGCACGACGAAAGCCGCACCAGACGCATACGACGAGACCGAGCCGTCTGTATACACTCTCACCGAGGAGTCATATTCTTTCGACATATATTCAAGTGATAAATGTCTGAGGCCGACGGTAGGTATTCGCGATTTTTTAGAAATTCCGGGAATAGATAGACGTACCGGTATTTTGGACATTACCCATGGGGGCATATGTGGAAGGTCAGCCGGGGCAAAGTATGCTGGTATGGCAGATGCTTGGCATTTAACGGATCTTGAAAAAGTGGAGTCCGGCCGTATATCGGGTAGTTTCGATAAGGGATGACGTCCATGACGGCAAAGCAGTCGCAGGAATACTCGAAGAGGTTCGCATCGTAGATAGACAGGTAAGGGGGTGACGCGAGCCTCCTCAATTGTTCCGTAGGTTGAGGTGCAACGTGGAACACCGAGATATGTTTTCCTTATTTCCAGTATTGTATAAAATACTCACGAAGATAATTCTCAATAGAATATAGGGCAGCACTGGACTTCAGTCAGCCAAGAGGTTATAGACGGGCTTCAGGAAGAGATCACATCTATGTCATCGATCAGGTAATCGAGAAATCTGCAGAGTACAATCAGCCTTTCTATATGACTTTCATAGATTACGAGAAGGCATTTGTTTCAGTACAGATACCAGCAGTCATAGAGGCATTATGTAATCAATGCGTACAGGACGCTTACGTAAATGTCTTCGAAAATATCTACAGAGATTCCACAGCTACCTTAATTCTCCACAAGAAAAGTAGGAAGATGCCTTTAAAGAAAGGGCTCAGACAAGGAGACACAATTTCTCCAATGATATTCACTGCGTGCTTGGAAGAAGTATTCAAGCTATTAAACTGGGAACGCTTAGAAGTGAGGATCAACGGCGAATATCTCAGCAACCTTCGATTTGCAGATGACGTTGTCCTGTTCAGCAACAGTGGGGACGAGTTACAACAAATTACTAAGGACCTTAACAGACAAAGTGTAAGAGTAGGGTTGACGATCAATATGCAGAAGACAGAGATAATGCTCAATAGCCTGGCAAGGGAACAAGAGTTCAGTATCGCCGGTCAGCCTAGACGCCCTAGAGAGTCTGTGAAGGAGTACGTTTACCGAGGTAAATTACTCACAGGGGCCCTGATCATGAGAAGGAAATTTACAGAAGAATAAAAATGGGTTGGAGTGCATACAGCAGGCATATTGTCAGATCCTGACTGGAAGCTTACCTCTATCCTTGAAAAGGTGTACAATCAATGCATTCTACCGGTGCTAACATATGGGACAGAAACTTAGAGATTGACAAAGAAGTTTGAGAACAAGTCAAGGACCGCGCAAAGAGCGATGGAACGAACAATCTTAGGCGTAACGTTAAAGACAGGATGAAAGTGGTATGAGTCAGAGAGCAAACGGGGATTACCGTTATTGTAATTGACATTAAGAGTAAAAAATGGAGCTGGGCAGGCCATGCAATGCGTAGGTTAGATCATCGTTGGACCATTAGTGTTACAGAATGGGTGCCAAGAGAAGGGAAGCGCAGTCGAGGACGGCAGAAGATTAGGTGAGTTGATTAAATCAGAAAGTTCGCAGGCGCTAGTTGGAATCGCTTGGCGCAGGAGAGGGGTAATTAAAGATCGCAGGGAGAGGCCTTCGTCCTGCAGTGGACATAAAATAGGCTGATGATGATGAGTGAGACCACAAGAGCCGCGTGAGTGAAAATTTCACCAGAGCGAACGAATGCCTCCCATTGCCCCAGTTTGTTCACACAAGGGAAGCGCAGTCGAGGACGGCAGAAGATTAGGTGAAGTGATTAAATTAGAAAATTCGCAGGCGCTAGTTGGAATCGGTTGGCACAGGACAGGGGTAATTAGAGATCGCAGGGAGAAGCCTTCGTCCTGCAGTGAACATAAAATAGGCTGATGATGATGAGTGAGACGACAGGAGCCGCGTGAGTGAAAATTTCACCAGAGCGAATGAACGCACTGCCCCAGTTCACACTTCACGCCAAACCATTGTTTGTGGAAATAACACGCAAGCGCTTCACCACCAATATACAGGTTGTCCCCCATAACTTGAGCCAAAGTTTTAAAATGAAAGGCACTCCGGACGCGAGTTGAACCGAATGCATAATGTTGGCATTGACCTAGAATAACTAAGGTTATTTTTTATTTTCGCCTTAACGAACGGATTAGTTGTTATTAATTAATCAACTTTTTAAGTATTGGCTGCAGACCCCAAGTATGATACGCAAAGTTGTTGAAGTTCTTGAGAAACTTCTCAATAAGTTGTTTCCAACACGATATATCTCAGGTGGTCCTTTTTTTAGCGTTCCAAAGAGAGCCCGCGAAATATGAAAAAAAAAAGAAAAGAAGTACCACGTGACGGTGCGCTTGCGCACCGTTATTGTGCTGCTCTCAAGCGTGCGATGGATGAACAAGGTCGGCTGCAGCGAGACTGCTGAGACTGGCCCGCGACAGAGCGTTATGCCGGATGTAGGTATCTGGGCATGCGGCTCTTATCGCATGACGGTGCAAATGCATGTTGCTGGCCGAGCGTTGCCGACCTTGTTCAACCATCGCACGCTTGAGAGCAGCACAACAACAGTGCTCAAGCGTCCCGTCACGTGGTATTTTTTCATATTTCGCGGGCTTTGTTTGGAACGCGAAAAAAAAATGGCTGTGGCTTAGGTAAGGTTAAGCCCAGGATGCGAAGCATACTAGCCTTTATTTTAGTTGTTGAACCACTGTTTAGCCTGGTGAACTGCTGTTGCTTGGCTATATTTGGTTCGGCTAGACGAAGAAACAACTCATGCATTACTTCTTCGCCTTCAAGAGTGGAACGCGACAGCGTTCCCGTCGACCCGCCAAGGGGTGTAAGACAATGGGCTACAGGGCAGCGACTACGCGCCCCGCATTGGACGCGGTGAGCGTCGAGCAAAGCAGCGTTCGGCGCGGCAACGAAATGTGCGCCTGAGCAAGAGACGCACGCCTTAGAAACAGCGCGTTTCTAAGGCAACACCGCATTCACTAGAGGCGCTTTTGTACCGCTTTGAAGCGTTGTACTCGTGGCTCAGTGGTAGCGTCTCCGTCCCACACTCCGGAGACCCTGGTTCGATTCCCACCCAGCCCGTCTTGCAAGAGTTGAGCCAAAGCCACTTCTCCTCTGTCGTGACGTCACGGTGTCACGTGATTTCATGGTCACCGCCGCGCCTGAGGAGCTGGGTTGAGCCCTCGTAATATGCTTCGCATAAAAAGAGAGAGAAAGGACCACGTGAGATATATTGTGTGGGAAACTATTTAGAGGTTTCTCAAGGTGCTCTGCAACTTTGCGTATCGCACTTGGGGTCTACAGTCAATATTTAAAAAGTTGAATAATTAAACATAACTAATCCGTTAGTTAAGGCGAAAATAAAAAATAACCTTAGTTATTCTAGGCCAATGCTAACATTATGCATTCGGTTCAACTCGCGTCCGAAGTGCCTTTCATTTTTAAAACTTTGACTCACATTATGTGGGACAACCTGTATACTATATATAAACACCAGAAAGTGCTGTTGGCATTTCTTTTTTTTTTAACTTTTCTAACCAGCACTCATTACGCCCCTCAGCGCGGCCTGGCAAGGCACAGCTGGCTGCAGCGCCGGTGTTGAATAGTAAAAGCAGGTCGGTAAGCCTGGCAGAGGCAAAGCCAACGTTGGGCATAGTTGGGCCAACGCCTCCTATAATATACTATGCCTAGAACGTGAGCCGCAAACGCGCTGCCCTTCCCTCGCCTGTACTCTCCTCCTTTTGGTACGGTGGCGAGCGCCTCTTGCGGCCAGCCCTTGTAAACACGCCGGTGGCACGGCTACCGAAAGACGCTACCGGGAGAGACGTCGGCAGCCAAGCGGCTGGCGCGTCGTGAGCTTTCGGCGGCGGCGGCAGTGGTTGCCATGGGGACCGGTACGGAGGCGCGCGCCGTCCTGCGGCGCATGGTCGCAATACTCGGCAGAGAGCTCCCAATGGAAAAGAGAGCGACGTTCCAGGCATATAGTTATAGGAGGCGTTGGTTGGGCAAAGCGACAGCTGTGCGGATCTGACGTCAAGTGATATCCGGCCGTTGGCCACAATGAGCACGACCGTGCTCGCTCGGCAGCTCGGCTGCTGCCTGTTCGTTTCTCGCGTGCATTGACGTCCCCCCATTCAATGGTTCAACTCCGAAAATTTTGTTGAGTGCGCGACAGTGAGCCCGCTGAGCTTGGCGATATTAACGGCTGGCCTGAAAATGGCAACGAGCCTGTGTAGAAGCAAGACTGAACGGTAAGCGGTCTGCTTCTGCGACGCAGATTCCGAGCTTTCCGATGTGCTAATGCCTATTTTATTATCAGCATTCAGCCTCTAGCTTCAGCAGGACGCAGCATCTCCTTCGAAACGGATGGACTTCCAAGTGACGATGAGACCGTGTAAGTTGCCCTCCCGCATACACAGAATATACTGTTTTACGATTTTCTTTGTAATTTTGACGCAGTCATTCTTGTTTCGTATCGTGGCGGTTTGGGGTCGGAATAGGTCGCTTTATGATCACATACTATATTTGTGGAAGTGAAGGTTGTTCAAGTAGCCAGGGCCTGTATTTCGACAACACCTGAAGGCTTATTTTGCACCAACAAAATCGAAGGTGCTTAACCGAACATTAGAATGCCGACCGTTAATTAACAGTGCTGCATGGGTATTCCGCAGGCGCGTCTCAAGCAGCCGTATGGAAAACGTTCATGACCTTTCATTTCTGCTCTTATTTGTTTGAGACTTCCTGTGCATCTCTTCGCAACAGCAGCTTTACTTAAATGTTGTTTGTGTTACATTGTATGTTCATGTCAGTAGCGTTCTTCTTGCTTAAATTATATGCCGTTACGTGGCAATTACCACGCAACTGCAGTCATCGCCGCTTGCAAGATTTTGCCGACGTAACATTTTGGTTTCGTTAACTGCTGTTTGTCTTGTCCCCTTGCAAGCAACCGTAGGATTTTCATTGCTAGATAGTTTGCTTGTTAACTGATTTGTATTGTATGCTCGCCTTGCCACGCGCTGTTTTTCGTTCCATCTGAAGGTCGAAAAGTAAGGTGTCTACGTAATCTTGATAATATGGCATGTGCTTATTCACGATTACTCTGCGTTCGTTGCGTGTTGGGGGTATTCATATGCGTATGCCAGTTAGCAAGAATTTAGGCACTCATGGCAGATTGCTTCCCATATGGTTTGTGTTGCTAAAACTGTGTGTACGTCCGCGCTCCTTGAGCGTTATTCTTTATTACCTTTCATGTCAATGTATAAAAGCAGTAAAACACGGTGAAGAAATGAGGCTGGTGGACCTAATAAGACCTGTAATATAGGTCATGTTAAAGCCCGCATTGTTTATTTTGTAGTGGGAGGCTGTGTCCTCCTGCTGAGTGTGCTTCTAATATTAGAAAATAAGCGACCAATCTCCTGAAGTCATGGTATGTAAGCGGTGGCAGGCGTTTGCATTTCCACCGAACTTTCATCATTACTTTACTGCCCCTTCCACTTCACTCCTTTTTAATGCACTAATTAAGGTACTGATATCATTGTGTGTGCGTGCGTATAAAGTGAACAGAACAGTTTCAGTACAATTTGCTTCTGCTTTTTTAGCAGGTACCTATACTAGGAAATTTTGCCTTTGAATTATGTGGCATATTTTTAGAGGTAATTTAGAGCACCATAACCATTGTGGTTATGGGGCTCTGTTGCTCAGCTTCAAGATTGTGGGTTCAACATCTCAACCACGGTGGCCACATGTGGGCAGAATGCAGAAAATTATAACCATAGGGGGTCTGATGTATTTGGAGACCTCAACTATATGGTGTACCTCAAAGCCCAGTAAGCAGTTTCAGGGCATAAAAATACGAAGATCCTACGCACTGTAGGAATCGATGTCAGAGAAGCTTTCCGTACTGGATGCTTTGATTGACGATAATTAGCGATGATGTTGACGGCTAAAGCTTAATTTCTTCAACGTTTAGGCTAACACGAGAGTGGTGAATTGAGGTTAAACGTTACCTTGCGTGCACCACAGCTGTTTGTCTGCGTACCACACAGGGAGAGGTGTTTGCTTGAGGCGTTGTGTGCCATATTTTATAACTTCAGAGAGGGTTGAGCGTTGTCATTTCCTCATATGGCACATCGCATTATGGCAGAACTATTACATTTGAATTGGATTATGGGGCTCTAGGTGCCAAAACCACACTCGGATTATGAGGCACGCCGTAGGGCTGGACTCCGGATTAATTTTGACACCGTGATGTTCTATAACGTGTTCCAAATCTAAGTGCACGTGCGTTTTCTATTTCGCCCTCGTCGAAATGCGGCTGCCGCGATTGGGATCAAATCCACGACCTCTAGCAATGACATCGCCGCAAAGCTAATGTGGCGGGCACAGAAGTGTTGATCTGACGGTCGACCACTTCCATAGTTTCTTCTGGACGTTGTGGTGCGCTTTAATTAATGCGGCTCTGCTTCTGCACACCCTGCATGAGTTGCCCGCTGGACATATTTGCATGGCGTTGATTTTTCACAAATGCACTCTTAAAACGGTTGCACCCTTTGGGGTGTATATTTGTCCCACAACAATTATCGTCATCTGCCTTGCTTGCGTTTCCTTTCCTGAAAGCTCGGCGCTCGCTACTTTCCTGTCGAGAATGCTGCGTCACACTGATAACTCGCATGTCGTTCGTGACTGGGAAGTACCGGGCTCGCAGCGTTAAAGAAAGGAAACGCGGGCAACACGAATGACGATTATCGTTGGGGGACAAGATAAGCTCCAAAGGGTGTAAATTTTTCTAAGAGTGTAGCAGCAAGTACCATACCTTAAACTTAAGCTTATCCTGTTTCCCCGCAACCGCTCTGGGCTTTCCTTGCCATCTCACGTCACCTCCCCCATCTCTTATATTGGAACTGCCTCTTCTCCCACTCCTTCTTTTCCTCCCTACAGTTCTATTTGCGTCCCTTCTGGCCACGCACGTTGCACTCTAAAAAAAGTTTGCACCCTTTGGAGTGTATCTCTGCCACACAACGATAATCGTCATCTGCCTTGATGCGTTTCCTTTCTTGAAAACGCCGCGCCCGCTACTTTTCTGTCGGGAATGCTATGTCATGCTGATAACGCGCATGCCGTTCGTTACTGGGAAATACCGGGCTCGCAGCGTTAAAGAAAGGAAACGCATCAAGGCAGATGACGATTATCGTTGTGTGGCAGAGATACTCTTAGAAAAATTTACACCCTTTGGGGCGTATCTTGTCCCACAACAGTAATCGTCATCTGTCTTGCCCGCGTTTCCTCTCTTTAATGCTGCGAGCCCGGTACTTCCCAGTCACGGACAACATGCGCGTTATCAGTGTGACGCAGCGTTCTTGACAGGAAAGTAGCGAGCGCCGAGTTTTCAAGAAAGGAAACGCAAGCGAGGCAGATGACGATTATTGTTGTGGGACAATACACCCCAAAGGGTGCAACCGTTTTAAGAGTACACTCTAAAGGGTGCAAACTTTTTTTAGAGTGTAGTAGAAAGGGAAGAGCTGGGCTGTCTCTGCAATGCTTCTGTGAGGAGTCGCGGATAATTGCAGCTGTCAAGCGGCTAATGTGGTGACGGCCAGGGAGCTCCAGAGGGCATTGTGCGCATTCGACGTGGTGGGCTGAAAACGAGTTTCTCCCGTCGCCTTTTCTATTACTGGTGCTGTCATCTATATACACGCTCTGAACCACCCCCCCGGCGCGGTGTGCGCGACAGCAGCAGTGGGAAAGTTGAAGGAAGAGGCAAAAAAACTTCGCTTTAAAAAGATAAATTTCGTACCCTGTTAAATATAATAATTTCGCCCTAGTGGGCTTGGTTGGAGCTAAAGTTGCACGGAAGGTGATTAGCACCCGCTGCTTATAAAATGGATTGGGTGTATATGGCAAAAGCAGCAAAAGAAGTACATGCTGAAGTCAATAAAAGGGGAAAATGGGCTGGTGAGGATGAAAGCGAGTTGCCACAGAAATAACAACCCTAGCAGACGGAAGCGCGCGTGCTTTCGGAAATGTAGCTTTCGAATCCACACATCGCGAGTAACGTCTTGAAAATTTCGGCGACGATTACGATACTCCCTTGTGCGAATTTTGAGCGCAGCCGTTTAGGTGTTTTGAATTCTCGATATATTGTGGCAAAGAATTTGATTCTGAACGACAGGGTCCTCTCGGCGACGGCGCTGTCCGAAACTCTGCTCGGGCGAGCAGCTCGTTAAAGGGCCCCTCGCCAGGCCCCATAGCAAATTTTGGTTACGCGCTGGAAGTTGTTACTTTTCCTCTAGGGAGCGTTCTGCCGCAAAAATTTTTCAAATTGGTTTATTAGTAGCCGAGATAGAAATTTTCAGTGCCGCGAACCCATGATTTCAGCAGGCGGGCTCCACTGCCAAGCAAGACGCTCTCTCCACTCGCCCCGTCTAGCCTACGCAAGCGAAATTCCTACCCTGCGTTATCCCATATCGGACCTGGAGGATCGCGTGACGCATACGTCACAGGCCCCACCTTAATTTTTTTTTTGCTCCTCGCTTTTTTTTTTCCGGCGCTACACATTTCCGACGACGGCGTAGCGCGCGGGCTGTTGCCTCGTTCGCGCAGCGGACGATTTAGCGCGCTGTGCACAAGGAAACATGACTAGCGGTACGATTCAGTGCTACACGAATACTGAGGCAGTACAAGCGGATCGCAGAGCGTGATCACGGCGCTTGAACACGGTAGAAAATGGCATAGTTTCGGTACCTGCGCACGTGACCGCACGACCGTGGGAACATGCAGACGAAGCGGAAGTGCATCTCTCTTGCTTCGGTGCACGCAGACATTCCGTTTGTGTGTTTTATTATTTCTCTAAACTTCAATTCGTCAATTCAAGCAACAGATCGCACAGATAACAGATGTTGTCTTGAATAATTCTCGAAGTCACGTGTCCCCACGAGCGACGTCACACTGCAGACACTATTACGTAGGCGCAGGAGCCCGACTACGTCACCGTCCGTCTCCGGGCGCATTCGCCGCCACGAGTGAAGAGGGAAACAGCGTTCAGATTGAAATTTCAGGCATTTCCGTGGCGCGTAGCAATGTAATATTTTGCAGTCACGATTGTTATCGCGCAATGTATGCTCTGCGCCTGTCAGCTCAATATGGCCGGACCTGGGCAGGGGCCCTTTAAGCAGCGGCAGACGAAGAATTTGCACTGGTTTAGTCGCACTTTGTTCTGAAAACGCGAACACGGGAACGCGTGGCTCGCGCGGCGGCGTCGCACGCGAAGTAGCGCATGCGCAGTGGGTCCGAAGCCCACGCCAGTGCTTTGTTTCCATATATGGCATTGGTGGACGCGGTCGTCGCATGCCTGGTTGCCGCTGTGGACCACATGACGTGCGGAACTCTACTTTCCTCCTTCCGCCATACTCAGCTCCTCCCCTTTCCTCTTCACTCTCGCCGTCTTTCATCCTCGATGCGCTCCGCGTTCGTTCTTTCATCCTTCGCAGTGCTCGTTCGCTTGGTTACATCGAGGGACGCCACCACACAACGCAGGAATGTGCACCTACGAGCTTTGCCCAAAAACCTCAGCTATATGAAGATTTAAGAACTTGCTGGTGAAATGCAGATGTGCAATAGAGAAAAGTTAGCATATTGCAAGCACACATGCGTGAAAGAAATGAAGGTATAGGCAGTTTAAAGGGAAATATAGAATATAGCATGGTTCCTGCTTCTGTTAGAGAGAAAGTGTGAGTTAGAAATTTAAAATGTTCAAGCCAGTTTAGGACCCCTTTAGGTTAGCTAGAGCGATCTGATATAAGCACGACATTTGATGACCCTCTCTTTTATCATGCTGAGTATCTTGTACCCCCTACTATAGTCGGGTACAACTTAATTCTACAGTGAAGCTCTGCTCATGCCCTCATAACTGCCAGCCATTGTTCCTCCGCGAGGCTAGAAATAGTTTGTACTTTAATCTTTCCCTACTACCTAAATAAGGCGGTAACCACAAAAATGAAATTATAAGCGCTTAATTATATACGTTTTCACTCGTCTATTATAGTGGAACAGTGGAAGCCTAATTCTTTATTGAACTGAAATAAAACGCTTGCTTCGCTGCAACTATTTATTGTCAAGTTTCACTTCAGTTGGCACTGAAGTTTCATGAGTACAACGGTGTCAGCAGTGAAATGAATTGTGCTGTGGGCTTTTGAAGAGTGAAATGCTGAGACACCGTACACATTGTCCATGTCTGTTGCACACCTCATCGCTTCTGCCGATGAAAAGACTCTTCAAGAACAGTGGACGCTCTGGAGGTATCAAGTACGATGCCATTTTGAAATGGTCGCATGACAACGATTTTGTTTGCTTATGTAATTGGCTGACGGAGTAACAACCCCCACGTAGTTTGTGTGCTTTGGTTGCCAACTGCTGTTTTTTTAAGTTGTATCCTACTATAGTGAAATGCTTAATTAATGTCAGCTAAAGTCTATGCCAGTGCCTATAATTGCATCTCTGCTGATGAAGATGTGCACTTTTTTTCCTTGCGGGGCCACATTTATGCAAGCAGGAGTTGTGCTGGTGGTCTGTCTGCCTTAAACACAGGATCACATTTCACAAAGCAAGAGAATGTAAAGCTTGTATCTGATTGTAAAATGTGGTATGCACTTTAATGGCATCTTATATACCTCTTTGTCCATTGCGACCAAAGCCACGTTGCCATTGTGCTCACCGCTAGCTTAAGTATAGCAGCTACAGCTGGTGGTACTAATAAATGAGCCCACTTCATCCCGCATGTGGTGACCAATTGTGTTTCTTCCACCATTGAGACAGGCAACAACTTGGAGCTGTATGCATTTACTTGCAGAGTGTCATTGTACATTGTAGAAATGTATGCCATTAAAACGTGCTTGAGCCGAGGGGTGGAATACAACATTGTTTTATTTCCAGGGCACATTGCTGCTGCTGCAGCTGTTATCTTGCAGTTTGCAATGAATCTGGGTATATAAAATCAGCTTATGTTGTTATACAGTAGAATCTTGGTAAACAGAAATCGTTTAAGTGGAACTGCTGCTTAAATGGAACAACATCCTCTAAATTAGTTTTTGTATTTGTGTAATGCAAAAAAACTTTTTGTTAAACAGAACCAGAATTTTCGAAACTCTCTCAAAAGTGAACCACAGAAACAAGCTTTAAAACATTTTTTCAGAAAGAGGCAGGATCCTGATTGTATTTTAATGCATAGCTTGTATGAACCAGGACAGCTTCATGGCACCAGCACTCGCCCCATAGATGTGCCCAAAATAAGGACAGTCAAAATTTCGAACACCTTAGAACACCGTTGCATAATTTCGTTTCCTCCCTGCATGAACGTGCGTTATTAGACCACTGACTGGAGCAGTAAGAGCGGTGTTTTTCTTTTGATTCGTCTCCGGCACCTCCTTGAAACCAAGACTAGCAAAACCTAGCTAGTCTAGTAGCCGTGCTCAAACCATGGGACAAACTAGCTGTTGCATTGACTTTTTATGCTTAAGGGGCTGACAATAGATTTTTAAAGACCTAGTTTTTTATGGCACAACGCAAAGCTCACCCTCAGTAGTGTTTACATCTGCAGCGGTTACTTCAAAAAATGCGTGTTTTATTAAGCAGAATTTTTCGATCTCAGCAGCCTCTAAAAAAGTAAGTCACTCCTCCAGCAACGCTGAGAAGTGAGAGCGATGTTGATACCCTGCCTCGCAAATTGTGAAAGCCACCCATCGTTCTGCTTTCACAGAACTGAGTGTAACTGTGGTTAACCACCTAAAGTTTGATCTTTTCAACCACTTTTGAAAATAAAAAGCTGTTGCAATAAGTTTGCATTGTTGTACAGACATTTCGTATATTTGTACCACATTTTTCCCCAAGTACATGCCTACATCATGGCCGTCTGGCCCCCTGTCGTCATTGTTCTGTAGAGCCAAGCCAATTCATCGAAGGCGAAGGCAGCGCCATTTTTCTGCTCACTACAAACGAAGGCTTATCTGCGCTTTGTAAGTCAGGAAAAACTTATAATAATAAAAAGTATACTGCATTTCAGTACTAATAAAAAGACCAGCAGCCGCTTATACTAGTAGAAGGTCTCATGGTGGGCCTCTTATGCAGCCACGTGGAGCGCCAAAGGTTATTTTTCGCTACTTTTAGTGATGAATTAAAAATAGAAATCCATGTTTAATGAGAAAAACATGGCTCGTTTTAACCACTACGATAGGGAATCATTCCATCAGCGGGGTTATCTAAATTCATGTTCTGACTGGTTGTCTGTCCCTTTAACATATCTAAAAGCATTAACAGGATGTATGGCGTATAGTGCGGCACTCCTGCACATGTTTCTCAGTAAACAAAACTCCTGTTAATCAGAACATACTTTTCTGGTCCCTAGAGGTTCTGTTTAATAAGATTATACTGTATTGTTAAGTGTATCTCTGTTTTCCTCACATGCTGAACTGCTGGCTTTATACCCATGTTTGTTACCTGACTTAGCACTTTATTATTTCTCCTCTTTTTATTTATAGAGTGTACTGCATGGACTGCTCCAGTGCTGCAGCTTTCAGTCCTTGGTCAGAGCAGACTGCACCGACTGGCAATTCCTCATGGGATGAAGTATGTAAAATTTTGTCAGTGAAAGTTTATTGCTTTTCTAATAGCTTTTTTTTTTTCTACTTGTTGTGCATCAAGATTGGTAACGCATGTACAACACACCCTTTGAGGCATGTGGACTAAACATACTTGTGTGTGGCTGGGTATGTTTAGTTGAAAACTTAACTGTTGTGCACGTAGATCAAGTTGATTTGAAAGTGAGTTGCTTTATGTGTCAGCAGCAAGCTGTCACTGCATGAATAAGTGCTTTCTCATATCCTGTGATTCATTTAAAGAATGACTACATAGATGAAGTTGTGCAATCTGGCAAATACAATTTAAAATATATAAAGTAATTAATTTCTGTTAACTTAAGCTGTTGAAAGTGTTTTAATGGGGCTAAAGATGTTAAAGGATGCTTTGAGATGATTTGATGCATTTCAGCAACAATTTTGGTTCATCAAGGTGTTGAAATTTTGCCTCTTTTTGTAAGGTGTTTTTGTGCTTCACACACACAGACACATAAGCAACAGTGACCGTGTAACATCTTTTATGATGACTCTGTCATTAATAAAATGAAGAATTGTGATTGAAGAGCTAGGATTGACATTCGTCCTACTCAACTAAAGTAGTTCAAAAAGATGGGCTCGTCCTTCACCCTTTAAGTGTTAAGCTGAAGAAGTAAAGAAAAATGTGCAGTGCACAGGTTCCGGTAAGTGATGTATGCTCGTCAACAAACTGCAGTAGTTTGCAATGCCTTATGCAAGCAAGTACTTTAAAATAAAATGTGAAAAATAACTGGGCTATTTTTTTTAATGCCATGTGGCTTAAAACCTTTCAGTCTGCTGTAGTGTCAGATGTTGTCAATGCAAGATGGTGAACATCATGCTTGTTCATGGTTTAATGTACGGACAAGAAACTGTTGCAGAACTCAATGTAGACAACTATCTTTGTTGAAACGGACGAGATGCAGCCCTTTGTAAAATTAAGCTATTGGTTATTTTCAAATTTTCAAGGTATTGAAGAGGGATACAGTATAAGCTTTCAGACATATTAAAAAAAAGAAAAAGGGAAAATGTTTGCTTGAGCATACAAATTATTCTGTGCTGCATCAACATACCTTTGCTGAACATGATTGTTGGTGCAGATGGTAGAAAGACATGCCAAAATTGTGAAAAAAAACAGCAAACAATGAAGTTAGCAGTGCGGCAGCTCCTTTGCTGCCACCAGAAGTGGCTAACTTGGTGCGGCCTGAAAGCTCTTTTTTATAATTTTTTAACTGTTGAACTGGTTTGCAAGTTTTCATACTGCAAACAGTGCGAAAAAGCATGAACAAGCGAGACTACGCCATTCCTCTACGAGCTCCCTTTCCAAAGGAGGAGTACAACTACAGCCAATCTCTGTTAATCTGATCTTGATGGCACCGACAAAAATGATTGAATTATCAGGCAGGCCATATTAACCCTTTCAGCATCACTGATGTATTGCTATGTTTTCATGTTTCTGTCCTGCTAAGTTCTTTTTGGCATTCCTTTTGCGAAATAGGAATGTGAGGACCACACCATGAGAGCATTTGCCATTATCCATGTCATATCTTAATTTCTTCACAACCAAAGATAAACCGTTATGTTTGTTTTGTAATGTCCAAGAAAAGAAACCGGACGTAGGGGGTAAGTCTACTCCGAAAAAACCCGACACTGAAAGAGTTAAGAACAAAAGAAAACGTACAAACACACTATTGCTTCATTTGACAGTACTTGCCAGATCCTAACGTGCCCTCAAATCAGATGTGGACCGATGGGTTAATAGTTACAAAATAATGATGTGCCTCCCAAACCTAACGACACATGCAAGCACACAGCATGCATAGGATTCTTGCAATTACAAGTAAAATGAAACGTGTACAGTTTTGCTTCACAAAATGGAAGTTTATGCGCACCTAATGATCGGCAATATCAAACAGCCATTTATCACTGCACATAGACTGCAACATGATGTCTTCCGTGCAGTTCATTATGTTTGATTTAGCGCATTTCCCGAATGACTCCGTTGCAATTACGAATGGAATGGCGGCGTATTGCTACAGTGACACTACACCAGTTCAAGTTCACCCTGCAATGTGTGCAAGTCTGCAGACCGCCAAAAAGCGTGACTCTGTTGCTGCTACCAGAAAACTTATCTTTTGAATGAGTTTTCGTAATCAAAACTGAAAGCGGCATGTCGTAACTCTGTTGCTCTTATGTGATGGCAATGGCGATGATGCTGGCTAGATGCATCTTACTGTAGGTTGTGAATGCCACGTGTTTTGGTTTTACATGCTATTATAAAGCACAGGTAATTTACAGACCACATTGTGGAAGAAAAATTGCGTATTAGAATCGGGTAAAAAGGTTAAAGTAAGCAGCCATTTTCGCTTCAAAAAATAAATCGGTGTTTTTGGTGGGAGATAACGTGTCTTCAACACATTCACTGTCCCATAAGTGCTGCCAAGACGGACGCAGCCACTAGTGGGGTCAATATTAGGGTCAGGCGCACGCTTGCTGACCAGTCAAGTTTAAATTGTGTGGTGAAGGCCAATTCTTGGATCAAAATAATGCAAAGCTTGGGCTCATAGAAATGTATGCGCACCAGCTGGTACATTTGGTCGGGATCAAATTAACAGAAAAACTTAATGAACTATAGTCTAATTAATGGAACTCTACTTATCACTAAACATTTCATAAACTGCAAACACATACACATCTACACAAAGACATTTATAGCATAGCACTAAATGCATGCTGCTACTGCCACCATTCTGGCTACCTGCCAGCTTTTAGCTGCTTTGTTCAAGGTGCTTGCACAGTGCTAATCAGCTAGGATGTGTGAATGTTGGCAGGTCTTATTTGTTTCCGACCCAGGAACAAATGCACCAGAAGGCGCAGGAATTTCCCATGCTTAAATGTGGCCAGGACAGTACCAGTAACAGTACATGCAGGGTTTAGAACCTCTATATTCCCGTAAATGACGTACCCATTACACCCCCAGAGTGACAGGTCCCTCAAGGTAGGAAGGCAAGAGGATGTGTCAAAAAGAAAGGGGGGGGCGGGTAATACTGGTAAAACTTTGCATTGCTCTGGCGCTTGGCATGAAATAGGCGAAGAACTGATATAGAAGCACTGTGCTTTTATAAAGTACTGTCGTACTTCATAATATGTTGGCGAACCTTTGTATATTAAATAGTTTTGCATGGTCTTGCAGATCGCAGTGTTTGGCTGTTGCTACAATGCAGTGTGCTGTAATTTTAAGAGGCAATGCTTTTGGTGGATTGCGACGTCACTGTTAATCCTCAGACAATTAGAATGCACCATGCATGAACTCAGATGCATGGAAAAAGCCTAGGTCATTTTAATACATTAGGTGTCAGTGGTCAAGAGTGTACTCAAAAACACTAATTGGCATCAGCTTACTGGGGCAACAATATGAAATGATAAGGGCTGGATACAATAGGTAAGTTAACATCCATTGTGTTTTAGACAAAAACACACTTGATGTTTTATTGCCGAATGCTCCTGGCACCTGCTCTTTCGTATTGATGCCCTGGTAGGCTGCTATGCACGAATGTCTTACAGTTGGCTCTTCACTTCAGAATTGAATTTGGAGCGCCCCTGATGCTCTAAATTCAATTAAATTGAATGAACTCTGCTTTTTTTTTGTGCTTTTCAACTTGTGTGCGTTTGGCTTGTGTGAGGATAGTTGATGATGTAGCAGATTATGTAGTAGATTATGGCGTGCTGTGCTTTTGCAACAATGGAGTGCCATGGAGTCCATCTATAAACAATGCACATTCATAACTTTGTTGGAGTGTCATTATAATGGGTGGCACTTTATGAAAATATAATGCTTGAATATCATTTTTTGGCCTGCTCTACTAGTGTGAGCAAGCTGTAGGGCAACACCAGATCCACTCTTGCGTTTATTTTGCCCTCCTTGTAATGTTAAGTTTTTTGGTTTCCGATCCGAGGGAACCATAGCAGGGGGGGGGGGGAGCATATGTTATGTAGATGTCAAAATTGTATCACTGCATCTTACATCGCTGCACTCCCTTGTGCTGCTCCTTCCCCTGTTGAAGGATGGTTGCCTGCCGCTGTAGCCCATTCGCCATGGCGTTGCAATGCTGAGGTAAAGGTCGCGGGTTTGCTTCTGGCTGTGGTGGCCGCATTTTGATGGGGGTGAAATGCAAAAAATGTTTGTGTACTTAAAGTTAGGTGCAAGTTAAACAACCCCAGATGGCCAAATTAATGCAGAGTCTCACTACAATGTGCCTCATAATTCGGGTTCCATGTTCTCGCTTTATACTGATAAGCACTGAAAATTAACCCCCGAGTTGGTTTTCTCTGAGTTGGTGAAAACTGAAAAATCCCAAATTAGAGCTGTCCTTGAAAAAGAAAAAAACGAAGAAAAGAAAAAAAAACTGGCAGCTTCACGGGAAGAAATCCACCCTACTTTTTTTTCTTGTTGACCCAGAACACAGGCACATTCAACTGCCCTTGGGGTCGTTCCTTTTTACCGAAACCACATTCCTTGACCCGTTCCCTTCTCTCATCTTTACCAGCATGACGGTTTCCAAGTACTATTTAGGCCTGGCGTAGGTTTCCTGGAACAAGGCAGAAAAAAGGACACAAAAGTACCTAGGACAAGCCCCCTCCCCTGCAAAGCCCTCTACACTTTCAATTTGAGCAGACTGAGCAGAGGAGAGGAGGCGAGTTCCTCCTCACCCTTCGGCATTTTCTTTCTTTCTTCGCCATCTGGAAGCCCCAATAAACGTCGATTTCTTTCCGGCATTGAATTTAGACACTAAAGAACACCAATTCAAAGGGAAGAAAATGAATACCGAAAATACAGAACCATATACTCATGATCAGATTGTGGTTTTGGCACATAAACTCCGAAACTTAATTTAAATTTTTCTGGGGGATGGTTGTGTAAGTGACAACTGTATGCGGTTAATATGATGTGGAAGTTGCAGCTTTTGATTGTCCTTTTTTGTCGCTTGGTACAGGGCATTTTGGTAGAACTACACTGGTGTCGTCTGCTTTTGTGAACAGAACACAGCACTGCATTTGCGAGGGCTTCTGTTTTGGTGTCCTCTTGTACTCGCAACTTTTTTGCCAACATTGTGCAACAATTGTTCAAGTAGTAGAGCTTTTGTGGACAGACGGGAATACTTCAACCTCATTAAGTGTACAAAAGAAGTTGTCATCATAAACATTTGAAAATTAACCCTAACTGTCTTCACAAAGCGAACATTGTTTAACTGCGCTAACAAACGGACCACAGCTAGAGACAGCATGGGACAAGGACGGGCGCCCGTCCTTGTCCCATGCTGTCTCTGTGGTCCGTTTGTTAGCGCAGATAAACAATGTTCGCTAATATGCACCAACTCGCCCAACAACAAGTTCTTCTAAACTACACATGAGTACTCCCCTGATAATCAGGGTGTCTACCAACCGGGAAAACCGGGAATTCTCAGGGATTTGGATAGTCTGGAAAACTCAGGGAAAACTAGGGGAATTTGTGCTTCTATCAGGGAAAATTAGCTGTCATTTTATTGAAAGGCGACGAAATTTGTACGTCCTAATGCTGGCTCGAGTAAAAGAGAGGAATCGTAACTAATTGTCTTTGACACCGTGTCGTCGGCTGGAGGAGTTGCCAGTGTACAGTCAACGACCGATTTTCCGGACGCCCGATTTTTGGAACATGCCCGATAATGCGGACGGCTTCGCGGCACCACCAAGTACCCCATCGAGTCAATGTATAAGAACGTGTGAAATTTCTAACACAAGAGCCCTTCGCCATCTGATTTTCCGGAGTTTTTTCCGCGATCGCAGGTCCGGAACGGCAATAATCAAAGCCAACACCACCGTTTTGATTATCTCGCCGGTTCGAACTGGCGCTCTCGCACGCAGATCCACTGGCTGCCGTAACCACTACTGCGGCAACGCTAGGCCTAGATGCTTCGACGTTCACTGTTAAGGTTTTTGCGGTCCGGTGCCGTGTTTTTCATTGAAAAAATTCGCCACTGTCAGCAAATGGCACTGACTCCGCCTCTGTAATCGTCGCGATTGGCTTCGAAGCTTATTGAAAGCATGGCGCATTGCATAATGTCGGTTCCCAAAAGGCAGCTTCGCCTCAGCACAGCAATGTTGCGCAGTGAAGCTTAACAAGCGTGGGAAGGGGCAATTGTCACGGGGCACAGTGTGTATTCCCTAATCATACACGCATGCACCCGCCGTTTCCTGTCACAGTACGAGAACCAATATCTCTAATAAGTGTACTGGCAGGCCGTCGGAGCTTTTTTGCACGTGCCTGTGGCGATTTGAGCCCTTGGAGGCAGTAAAAGGCATTTCTTTTTTTTTTCCCAGACATTTTCGCGGTCCCTAGGGAGTCCGAAAAATCGGACGTTGACTGTACAACTTACCAAGAGGGTGCTTCAAATGGTCTGTGGGGCGAACGCGCGGCGGAACGAGGACGAGAACAGAAACGACCGTCGCATTGAGGAATGATCGGGAAATTAACTGTGCCGCTTCTTTGAAGGAGCGTGAGCTCTAAAAGGAAAGTGTTGACTGACGCCGAGATGCAGGTGACCCTCATCCAAACCAAAATAAACTCTGTAAAGCAGTGAAACGCAACACTGAGGCATTGTGCGTGGGCCGAGAGTATGTCAGGACAGTTGAGGTTGACTTACTTACGAGCTGTTGAGAGAGAATCTCTCTTGTGACAAAGTTTGGGCCTAATACCAATGAGCTTGCTATCAGTTGATGGAAATAACTCATTTTCGAAAATATTTGCTTCTGTACGCATCTCTTTTTATTCGTACTTGAAAATGTTCGACTCAATTTGCAATGGGCTTTACCATATCTTTTTTTTTCGAATGTATTTTATTCGCTCTGCATTTTACTAACCCCTCCCTTGAGTTTTCTGTTTTGAATAAAGTAAACATTACTCCTTACTGTTCAAACTGGATTAGGTCGTTTTTTTTAAATTTTTAACATGCTCACTAGAGAGTGACAGCATTGGGCGACGTGGCGTCAACCTGTATTGACAGAAAAAGTTCTGTGTCACTCGAGAAATTTTGTGAAGGCACTCAGGGAAAACCTGGAAAACTCAGGGAATTTGAAAAGGTCAGCTTGGTAGATACCCTGAAAATTTGTAGTACCAACAGTACTGCTAAAGAGCAGTTCCTTTAAGTACACGTCGCACATTTCAATGACATCTGCAGCCGCAGTTCATTTTGGCAGAGTTGTGCCACCAGGTTCTCCCACTGTGTTGATGTGGTATTATAAGGTTGCAGAAGCAAGCAATTAGGTGTAGCACTGTCTGCCGTACTGCCTTCCTTTTCTAATGAAACTGCTGTTAATGGCTTGCCTTCCAAGTGCACAGGTCAAGCACTTCAGGTGCATTTGCAGTCTTGCATCATTTTGCCAGAGGTGTCCCACGAGATGGCAGCATTAGTTCAAGCTTTGGTTATGCCTGCAGCCAAATGCAAATTCAGCCAATTCCTGTAACTCGTGGATGCAAATCGAATTGACCAGTTTTTGGTGGCCCACTCTGCAGCTTTGAACATGTTCAAGACACCGTGTTAGGCGTGAATGCATGTTGCACTCAAATTGTCAAGCCAGGAAAAGATATTGGGTTGGTTCTGAAGCTAATATTGATACATGCTACACGTGTAAGAGTAATAAGCAAGCACCTAATTGCGAGCAGCTGAAGTATCATAGCCCTGGTGTGTTCCAGATTAGAACCCAGGACTTGAAACTTTAGAGGCCGTTTCATGCAAAAATTTTAATATTTGGAGAACGTCATTGCAACTAGCATACATTTTGGGATACACCACAAATTGAATGAAATTCAAAGGGAATTTTTTAACCTTCCCATTCTCCCCACAAAAATTGCAAAACAAACATGTTTTATGTAAAAAAGGATTTTTTTTTGTCATTTTACAAACATTGCAACATGAGCATAGGACTTGGTCCCAGTCACCTTTTAAAAAAAAGGAGTTATTACAATTCTTTTGTGTACCTATGTAATAATACCAGTTTAGCTTTGCTTACTCTCTAGGCTGAAGGTGCCACAGTGCTCTTTTGGGTGTCTAAGCACTTTTTTATGCATGGATTTTGATATTTGCACTGTTATTTTCACTTGCGAATTTCAAGATCCATGACCTTCACAGCATGCACAAGCACGTTACATAAAGAAAGAATAGCACTTGTATACAGTGGTGATTCGCAATTAAAGCTTTATTGGCACTACATGTGATAAAAGTACCATTGCAGTTAAACCTTTGAAGGAAAAAAACAAAGAGTGCAAACAAGAAATGACGGTAGTGAAGAGGAATCTGCAAATATCAGTTAACAGTGAAGATGCTACACGAGGTAAGGGAAGAGTAGTTCAAAAGACTAAGGAAAATTAACCTTGATCTGTCTGGAAGGGCCCAGTCTGTAAGCATACCAGTAAATTGTGATGGCATTCAAACAAAGCAGCACCTAAAAATATAACACGTATAACAAATATATGGCAACGCGAAAGCAGAAAAGATCGTTATCAGGTTAGTCTGGTAACAAAAAAAATCAGTTTTCTTTCGTGAGCATAAAATTGAGGGTGTGGTGATGCAAAAGTTCCAAATCACCCTAGCCTGCATCCTAGTAAGTTTCAAGATTCAGTCAATTCTTTTCTACAACTAATCAGACACAAAAAAAAGGTGTAATAAAAGAGTCAAGTCAGGTAAGGGAAGAGTAGTTCAAAAGACTAATGAAAATTAACCTTGATCTGTCTGGAAGGGCCCAGTCTGTAAGCATACCAGTAAATTGTGATGGCATTCAAACAAAGCAGCACCTAAAAATATAACACGTATAACAAATATATGGCAATGCGAAAGCAGAAAAGATCGTTATCAGGTTAGTCTGGTAACAAAAAAAATCAGTTTTCTTTCGTGAGCATAAAATTGAGGGTGTGGTGATGCAAAAGTTCCAAATCACCCTAGCCTGCATCCTAGTAAGTTTCAAGATTCAGTCAATTCTATTCTACAACTAATCAGACACAAAAAAAAGGTGTAATAAAAGAGTCAAACAACAAAATCATAGAGCATAACGCAAGAATCGGCCTATGAGTGCCATGCCTTTTCACATGCAAGACTCCTCTCAGCTTGCATGATTAACATAGTGTGCTAGTACAGCGGATTGTGCAATTATGTTGAATAACTGCCCATTCATTTTTGCTGACATGGCTGTTTTTCACAATTTATACATTTGCATTGTGACATGTCCTGCAGGAATGGCTTAGGGTGGCATAATATCGTGTGGAATATAAAGCAGTGGAGTGCTTTGGCATGGTCCCTGCAACAGTATTGTGCAAATGTAATTGGGAACATATTCAGGGAGTTTTAGTATGTTTGTTAAATGCAGTGAGGTCAGAAAAAAAGGCATAACATTTGAACAGCTTTTTATGTGAACTTGTTGGTCTGGTGATGTTTGCATGTGCACAGACGAATTGTAGGCAGCTCATGTTAGCATAGATGAAGCATTGATCTTATTTCCTCTGTAAAGATATATCTGTGCAAATACATCTGATATGTCTTAGTGTACTGCAGTCGACTTTCGTTACTTCAATCTTGATGGGACGAGCAGAATTCTAATTATACAGTGGGTGAAAATAAAAAAAGAGGCAGAAAGAGCATCCAAGCACCACTGCATTATTTGTGTGTACTTACAAGGTTCAAACATACTCAGTTTTTGTGTTCGAAGTATTCAAAGTAGAAAGCAATGTCCGCTCACATATAATGCACACCTGATTGTTTAACAAGAAATATATGGCACGCCTCTAATTCTAACAGCGAGAAAAAGATGTAGCACGCAGAGTTTACGGAAATTTCTTTATGCTTAATGAACAGCGACGTCACTCTCTTGCAGCTTTTTATCACCATGGGCCACATGTCATCCTCTGAGTGGTGCAATGCAATTGATGATGCGCATTTCTTGGATTCAACCGCCATTGTGAACAGAGTGGTGGTCCATGTCTAGACTAGCCAGTTCACCCTGCGACGCACGCAAAACTGCTGTGCACCAAAAATAAATTTTGTTTGGGTTTTTGCTTTGAAAGTAGAGTGTGAGCTTACCTATGTGAAAACTTGTCCCGTCACCATCGTGTGATGCTAGTGATGATGATGCTGGCACTGATGGTAAGCTGTTGCCAATGCTGTGCATGTGGCTTGCATTCATGTCCAATTGTAACGAGCAGGCAGTTTTCAGACGTTTTTAGAAAAAGGCACGCATTAGAATCGGGGCAAATACAGTGGTCATTCATTATGAACTGTTGTTTCTGTTTGGAACTTTAAGGGCAGGCTTGAAAGTGATTGTTTTGGGTGGGAGATTTCGTGTCTTTGACACATATGCTGTCTCGTAGTGTTTCTTAGACAGATTCTGCAACCATTAGGGTCACTATTGGGGTATGATGGGGGTGAAATACAAAAATGGCTGTGTCCCACATATTGGGGCACATTAAAGGTCCCCTGGTGGTCAAAATTAATCCGGAGTCCCCCACTACAATGTGCCTGATAATCAAATTGTGGTTTTGCATGTAAAACCCCAGAATTCAATTCAGTTCAACTGTTGGGGTCAGATGCTTGCATGCTGACCGGTCAACTTCCATCACTGTGATAAGTTTAAGATAATGGAGCCTTAAATAATTTTCAGACGACCTTGAATTCAAGAATGTACGGTAAAGAGGGGCCTTTATACCGAAGTGTTCGGGACCTCAAAAATTCTTCGTTATGCAGCCCATTTTGTTGCAAAGGTTGCGCACCATACTGCTCACAGTAGAGCAGGCTAAGCACGTTCAACAAAGCAGTCTTTATCTGACATGAATTCAAGACATACTTAGTGAAAAAAGTTGCACATTTTTTCATGCACAATTTGTCTGATAGAATGTACGGAAGACTGCAGCCAACCTTATTGTGCTCAGCTTCACGCCATGCTTTGCCCAAAATGCAGAACCTACGCAAAGTAAATGTGCATACCGTCAAGTGCCGCTATCACCTCCTTTTCCATCAAAATTCTCGGTTTGATTACAGTAACTTCATGGCCTTCATCGACATTCATGTCCTTTCAGTCCTAGATTACTTTAAAGATGTTGTCGGTTATCAGTTATATTGCATCTTAACATCATCTACTGCAATATATTTGTCAGCCATTGCACCTGCTGATGCGTTACACGAAGTGGTGGAGTTGAGCAATTTCTGGAGCAGTGCAGCAGGACTACATCTTACATAAGCATGCTCCTCAAGTGCATCCCTAGTGCTGCCGTTAACGCTGTCACAGAGCACAACTTGGTGGCTTCTGTGGAGAGCAGTGGCTGCACTGCTCTGTGGCATTCATTGTAAAGCAACAAATTGGCCATTGGGGGACGCCTAAGTTCACTCGCTGTAGAGGCATTCATAGTGCACATGAAAGATAGATATAGGGCCGGGTCATGATCAATTCTTTGTTACATAGGTCATTTCATTGTAGAGGCATTCTTTGGCGCGGTGTTCAGCTATAGTCTGTACATTTTTGTGTGGCCAATGCTTATCCAACGTTTGAATAAGAGCGGATGAAGTAAACAGGCATTTTAGTGTTATAATTGTGGGGTCACAAATGCTGGAAAGGCAAAGCACAAGAAATATTTCATCACATGAATTATGTTTAAACTGGTGGTAAAGTGTTTATTTGAATACATTTAGAACAGTGAGCAATGTGTTATAATTTTCCCATGTGTTAATTTTTATATCTGGGTGGTTATCACTTTCACCTAAGTATCGCTGTTATGGGATCACTCTTGGGCAAGATGTGTTTGCTGTGTTGAAATATATGTGAACATTGCCATCACTTCAGTAGCAAGAAGGGCCCATCATCATTAACTACTAGTATATAAGATACATTTTCACAATAATAGACACAACCAAGCTTCTTTTGACTCTTGCACTTAGCCACGTGCTTACTCTCAAAAAAGAGAGAGAGAATTGGATATATACGTTCTAGATTAGAGCCCTTGCTTCAATTTAAGCATGAAATCTCTTTTTGCTCTCTGACATGCTTTCACCTTTTGCAATGGAGGTGTTATTGTGGATACCCTAGCAGCTCAAGTCACTATTATCACTCTTATTCGTAGTTGTTCTCGTTTATGACATAGTGAAATCAAGTGCTTAATGAAACTGTATTAAACATCAATTTTGAGGATTGGTTCTTACCGGCCACATGCTTAAGCATATTGCTGTTAGGTCGGCCCCCATGCTATACCCACGCAAAGCTATTGCTTGAAGTAGTGTTGTTGCACTATATCAAAATTGCGTGGAAGAGCTCACTTTAAAACAATATTACCTTTAACCAAGCATTTTGTTTTTGTGCGGTAAAATAAAACCCAGTGCATTTTTTATTCCTCTGTGTCTAGGACTTCAACACTAGTGCTACAGCCCAAGTTCAGCAAACCCTTGAAGCCATAGACAGTTACTTGTATGAAGAAAAAGATAATGAACCTGGAGGTGCTGACTTGAATGATGAACTCAAGCTTGAGTGTGAACGGTGGAAGCAACAGTTCCCATACCTTCGGTGAACACTTCTGCTCTATTCCTGCTAATAGCTTTGTTTTAAGTTAGCACTATAGAAATCCAGAGCTCAGAGCAGCACACACAGCTTTGTGCCCCATGAAGTATTGCTGTATTTGTTGCATCATGTCACTGTAAGGTCATTCGCTCACAGGAAAACTGTTGAAGATCTTTCAAATTATTGCTAGTGGCTTTTCTGACACTTGAATGTGGACAACATGAAGAAAGTCCATAGGAGGTAGTACAGTCACGTAGAGAATCTGACAGCCGTGAAGCTAGGGAGTACAAAGTCCCCACAAGATAGATTAGTGTTACGCTGCTACAGCTAAGTTATCAACCATCTCTTGTGGTTAAACTAACCATAGTTGCAAGCCCTGGAAAAGTTTACAGATGTACTGTGACATTTTTAATAAATCATTAGCAAGTAGGCTTCATTTTTCAACTGTTATGTAGTGTGCCCTTAAGTGAAATGTAGTTAAAGCGCAAGGGGCCAAGAAGTTCTTATTGTCTGAGTTGCTTATCCTGTCTCCCAAACTCATAATAGCTGCTACATGTAATTTATTTTGAACCATTCCAGTGAAACTTCACTTAAAAAGACCTCATTTTAGTGAAGTTTCCTGGACTTTTTTCACAGCAGTGATGTTACACTTTCTGAAAATTATAGTTAAGTAAATTGGTCTTCTGCATTAAAAATATCAAATCTTGGCCTACATTGGCTTTCACAAAGTTAAGCTTTATGCCAAGTAGTTTAAGTTTGTGTTGATCATGCTTTTTTAGGTATGCTGTATTTTTTTTCCCAACAGTGTAATTGGCAAGAAGCTTGCCTCTCCAACGGCAACTGTTGCTAAAAGTATCATTATAAATGGTGGTTCTACCTCAACAGAAAGGTACTGTAGATCTGTCTTGCTGTATTTTCAGAATAGCACACTGCATGTATGAAACTAAGGGACTTGCAAAAACACGGGGAAACCTGTAACAGCATTTTGTGAACTGTGAGAATGCCATGCACAAGTTTTCTAAATTGTTTCAAGCAAGCCACGTTATGTGCTGTAGGAATGAGTCATGTGGAGTTTGAGAAATAGCTACGTCGTGGCTTTTGTTTCACCTTTTAACACTGTAGTCAAAGCAAAAATGGATGCTGACCACAAATATAAATAGTAACAAAAGATTGTGAACAAGGTTCTCTTACAGGAGCTGAGACGTCTTGTTATTATTTGTTTGTGGTTGGCGTCAATTTTTCCTTTGACTGTGACTAACCCTGACCAGACGAGTTTTCATCAAACCCTTGACTTCAACACTTTCAGATGCTATGCACACAATTGGGTACTTTGCTAACTTGCTCTTTTTCCTCCGGGTGTGTTACTGATGCTACCATTTTCGGGGGTTTTAGCTGAATTTTACACTCCTTGTCTTGTGACTGTGGAGTTTACTGCACCATATAGTGAACGCAGATAAGACTAATGTGCAAAATATTCAGCATGGCGGTATTGAGTTTGGTGTTGTCAGATAAACTTTTGATTTATTTTTCTGTATTTTCAGCATTGCCTATGACTTAAAAAATTGCCCATTGATAAGACAATCATGAGAATGTCTCAAGATCAAATTACAGCACCTGCACTCACCAGGTGTCCTCTCGGTGCTGGAATTTGTGTACAGTCACAAACATGCTCAAAGTGTCATTACGGATGCGTTCGGAATGCTCGATGCAAAGTGGCATGCAGCGTGGAGCAGGGCTCGTCTCTGCTAGCTCGATAACTGCTTGTATATATCGCTGTAGAGTTTGTTGTGCTGCAAATGCCTTCTTATTCAGTTTATGAGAAGAAATGTGTCAATGCAAACAAGCAATGCGGACACAAGCTTTTGGAGGAAATGCATAGAGAAACATTTCGGATGTCGACTCAAGTAAGGACAAGTAGGAGGAGGTTGCTCTAGTTGAATTGATTCTGCTTGCATTGAAGATGCAGATGACGAGAGGGTGCAATATGTAGAATTTGCAGGTATATTGCTAAAAAAGATTGCAAAGGAAACTTTTAATAATAAATATTGCTTTTTCTCTTCCCGCCTCCCTGTCTCCACCCAACACCACCACAACCACCACCAACACTGCACTCGGTGGACATCCCTAAAACCTCTTGAATGCGGATGACACCCCAATGCCAATAACACCCAAATGTCGTACACTTTTTAGGATACATGCCAGAGCTGATCTTCAGTTGACAAATACGTGGCAAGTGAAGTGACAAATACCTGAAGCAATAAAAAAAAATGTAAAAAATACGAATGTGAACATGCCTTTCGGAGAAGGGAAGAAGGCTATGGCCAGAAGCTTGCAATCCTGCCAGAATCTGAGCCAGTTCAGAGCTATCACACTGTAAATTAGAGGGCTGCAGAAGCTGATCGATGATGTGCTGCTTTGCCTGACAAAAGGCCACAGCTGCTTTCACAGTTACCATGCAAGGGAAGCATTGTTGAATTTATTGACCACCATGACGCTTTGTACACAATTGTGCACATACCAATAAAAAGAATAATGATGGTAGTCTCTTGCTTGCCAAATGGCCTGTTTAGTTACACTGAGGCGTACTTTTCTTTTCATATGGTGAGTGACATAGTAGCATAGAGTTAACACTATAGTTCATAATGACTGGTCATGGTGATGTTTTCATAGAAATGCTCGCTCAACAAGAGAATAAAACCTTGCTGCTTAATTTTGCAGTAGAGAAATACATTAGGATGTACTTTTGAACCTAATATGGTATTTGTACGGTGGTTGTGAAACATTAGTTATTGTTTCAAAGGAGCCAGGTAATGTGTCCTCTTTATTATTTCATTCAGCAAGTGTGACTCGGAGGCAAGCTGGTCGGCAGAGGACGAGGTGCTAAAGAAAAATGTTATAGATCATCTATGTGCCATTTTTTGGCCTGAGGTACTGTGTGACGCAACCTGCATAGGTTGATAATTTGCATCATTATGCTTAGTTTAGCTTCTTTGCCATTTGGTTTCTTGCACATCTGCCATGCTGTATGGCATTGTTTCACAGCTGTGCGAGTGCTTGCTTGGAAAGGCTAAATAGTTAGACGGTGGTGTCTAAATTAGCAAAAGAAGGAAGGGGCAGGTTATTTACATCAGTCCATGTATAGGGAGACTTTGTTTCCACGTTTCAAATTAAAGGTGACATTACTTTAAATCATTTTTATTAAATATAAATTTCCCGCTTGTCCACGTTCTCAGCCTGCTGCGGTAGAGTGAGATATTCCCTTTCCGCTTTGTGTGTTGTGCATGATACATTGCATTTGCTGAGTCAAAGCATTGTCTCGCAGAATGTGAAGTTAGAAAACATATCATACTCATGTGTATATTGTTGTTAAACAGGGATGGTACAATAAGTTTATAAATTTCTTTTCCTTGGCCAGGCTAACCACTGATTATACAATCCTGCAACTATCTAAAATCAATCACCCCTTACATATGTAACTTTCTCCAACTTGCATTTCTTTCTGTAAGTGAATAGCAAGCTCAGAATGTCAGAATGTTGCCTTTCTCCCTAGACAGGCCATTGCTTGCCAGAATTACTGTCCTTAAAATCCACAACATAGCTTACTTTAACCTGTACTTTCAGATAATAGCCAAAATTAGCAGTTGGTGCAGGTGAGAATCATTGTCTCTTGTGTGGTTGCAGTCAGAGCATTTAAAGCTGACACTTGAATAAGAAAGCTTGCTTTTGTTCATTTGTGCCAGATCTGCTTATTATACGCTGTACTTCTGGTTGTCTTTTACATAGATACAACATTCTAGATGCACTGCTGTTTCATTTGCCAAAACTTGTGACGTTTTAAAACAAACAGTTGTCCTCTTCTTTGACATTTGAGACTTGTTGACCATTATATGAAACCACCTTGTAGTCTGGAATGAAATCTTGTAGCCTTTGCTTTATTACAGCAAATGTTTTGCACAAGCACACAGCAATTGCATGCATTGAAATTTAAAAGCACCACTTTTGACTCGCTGGAATTTATCTTGCACTGCACTATGTGAAGGATTGCACACTTTTTCGGACTGTTGTTTTTTGAAGATAAGTAATGTCATTGTAGCTAGAGCTTTGTTTTCTGTAATTTTATTTCTATATGTGCACACAAGTATCTTTACTTCATAGCAGGTATCCACTCAGCTTTATATTTTGCACATTTTTAAAATCAAGTTGATACTAAGTGAACCTGTGTTTTTCCTAGGTTCAGCTTTGGCTAGACATCTCTCATCAGCATCTTGACTTTGACCACTTGAGTAAGACCCATTTTCCTTTTATAATTATCGCATATTCTTCTTAAGCCTCTACTTGTTAAGTATTACTCATCAAAATAAAGTGGTTTTGCATCAGATTTATTGGTTAAAAGGTGATTATAGTTGGTTGTAAGTGCTGTATGTTAAAGAAACATTGATTTGCCTCTAAGATATAACTGGAGAACCTCAGCACCTGAATTAAAAGAAGGATAGAGGAACAGCTTGAATCGTCTTTGAAGTGCTCAAGACACAGCAGCTGGTGCCTTGGTTGTTTGACGTGAGCTGTGTATCACTGGCAGGTTCAAATGACCTCTACTGTACATGTGGTTTCACTGTTTGACGTATGACACCAAAATTAATGACTACGCTGACCAAATACTTTTATTCTTTTCCTATTTAGGTACCTTGAATGATGTTCCACCTCAGTATTGGGCTGTTTTTTTTTTTAATCAGGTTACTGGCAGTACACTTCAATTGTTCACCCATAATCATAAAAGAGACTCTTAGGGATTAAATTTATTGAAGATGGTGCTCAAGTATGTGTCCTCGTGTTGTAATGTATAGACCTTAACATTTGATTAAATATTGGGAAGATCTGCGTAACTTTCTAAATTTTTTTGCAAAACCTTTCTCACCTCATTGCTAGTTCACGATGGCCTCATGGGTCATAGTGTAGTGCAGTATGGTTCAAAGGCTGTACTGAGCTACTTCTCTATCTTTTGCAAAGGCAAGGGTCTCGTGAGTCACAAAGGATGAGGGGTCAAAGGGCAACAAGGGAGGGGAGTTTAATCATGCAGTGGAACAGGACAGGCGGTGGGTGCTGAAGACAACTGTTCTGTGCAAAAGTAAAAAAAAGCATCTGCTTCCCATTGATGAGATGCTTTCTGTAGAACTACTACAAGCTGTTTCTTGTGTGTCGCACTGCAGTGCATCTTTATACCTCTGTCAGATGGGCACACCTGAACCCTTAGAAACCTAAGTCCTTTGCCTCAAATGTGCCTTGGTTACTGCCTACTCATTGCTGCTTTGACATTGTTGCATCAGCACATTGCTATATTGTCCTCTTTCATTTCTTCCTGTTTTGCCTTGTCAGTTCATTGATCACACATAACATTTCTTATTCTTGATAACACTTATATTGTAATTGATCTTATGGGGAACATTAATATACTAGAAAATGGGAAGTCATGTTCATTTGATAGTCACGCTTTTGTTCAGGCTTAGTGCTACATAAAAAAGAAGGGAATCTTAGTAGATGCATTCGAGATCGAACCAATGATGATGGGTTAGCTGAGCATTCTAACCACTACGCCATGGCTGGACCTGTAATGTACCAATCGGTTTTTGCATTTGCTGCACAAAAAAGAATGGGTATGTTGCAATTACTCATGGTTCAGCATTGCAACATGAGATTTTTTAAACATGTAGTAATAGTGCCAACTTGACAGTCAACTTTTGCACATTTTTGTAACCTTAGAATGGTTTTGTAAGTGGCATGAATGGTCCTTACAGGGCCTCCCACTAGGCTTGGTCACCATAATGAAGCAAGCGCTCTGCATAGATCACAAAATGTTGATTGTGTCTGCATAGTATAACATTCATGTATGTGGTGAAAATATCCAAAAGATTCCAGTGAAATCCTGTTTGTGCTTATTCTCAGAGCAACCAGTCTGTCATCAGTGGAAACGTCATCACTTCTCTCACCTACTATTTCATGGGTTTCATGCAGTACACAAATAGTCAGTAGCAGCAGTGTGAGCAATGCGGGGATCCATATGAAATAAGAGCTCTCTAAACTGCTGCTGGAAACGTGTCGTGCTCCAAGAAAGGGAGAGAAAAAAAAGGAGGTGCAGGCTGTGATGTGTACACCATGTGGGCCCTTGCTCTGATATGGGAAGAGCCAAGGGAACAGTGCTGCTTTCTGGTGCTGGCAGGGTTGAGGCTCCTCTCCATGCGGACTTCTCTTGCCCCATTCCTCACAAATTTTAATAGGCTTCTGTCTCTGCTATTACTAAACCCTTGTAAAAAATTCGTTCAGCAGAACACTTCCTGAACAGTGCTTTGCAACTTCTAGCAATTAATAAACATTTCTGGTGGGGCCTGGTGAAAGGCCTGTTGAGTGATCACTTACTCATTGTTGTGAGAGCACTAGCTGCTTGAAAGTTTTGATTTTTTTTAACAACACCTAATTTACCAAGTTTTGAGATGCTGTGCAAGTGGAGAGAGGTGAAACCTGCAGACGTTTTCTCTATCCATCCTCCCCACTAGTTACAGTATCTTCCTCAGGCAATGAGGTTTTTCAAGGCAGTAGTGGTGCAATGTAAGCGCTGGTTGCTAGTAAAGTGCAAGATAAAGCGCAAGAACAGGACCTAAACATCGGAATGTGACCTGCAAGATGTGTGTAACTTTTGGGTCTGTTCACTAAGGAGTGTGTCACTGCAATATTGTTGGGGTGCAAGATGATGTTTTTCTGGTTTTTCAGAGCTTGGCTCAGAGTGGTTGTAAGAATTTGGGCACATGGCATATAAATGTTTAACTTCTTGTTTTTGTGCTGGCTTTTGATGACACAGATCTAAGGCACTTGCACTGGGACCTAGACAAGGAGGTACACAACAGCCAGCAAAACTTGGAAGGAGTGTTGACAGTGACACCAAAGCTCCTAAGTGATCGTTTCTCAGAAAGAGCCTGGTGAGTTGACTTTATTTTCATTTGACTCAGGTTGCTAATATTGAAAACATATAGGCAGTCTAGTATTCATATCCGAGGTGACTCTGCATTAGCTTACTTGTGCTGAGTAATGCTTTTTACTGTGAATAGGAAGTTATGAGCTGAAAAGTGGGCCAATTGAATTTGTTTCTTTGTGCATTTGTTTATTCATTCATCGCATGACTCATTTGCACACAGAATGTCTCAATTAAACATGGCAGTTGGGAACAAAGTTACCGCCTTTCAGGGCTGTCACCTGGGCCCTCACTTTCATTGTTGAGCTGGTTCCTTGGTTTTCCGAGTGCTGTACTGCCGCTGCGAAAAGAGTACTGTCAAGTTAGTAGCAAACCATAACTTTGATTGCTAACTGCTGATGGAGCAGGGCTGGTTAGGCCTAGCCTGTGGGGTTGGTGGCTAGTAAGCTGTTATGGCAATATGGTCCTTGAAATGTCTGTACCTGTAGACTACACAGGAGATATGGTATGAGACCACGTACACAGGCCGGACTGACGACCATGTGCTTGAAGCAGAGTATAGGTCCACAGGTAATTAAGTGGAAACTGCCGCAAACACCTACACAGTTTAAAGTGCGTACTGCATGAAATGGTTCAAGTTTGTGTTTTGGCATAAAGTTGCATGCTATATTTTTGAAATATGGTCTAAACTGACACTGGCACGGTGTCAAGGTAGCAGACGCGATATGTGCACTTTGCGATGATGCGCGATGTACATCAAGCTGCGTGGCAGCCAAATGCAAAACACATGTATGGTCTCGATCATCACAAAATTTCATGTAGATGTTGCTGCATTATCTTCATCGTGTTGAAATTCTCCATTGACGCTCCCAACGAACCAGAACTTACTTGATGTTCATGTCGATGGTGTCCCTTTGGCAGCGTTAATAGATACTGGTGCCCAGGTGTCCACAATGAGTTGTAACCTCTGTCGTCGACTGAGGAAGGTTCTCACGCCTGCTACTACACTAACCGTATGCGTGGCCGATGGCAGCACTGTTGACGTCACTGGAATGTGTACTTCCCGTATAAGTATTGCCGACCTCCACGTTTCTGTTCTTTTTACAATGCTGACCAATTGTCCCCATGACCTAATCCTCAGCCTCGACTTTCTTACGGCACATTCAGCTTTGCTTGACTGTTCTGCTGGTACCCTTTGCCTCGAACTTCCTCTACTCACGCATACTCGTGCCGAACTGCCGAACAACTTTAGTATGACTGCCTTTGTCCGCCTGCCACCTAAAGGCTTGACTTTCGTCGATTTGGTATCATCTTTTCCTGTCCCTGATCGTGATTACGTCGCCACACCTGTTCCTGGTGACCTTTTGATGCGCAATATCACTGTGCCCCACTCCGTCGTCACCGTCGCCGATAACCGGACATGCCTCCCCGTCGTCAACTTTGGCCTGACAAAGGAAGTTCTTCCCCAAGGCATATCGGTTGCAATGCTGCGTGCTATAGGAGATGACCACGTCACGACATTTTCAGTTGACGCCTGCTTAGTTTCTATGGGAGACTATTTACAACCATCCGTGTAAATAGTCTCCAGTTCTTAATCTTTCGTTCGTGTAACAATATTATTTCGCATAAACACATTAGAGACGTTTAGCTTGTACGCTATTCCGGTAAACGGGAGCGGTTTGGGCGGATTACCGGATGGTCGGGGCGTAAATGTGAGCGGTGAAGCCGCCTGGTGTTGTAGAGCTCAACCAGACAAACGCATAGCTAAAACTGCCGTAACTCACCATATCCGGCTTCGCCACTCGTGCAAATTTTTGGCAGCGGCGTAATTGTGAACACGATTATGCCACTGTCGAAAATTTACGTCAGCAGCTAAGCAGAACACAGTAATTAGCTCTGTGTTTGTGTGGTTGAGCTTTGCGCCACCAGCTGGCGCCACCGATCGGGCCGCTCACCTTGACGCCCCCGCTAAACCGGAACACCGCCCGCGCTTGCCCGGATACCGGACACGCTAAAGGTCTCTATTATTGAGCGAAATTCTGTAAGCAAATTGTTCTTTGTGCTGGCGTTGTGAAAAAATCATGCAATTGATTTTATCATCGCACTTCATTTTCCTTCTTCTCAGATCAGTTTTTTTCTGACAGTGGCATGCAGCTGTAACCTTAACGTTGAACAGCAGGATGGTCTAGTGTGGTGACGTCCACGTTGTAATTTTGCTCCCTCAGCCTTTTGTTGAGGCAGTGGTGTGTCTGCACCACAAACACTTTATTACAGTGCAGTGGGATGGAATAAATAGACAATATTGTGAACACACTGTGCAAACTTACACCAGTATTTTCTTTTCGCTTTTTGCTTCATTTTTCTTTTTGCATTGGCGCATAGTAAAGGCATTAGGAGTTGAATGCCTGTACAGACTGCTTGAGGAACGATTAGGTGTGGAAAAGGTGACTACTCTAGCCTCTTTGCCTATCTTATGTTGTGCAGGAGCCATTGTGTAAAAGGAATATGGAAAATTTTGGTGTGCTGCCTAACTAAGTCTTATTTATTACTAGAAGCTTGCTTTGATTTTTTGAGGTGGTATTTCATGACCAACAATGGGAGGGGTTTAACGCCTGCTTTTCGAGGCCGTGAAGCTTGAGAGAGGAGGGTTGCATCAACTTTCACAATAAATTTGAAAATTTTATTATGTTCTCCTGCCCTGTTTTAAAGGATGCGGAAGATGCTAGGAATGTGTTACACTCCTGCCAGGTGTGGGCAATAATTACTAACATGTGCGCAGCAGTTCATGACATTCACATTAATGTTAATGACTTTCTCACAACTCATTTGCCTATATAAGATGTCTTATTGCTCCCAGTAATCATAAAACTCCCCTTCATATTTGACATGCTTCCCATGGACGGTGTGTACTTGTCACTATACTTACAAACAGAATCCTTTCCTTGTTTGGGCATGAGGATTTGTAAAAAGATAACTGAAATACTGAATTGAAGTTTTCATACTCACTCTCAGGTGGATTCCTGCCACTGTGACATCTCCCATTGCTTGGTGCAGGGTGTCTTCATCCACTTATCGGCATCTTTTCTATTGCTGGGAGGCATGTGTTCCCGGAGTGATTGCACTTTTCATCTTCCTTGCTCTTGCTGCTATTCCATTTTGTGTTCATTATAGGAGATGTCATGCCTTGAAATCTGCGTGCATACTCCTCGTCATCTGCATTGCTGAGACAGCTGTCGTGACTGTAGTGTTTAAATGGAAGGTGCGTCTCGAGCTTACTTGATCCGTAAAAAAATATGTGCAGCCATTCTATGAAATGAGCACCAACACTTTGCGATTAGTTCAAACCCTTGTCCGAGCCATGCCCCTGCGGTCAAAACTGAACAAAGCGTGTGAGCGTAACATACAGCTATGCACTCGATGCTGTAATGCAGCAGCAGAATCCATAAAATAGAAGATTCAAAGCACTGCCAGTGTCACCACAATGATGTCTGTGGTCTGGCTACTCACCTCATCTTACCAGCGCTGCTGAATCGCATCCCTATTTGTTTACTCCTCGTACAATCCATCCACTTCCAAGTAACTATGGGAGTACACTACAAGGCACGAATGCTTGTTGTCCTGAATTTGTGACAAAGTGGAAATTCAGGCATTCTGCTGCTAGACTTGCATTCTGGTATATTTATGATCGAAAGGATAGGGTTCTAGTTAATGAAAAGAAAAAGCAATTTTTTTTTATAACGGCCAGCCTCATCTGCTACAGTTAGACCTCGATATAGCGAATTTCAGTATAACCAAATTCTTCACATAGCGAAGTGTGTCAAGAATTTTTGTCCATAGAACACCATGTATTTAGAACTTAAATATAACTAAGTGTATTTATACATGATTTCAAGATGAAATCGAGGGTTCGATGGAAGCCCCTCTGGTCGGGATGAAGCATGAAGTAATAAAGCGAAGGACACCAACCAACAGAAGTGCTAAAAATGAATAAATCTAAAAGACGTTTCGGCTTTGCTACGGAAGCCTTGTTCACAATGGGATTACTTCATACATGATTTCACTATAACAAAATTTTACTGCTGCCTCGAAGGAATACCAAGACGATAAAGGCAAGGTTCTGCTGACACAGATGGTGAAGTGGTTGAATTGCAAGCGACTGCTTGCAAATGAACTGCATACACATTTCTGTTTTGGAGGTAATCTGTGGCATGTGCAAAGAGTGGGCCTGCTGAAATGGTGTATCATCATGTGCGCTGTCTTCTCGCACATTTAGTACTAAGGGGCTATTCTGTAAGTGTCCACTTAGTGGACATGTCCATTTCATCTGCTGTTGAAGTGCTAATTGGCTGAGGGTGCCTGCCTCCTTCTGATGCGTACCTCAGCCCAGCCAATCGGGAATTAAGCAGCAGACGAAATTGACATGTCCACATGGTGGACACTCACTGAAAACTCTTCCTGGAGGTTGCATAATCTCGAGTTTCGGAGATGCATTGAAGCGAGAGACAGACAAAGCATACGCCGCTGGCAATTCTTGAGATACCGTCGTCCCACTGCAGGCGACACTAACAGCTACGGGAGTGAATAGGATGCGAAAGCGTGGCTGTCTTTGCTTCGTATCGCCGATGTGGAGATATCATCCAACATGGCACGAAACTGTATCCTTCGTTGCCGACTTTCAAGTTCAACAAAATTAATTTTCCTGTCATTCAAATTGCTTTTTCCAGTTGCCAGCAAATTTCGAAAATTTTGTGGCCCCTTCTGTGTAAAAAAAGTTCATTGGCGACTGTACTTATTTGCATCAAAGGTTGTATTTCAATTTAATGAAATTTCGGTATAACAAAGCAAGTTGTCGACTTTACCGACTTCAATATATATTGAGGTTTAGCTGTTTATCATACAATGATGATGGGAAAGTGTGGTCTATGGGGTCTAGTCCAGGCTCACTGTCATGATATATGCGTGCTTCTTGTTCAGTTTATGGCTGCGAGTTGCCCTGAGTGTCATGTTTTCATACAAAGTGGCACCTACGTAGTATACACAAAGACTTAGCCTAGAAAACGTAGCCTATAGCAGGGTTTTTTAAGCTGGAGTGAGTTTTCTATTTGTGGATAGTTCAGCAAACCAATTATCGAATTAATAATTATTCAAGTAATTAAGTTTTCACTCAAATAATGCTTAATACAGTCAAACCCACTTATAATGATACCTGTTTTAACAATATATCGGTTATAACAATGAGAAGCTGCTGCACCGTTAACTTTTGTATGTTTTCCATGGTGAAGTAACCCGCTTACTACAATGCCCTGATGCCGATTTACCGGTTATAATTTAGAAGTCTGGCTCCTGGGTGTTCGTGCTGAAGGGTAGTGAAATGCTAAATCGTTGAAAAGAAAAAAAGGAACATGAGAAATTCGAACTGCTAAACAATGCCCCGCTGCCCTAACAACCCCTGCGCGCTAATTTTCGAGCCTTCTCCATGCACTTCTCACCTGTTGCCCTTCCACCCCTCCAAACTCGAATGGGCTTCGCCCATAGCTCTACGCCATGCCACTCTCTGAAACACGAATAGACCGCGCCAACTGTGCAGCTGCCAGATTGCTTGTTGGCTCTTCATTCAGCGCATTTCTGCAAACAGCTTCGCTTGCATTCATCTTTGTTGGTTGCGTCGAAATGGTTCCTGGCCTTGTGGTTTCTCAGCCTTGTTTGACTCGCCACTGAAACGGAAGATGGCTGATCCACCCGCCGATCATCGGTAATGCACGACGTTGCCGGTGAAAAGAAAGCGCACAGCTGTAAATTTGGAAAGTAAGTGCTTCTAACCAATGAGGCAATCGTCGTGAACTTGCTTGCATCAAAGAGCGACGGCGACGATGGCAGCGATGACGCGGTAGGGCATGCTGCCTCAATGTTGTCCTCACAAGAGGCCCGGCAGATAGTTCAGTCCCTCTGGTGCTTTGTTTTCGCGAGGAACCTTCCACTGCACTACGTGGAGTACCTGGATGCCTTGGGAGAAGGATGTTGCCAAGCTTTGCATAAAGCCTGAAAAGCTGACAGACATAAGGTTTTCTCGTGCAAGCCAGTGAGAAGTATGTGGTGATATGCTTGTGGCGATCTCGCCTCAACAATTCTTCTGGATTTCTCAAGCTGACAGGCTGTCACAGCAACCTTCTCAAATTTTTAAAAGGCCCTTTTGGGGCCACCAAAGCGATGTTTCGGCAGAACTCGCATATCACTTGCCGCCCATCACCCCTCTTTGCAGTTGTTACAGCAGTGCCATTCTTGAACGCCGATAGCCGCGGCTTGTTACACGCGATCGGAGTGCCCAGGAAGGAGTTGAACGGGTGAACACAATCAGCAGCTGGATAGAGGAATGTGGTGGGGAGGGGCACTGGCCTCTCCGCCATTATAGTTTTGCCACAACAGCTCTGCCATCCTCCTATTTCGATTTTTTCATGCGACCCGACCATAACAATTATCGGTTATAGCAATGGAATTTTCGTGGCACTTGAATATTGTTATAAGTGGGTTCGACTGTAGTGTCTTTTTTATACAAATGTACTCTTCAAGGCTATAAATACAGGTGAACAGGTTGTTCCAATTTTTCTTGATGCAGAACTGTGTTTGGGAATTACAGGTTTAAGCAACTTATGGCATTAGACACCAAATGTAATTTTGTTAGTGCAATTTTGCCAGAGATTTTTGTTAGTTGGGTACCAATTACCAAGCTGTGTGGTGAAAGGGGGTCACTTTTGACAGTTACAGATCATACAGTCCATCCTATTTGCGTTATGCCTGGATGTTTTAAATTACTGTTTATATACCTTTCCATTGGCGGGGGGGTGGGAGCCCAATCTGTTTACTGTTCCGTGGGAGTACAAATGCATGTGCTGCAGCTTCTGCTCTGCTTTTAACCCCTTTAGGCACAGTGTACAGAATTGTGCTCACCGAGATAATGCATGAAAATCGAAGGCACTGATGAAAAAATGGATTTTTAAAATGTGTTGCAGACATCTTGAAAAACTTCTAATTGGACCTGTGCTCAAGTTTGAATAATATATATAAGGTGTTTTAGTAAAACTAGTTGGAAGGTTAACAGCTGGATGTTTGCTCTTGGTGTCAGTGTGTTGTCACATATGTTTAGCGGGTTCACGTCTTTCATTGTTTTTCACAATGTTTCACATCCAGCATACATTTGAAGTGGCTGGATGGATACTTTCAAAATATGTGAGATATGAGTTGATGTTCTCATATTCAATGTTCCTGTAAGGAGTTCTCTTATGGAGTTGACATTCTGTTGTAAACTTGACAGAACTCACTGAACAATTAAATATTCTTAGTCTGCTCTGCAGTTGTGCACTTTTCATGATTTTTAAAGTGTAAAAAGTGTCATGAAACTAAATTTTCGAAGGAAAGAATTAATCAGCGCCTGAAAGTGTTAAGGGGCGCTCTCGCATGTTAACAACAGCCCAGAGAGCATTGCACTGACACCCAAGGGGCTCTTGGAAAATTCTATTCCAAGCAGTGGTATTATCTCAAGGAAATCAAAACCAAGTACACGGGTGTCACCCTTAGTGAATGAAATGCATCTGACTGTAGACTTGGTATATTAAAATATGTGAAGCACCGTACTCCTGTAATGTGTGCATTCCCTTCACCATTTCTCCCTGTTGGCACTTTCTTGACTGGTATGTGAAGAGCCTTTCATCTTGGATCATCCATGACTGGTCTTCTCGAGTATTTAGGACTATCATCACTGCAACAGGTGATTGATGATTGCCCTCAGGTGTGGCATGAGGCGATATCGAGTTGTGTCATCTATATAAATGCCTTTCATAACCATGGCAGTGTATTTGCCTCCATGCCCTCTTTGTTGAGCAATGGCCAACAATACTACAATGTTGTTGCATGCTAAATTCAGTGTGCCATGTGGCACTGTATATATGCATGTGCACACAATGGAAATAACAAAAACAAAATAATGGAAATCTTTACTGGCAGCTCTGGTTCTTCACTTTTCCCTGCCATCAAATTCCAAAGGTGCTTTAAGATGACCATATGGTGAGGCATGTGTGATGTGCATACCATGTGGGATTCACATACTGCATCTTAGAAGATTAAAATTGTGTTACTCATTGCTGTGTTTCAGCTCTTCCACATTTTCCTCAAGGTCAAGCACTGCACAATCCATGCTCAGGCAGGGCTCCAGGCAGCAGTGGTCATGTGATAAACAGCAGCGGCAGTATCAACCACCAGTGGCTTCCAGATGCACTTCAAGGCCACGGCCCTTGCTGCCACCGTTAAGCTCTGGCAGTAATGGCAGTAGCTCCAGCAAAGTGCCTGTGAGTGTTTCTATAGCTGAATTTTTTTAGTCTGTCTACACAGTCATGTAAGGCTTTATAACATAAATGCTATAGTGTTGTGCATCTCAGCATAGTGTCATGAGCCTAATTTCTGGCTGTCACCTCTGCATTCAGGTGGAGGAAAGATGTAAGGACATCTCCCTGTGCCTAGATTTAGGTGCAGATTCAAGAGCCTTTGGTGGTCGAAGCTAAACTTAACCCCACTGCAGTGGCATATCTTAGATAACGTACTAAACAGAAATTATTTACACAGCATTAGTAAATTACGCTGCTTTTACTAGTAAAAAGCCACTTTTACTGTGCAGGGAAGCTTGATAAGCCATAAAAAGTGAAAACAAAATACAGGTGATGATGTTGCTTTGATGTTCCCTCACCAGCTTGCCACAATGTCGTGGATTTTGACACATCTACTCGGGCCTAGTTGACCCTTTCCTTGCCATTCTATTATCACAAATTCTGATCAAGAGTGGCCAAATTATTTTTAAAGACCGCAGTGGCTAACATGTTTTACTTCCTCCACCAGAATAAACTTGCTCCTGCTTATACTGCCCTACAATTGTGGGCTGCTATCTATGAGAAGCAGGACAACACTGAGATGAACCAGCTTGTCAATGGCATTGCTAGAAAATTGAAAGTACTGTTGACAAGCTGAGCTGTTGTCCTTTGCCATTTTTACCTGAAACGCGTGGATGAACCCAGCTCGTCCATAGCACAGAAGGGGTTAACTTGTTATAGGTAAAGATCACTGTATTTGGCACAGCATTGTATTGTATCATTGTATCGGGCCATTGTATCTGATGAACAATTGTATTCTAAGGAAGCCAAAGACCGAACTTTGTGAGTTTGATGGACATTTACTGAGCCACGATAGCCAACTTATGAAAAAATTTGGAGGACGCTTAAGCTTTGCCTTTAAGAGTGGAACTCGATAGCACTCAAGGATCCCCAACTGCTTCTCACACTTCCCGGCAACTGCAGCTTATGTAACCATAATGTTTACTGTGAAACACTGGTAGTGAACATTATGCATAAAGGCGAGCTTTCTGGTAGAAACGTGGCCTCTTGCATGGGTCAATCTTCTGTTGTTTCGGACTTTTCATGTTTCAGTCCAAGAATATTGAACATAAAAGGCATGTGCTGTCAGTGTTTTGTTTCATGATGTTTGTTTGTGGGCTGTCATTCTCAAAATTCCGAGGAGTAACTTTGTAAAGATTGTAAGACACGATATGAGCAACTTTAGTGATAGAAAAATAACTTTAGTGCCATAAAGAATATATACGGCAATTTTCGCTCACGCGATGCCGGACACTGACACTGGATTTGCTGCGACTATAAATCATTAAAGTATATCTTAATATCTGTGGACATAATTTGTGGGTTTTGGCAGCAAATTTAGTTCAACATGGAGAATGTTGACCTCAGTTTTCTCACCTGATAGTCAACCTATTACCCCATATTAACAAGAGTACAGTTTTTAAAATAATACTTTATCGGTCTAAACTGTTCAGTGTTTCTCTTTGCGTCCCTTTAATGCCCAGGGAATGCATTGGGATTTAACACTTTGATAATTGGAGCATTGGTGCTGATCAAGGTGCTTTCACACAAAATAGGCCCCATGTGTCAGAAGAGCATTTTTGATTTTGATGAAATAGATAAGTGTGGCAGTTGTCAAACTAAAATACTAATATATACTCACCGCCTTTGTTCATTGGGTATATGGCATCTTCCTGCTTGATAAGGGGTTATGGGTTTGATCCCCAGCTGTGACAGCCACATTTTGATAGGGGAGAAGGCAGAAATACTTTGTGGTTGGAAATAAAAATAGAGCGATACATCACATGATTTAGGTTAACCTGGCTGTGTAGTAGCAAACAACTGGAAGGGACTGCTTATTGTAAAGGATCTACACATAATTTGGCCAACATGCATTGTGTTAGTAAACATTAGCTTGATCCACTGAGAATACCAAGATTTGCACAGATCAATTGAATTCTGGAAGCACCCCTAAGGTGGAGTCAACAGCCATATAGTAATTTCATATGTTAACTGTAACAAAATACAGTAGATTTACGTTAACTTTACTCAGGGTTATTCAATTTTTCAGTGGCACTGATACATGTCTTTGACTAAATTGCTTCATTATTGCAATATTGACATTGATCCTTGCCAGAACTGTAATGGGTCAACATGCATTCTGTTTAAATAGGCATAAGTTCAGATTCCTTTATTCTGTTTTAAATTTGTAGTTGGTCTACTTTTTCTTACCTTTTTTATTCTTTTTTCATCTACACTAAAGATGTTGTCGGGATCCATCCGGCTATACTTGTGTGAAAACATCCACAATCCTTTGCCTTGTGAGCAAGCCTATACAGCAACAGAGTGAGCTACTTTTTGTCTGCTAGTGTGTACAAATTGTAAGTTCGCATGAACCACTGAGTGACATCCAAATATATACTTTCAATTTATGCTGTAAGCTGCAACATTCCTGTATTCACCTTTATTACCAAGGAAGCCACATTAGGCAGAAGTGTGCTGTTAATAGCTGCTTAGGAAAATGGAGCCTTGCTTTTTCTTCTAAATGCTGTTTATCATGCTTGCTGGCAAGTTATATTAACCAGAGGCTGCTGCACCTTTGTCATATTGGAAAAGTGTTAGAGTGGGCAGTTGAGGAAACCAAACGGGCACATCTGTTGCAGGCCATTAAACATGGAGTTTTTGAATGAGCACAAGTTCTGCAGGCTGCATGCAGTATTTGGAGTTTTAGAGTGTAGTTTGTATGGGTACTTTTACCCACTACCCCCCTCTGCTTCAGATAAAGGCCAGCTGCGATTGAAATCTGGACTGTGTAAAGCCTAGCTTCAGATAGTGCAGGTATTGAGAAGCCTCTGTGTCAAATTTTTCGTTGTGAATACATGGGAATGCATCACAAAAAGCTTTCAAAAATGGATGTTTTCTATGCTGAAACTTGAAAAAGAAGTTGCTGCTATTATCATTTGGCATTTGCTGAGAATGATTCCAAACTCATAACATTAAGAACTAGGGCCGCTTCTTGGCATGACCTCTCTTGTCCGCTAACCACCAGCCACACATATCTGCTTAGGTGCTTATGCTCAAATGCTGCTAATAAAAAAATTGGACTATTTCCAGCCCTGCAGCTTTGCCAAGATTGCTTCAGTAGTAGTATATACAACTTGCAACCAGTTTAGCAGACTGTGGATTTTTAAGCATTAAAAGATCTGTGCACCACTTTTTAAAATATAACGTTTTTGCTTCAGTTGGGTTCTTAGCATGTTAAGGAAGTACCGTATTTACTCGATTCTAAGCACCCCCTTTTTTTCACGATGGCAATGCCCAAAGTGAGGGGGGGTGCTTAGATTCGAAAAATCTAGAATGACCCCTCTCCTCTTTTCACTGCTACATCATGACAAGATGGGCGCGAGAAATAACATTTTATTTTGCAAACATTCAAAAGAAAAATTGATGCAGACAGTAAACCCACCGTTTGTGTAGGATGCTCAGTCACTATCACTGCCACTCGAGCTCATCGCACCACTTGAACCGCTGCTCTCGGTATCCCACAGCAGGTCGTCTTCCGTTCCGTCGAAGTTGTTTGTGATCGAGCATTTCTTAAATGATTTGACCACAACGTCCACTTGAACCCTCTTCCACGCGTCCAAAATCCACTTTGTGATGGTTGATGGGGACGCTTTCTGCAGCTTTCCCGTCGGCGTCTTCTTCCGGTCAGGGTTCCTCACCCACTCTTCGTACTCCTGTTGGAGATTGGTGTTGAAGGGCTTGTTGACTGAAACGTCGAGGGGTTGCAGCACTGGCGTCATGCCACCCGGAATCACAACCACGTCGCTATTGATGTTCCAAAGCTTTGTCTTTACCTCCGGGGTCAGATGGCCGCAAAACGCGTCCAACAGAAGCATCAACCGTGTGCCTGCAGGTCTGCCGAGCAATGATTCCAGAGTGAGCAAGCGCGTTTGGCGGCCTTGGCTACGCGCTCTTCCTAACAAATAGGGGGGTGCTTAGATTCGCATGCAAACTTTTTTCCTAACTTTTTCGCGAAAATAGAGGGGGGTGCTTAGAATCGGGGGGTGCTTAGAATCGCGAAAATACGGTAATTGCAATACAGCAGTAAAAATTGGTGCATGCAAAGGAAGGTTAGTTTATCAAGACATAGTAAAGTACAAGGAAACAAAAAGCTGCTCTCAACTCAAATTTCGGCAGCTTCCACTTTTGCATTTCATCCTTGTGATGATGTTTTTCTGTGCAGCAAACTGCAGAAAACTATTGGATAGTGTGAGAGCTACTTATTTAGTAGGAATGCAGAACTTCTGAAGAGTGGCTTAGCCACATCCAGAAGCTGCTTTCTTGAGGAAATTGAGGATTAGCGGACGTTGCACCACTGATGTTGAATTCACTTGCACATTTGCTAGAATGGTTTTATTCCTGCGTACACACTCACCACCTTGTGGTGAAGTTAATCTAAAATGTTCAAGCCATAATGTAAGTAACCAGAGCTGCTCCTGCTGCTGGGTTGCATGGTACAGCTCCTTTGGCGGTGCAGAGCTGTGGGTGTTGAGAAAGAGTTTTTCCCCCACTCCAGAAATGTGGAGTGCTGGGGATACAATTTAGCCCCACTGTAAGGACAGTGGTGAGCTCTGATGACAAGCTCAGTGCCCTGCAAGTGTTAGAAAATGGGTGTATTTCTTCCACAAATCATGACATGGATCTCCTCCAGTGGTGCCATTTTGTGGGAAACCTAAAATTTTGGCATTGGCCTGATGGTTTTCTCATCATGGCAGCTCGCAGCTTTCAGTAATTTCATTATAAGAAAGCTCACATCTGAAACTGTTATTTTGGTCTCTTTAGAATTTCCTCCTTGTTTCTTCTTTAGCTGTCTTCACTGTCCAGCAGATCTGAAAGGACAAGTAGTGGATCTTCGACATCCAAACTACCACCTATTGACTCTGCCTGTAAGTATACTACAGTAAAACCTTGTTAATGCATAGCCACTTAATAAGTAATTCCGGTTTAAATATAGTCGCTATGAATTCCCTGCCCTGTTGCCATTGAACCTAATGTATTGGCTGACTGCAAAAAGGGGCCCTGAACCACCTCTCGGGCTTGGTGAAATAACATAATATGCAGGTAGCATATGTGGCTGTGAACATCTCAGCCAAGTTTTTCTGTTGTACAGTGTGGAGCTTGCAAGCGGATTGCGAAGTAACCTTTTTCTCAAACGCTCTTTTCAACAGAAGGCCCTGTCCTCACTCTCTTCTAGATGCACTATTTTGTAATTGGACGCACTATTTCATCATTTACTTAGATGGCTGCTATTGGCTGATAGCTGACATCAAGCTGCGGTTGGCTGCATGGCGTAGATACCGTGGCCGCCGCGGGGTGCCGCCATGAGTCCACTGGCTAAGCGCACTGCGGTTCGCTGAGGACAACTGCGTTTGGCTTATGTTTAGCGCATTGTAGGCACCAAAGGCAGCAGTCTTGGCGTCTACGTTAACATCCAAAATGAAATTTGAACTGCGTACCATGGTGACATTTAGAGGGCGGAGCGTTGTGGGCACGCCACACTGCGCCATAGCCTTCACAGTGCAAGGCATTGAGGAAGGAATGAGAGCACAGCGGAGGCCATGTTTGATTGCCTATAAGTCTACTTCTGCTGAACACTTTGAAGTACTTTTTGCGGCAAATCATTTTGGAAATAGCCTATTTTCACTTCAAATGCCTTTCTCCACTTCAATAAAAAGTGGTTCAGGGCCCCTTTAAGCTGTAGTCTCGCAACGCATGCCAAACGGTTAGTGCGTAGTATTTAGTTCATTTTTTGTGGCGCGTACAAGTGTGGAATCGGTGAAATGTCGTATGCGCAGACCATAGATAGGGGCAAAATTGTGGCACATGGGCCTTTCCCGGACTGTATTAGCCACCGATCGTGACGTCAAAACATGGTAGCCACGACGTGTTTCCTGCTCCCATAGCTTCTAGCCCTTCTATGTCGTCATCATGGATGACGATGTGGCTGATAGCCCTTTTGTGTCCAGTGCGCCTAGTGCATTGACCGTCATGAGGGCATTCACAGAGAAATGGTGTCTAATGGAGAAACTGGCTCATGGCCTTGCTTAGATTGAGGATGTTGCTGAATCGCAGACTTCTTGCTTCCTGCTTGCAAAGAAAACTTGTCTGTGTGTGTTTGAGTGAAAATTAACGTTTTTTTTTTGGGGGGGGGGGGGGGGGCGGTAAGTCTATAGCCACTCATCTGCTGTTGTCGGTAATTAGTACATTGCTTAGTGCATACCTGACCCACATTCCCTGATGTCTATATATTAACGAGGATTTACTGTACTCATTCTGATACCTAAATGCATCAGGCTGATACAGAATGCAGCATATTCTTCAAAGATTGCTAGACACACCAGCAGCACAATGAAGTGTAGATGTGTTTAAAACTGGAGGGTTCATCCTTTACAGTTTCTGAGGAAAATTACTGGAGATGAAACTTGCATTGCAGCTGTTCCACCATCATGGGAATGATGGGTAGTAAATGAATTTTTCTACGATTTGATTTGGCTTTGTTGAGAAAGGGAACAGCTTCATTTGTTGCTGTTTGAAGTGCAGCTGTATTGTGTACTAATTGCAGTACTTTAGAGCAGTGGAATGTTTTAAGTTGACCACTGCTTCATTCTGTTATGTTGACTGCATAAATAAGTCTCGATGCTTCTGAGTATGTGTGTCACTAGATCTAGATGGCTTTTGGAAAGTAACACTCGCCGTGGGTGGCTATTTTAGATATTTGGAAAGATTTCTTTTTGCTTGTAATGTTCTGAAAATAACATGATTCTATGAAGTACAGGGTAAAGGAGGCTAACCACTGCCATAGAGTAAATTTTGCAGAATTATAGTAAGTTATAACAAAATGCCAGAAGATTGTCCATAGCTAGAAGGACAAAGTTTAGACAAATCTATGTACTACCTGTCATCTTCATGTTGGATGAAGTGCCATTCTGGTGGGGTGTGTGTACACTAGCTCCAGTATTTCCCTCTAGTAATTTTAGTATGAAGCTCTGTTTCATCCTACTATAAGTTGATTTAAAGCGAGTGTCTATTTTATAATATGCTTGTTGTTAAAAACTGCGCTTTAATTGTAATCAACAAAAGTAATGGGATCAATATGTATACAACTCCTCTTGCCATTGCTGTGTACTTTTCACTAGCTCTGTGAAAGCTTTGATCGTTACAAAAACCAAATTTTGTCATTGACTCTCTCAGCTCTTCAGTCTATGTATGTAGAAGGACATCGTATCAATGTGTCAGAGCGACCCCTGTCTCGAAGTGTGACTAGCTGTTGCCGCAGGCCCAGGGCGGAAAAGTGATGTCTACAGTGTCATGCTGGTGAGTCTTCTGGAAGCAAGTAATATTTAGGTGCTTTGGACTTGCATTTTGTGCAACATTCCATCTGATTTTTCATTAATACATTTCTATCATGCATTGCACCTAATGGCCCATCCCATTGTTAGGGAAGTGTGGCAGCATCCAAGCCTCTAACAAGGGGTGAAAAGAATAGAAAAAGAAATCGTCCATTTCAAAATATGGCTCCTAGTCACCGTTACGGAACGCAGTGCAGAGCAGTGTTAATCTTTGATTGTCAGATTAAGTAATGGACTGCTCGCTGCATACTGCAGCGTTCAGGGCAATGTTTACTCAAGACTAGCCATTTTGTAAAATAGTGCATATGGGTTTCAGCATTGAAATGTTGGTTACTTTAAAAGAACTCGCTGAAATCTATGGAAATCTCTCAGTTAAAGTGCACATCTCTTTGCTGGAACATTGGCTCAATTTGGTGGATGTGCATGCCAAGTGTGTTTTGATCTCTTCATTTTTTACTAGAGGTGAACGAATATAAACTTTTTCAAATACGAATAGTCAATATTGAATATCAAATAGGCAGTATAAAATATGGAATAGTCAGTATCAAATTTCGAATTGTCAAACGCAGATGGATACATTTACAGGAATTATGTGTAATTAGGTACCATGCTTGTACTGTCTAGTGAAAAAATGTACTGGTAACAGTCAAGGACAATTAGCATGAGTTTTAAGCATTAAATTAATAATGGTCTTGTCTTACTAATAACTACACGTATTGCCACTCAACATCTTTAGAGCCTGGTTGCAAACAAGCTTTTTTTAGAATGAATGGACTGCTGTATTGCTAGATTTCCAAAAACGCTAAATAAATGGTTGTTGGAAGAGCCACTGAAGGACTTGTGTGCCATAGACACATTAAAAAAAGGAACCTGTTGCCAGCAAAACCTCACTGGTTATAGCGTGAAAGATAAAACTGCTACAGTAACATTGCTACAGTAACAGACAGTAACATTAAATATCAGACTATAAAAGAAAAGAAATTGCAAGTTGTCATGTATGGTTCTGCCGTGAAACAGAAAAGAACGCTTGCATTGCCCATTTTGTTTCTTCATTTCTTCAAAAACTTCTGTCATTTCACTTCTCATAATTTGCAATACTTTCTTTAGCAGATGGAGAACAGTAACCCGAACTTAAAGGGCCCCTGAAACGGTTCGGACAAATTTTGTAGATGCGTAGGGTACAGCTTAAGTAGAACATTCGCACCACAATTTAAGTGAAGTGTTACATATTAATGGAGCTACAAGCGATTAGAAGTTACCCTCCTCCCCAGCCATGCTTTGCCTCCTCAACTCGTTCGCCGAGCGAGCGGGGCTAAGCTCCGCCTTCACTGGTCCTGCGTCATGATGCGACGTCACATCGTCCACTTCCGGTTGTTTTGGAGCCCACCCCAGCCCGCTCGAAACCTCTCCGCTAGCCGCTTGGCTGTCGACCCCAAGCCAGAGCTATCGAAGCAGCATGCGTTGCGAGCATTCTGTCGTAGCGCCGAACGTGTCTGGTATTCCGTTAACCCCAGGCAAGCTGGTCATTTCGGCAAATGACTGGAGGCATAAACTCAAGCTGGTGAAGGAACTTTGGTGTAGACGTACGTGAGCCGCCTGATCGGTCTGCACGGTCCAGACACTTGTTGGCGCAGCGCTTAACCAGACAAACAAAGCGCTAATATTGCTCTAACCAAGTGTAAAACATTTTAAACATTTATAAAAACGTGTTGATGATTACACTCCTGCGAAAAATACGCATGAGCAGCAAAGAAGAATACGCTTCGTTGCTGCTACTGTGTATGGTTGAGCTCTATGCCACCAGGTGGCTGCACCTTGCAGACCATTCACATTTGCCCTTCTGCTCATCTCGGCTCATCCCATTACGGCACAGTCAAGCGGCCAGACCCTGTCCCCTTGCGCTTTTGTTTGCCCTACGGGACTCGCGAAACGCTATTGCGTTAGTAATCTTCCGGTGTAAAGTGACGGCCTCAAACGCGCAAATCCTGGCGCCGATCGGATAGCGGCAGTCTGATGCGCAGCAGCCAGTTCGCTTGTACGCTGCCTTGCAGAGGGACACGATGTCGCAGCTTGACATATTGCCAGTCGCTACGTTTGTAGTCCACAAGGCAACAAAGTAGAATCATAGTGCTCGCGAAAAGACTGAGACCAACTCTGACCGTGGAGCTCTCGTCAAAATGGAGTACGTTGTAACGCAAGCAGACGACACTTGCTGTGTGCCGGAAGTGCTTAAGTGTACTGAAAAATTGTTCTTGTGCATTCTCTTTATGCTACTTTCTTTTTATAAAAACAAATGAACTAACGTTCCAACTATTACTAAAATCATTTGTTTACCATAAAGTTGGAAAAATTATCGATCACGTGCCTTGGTCAGCCAGTCGGATAGCTCGCCCCACTGACGTCATATGGGTGATTTCGGTCATATGGGTAGGGGCGGCTTAAAATTCCGCTGAGCAGTGCGCTGCGATCGGCAGCGATGTGCATTTTTAAAACCTTATAATAAATTACATGCTTTACGCAGAGCACTTAGATGTGTCAATTAATGATCAGAAGGACCTACCCTAACGACTCAGTACGTTTGTAGAAAATCGTCAAAAGCGTTTCAGGGTCCCTTTAACAGTCGGTTGTTGCGAAATATGCAGTTAGTTTTGTTATTTGAAAAATACTGAATAGTTCAGTTTTGAATATGGGTACAAATAGTCAGTTTGTAATATTCAATTCGTATCTGAAACTTTGAATATGTGCCCACCCCTAGTTTTTTCAACTATAATTCTGCCACAAAATTTTTGCATTTTTTCTTATTAATGGACAACCTTCATCCAGTAAGCATGGTATAAAGCTTCAGTTCATCTAGTACACAAAAACTAATGATTTCTCATTTTAAGTCCACCAGTTCAAAATGTGCTAAAGTGCAGTGTGACTTTATATCAGGTGACGTCACAGCACATGTCGGTGATAATGAAATGGCATTACAATCCACTGCTGTGTATACAAGTCAGCTCAATGTAGTGGTCCCAGAATGCACCGTGCCATTCGAAGACAAGCAGTCATCTGCTGTGCTGCAGAATTCGTCCTTTCCTTCTGGCTCACTTTACATTTCTTCACGTTCCTTTCTGGATTGAAGGGTTCTCCATTGTCTTAGCGCATAGAGCATCACACTCACCTTTCTGACTTCTAATTTCTTTTTTAAATGCACATTTAGTCTCTGTGGCAAAGTCATCTGCAGCTACTACATTTGGCTGATGTCGCCTGTCATTGGTTGGCCCTGATACTCCCACAAGATCACTACTTCTGATTGCCATGTCACTTTTCATCCAAAGCCACATTGCACTAGGCACCCATTTCAAGCTGGTCATTGTAAAGGATTCCATTATTTTTAGTGAGTGACTGTTTATATTGTGAATACTGGGTCAGTAGCTGCTTATAAAAACAAAAATAAAAGAAGTCCCTAGATGTTATCAACACCAAAGCATGTTTTGGTGCAGTCTTGTATAGCATCAAGGTATTTGAGGATGAGTTTTGATTACAGTTATTTATCAGAAACATATTTTACTCAGTTTGTAGACAAGTAAACATTGTTTCACTGTGACATTAATGCTCTACTACAAGCATTGCATTTTCTCTCATGTCAACATTTATGTGTGATAATATAACAAGTTTATAAATAGCTGCTACCAAGCAAGGTTGGTGATGTTAGCATTAAAGTGGTGAATAGTATACTGAAACTTTGTGAATAATGTTTTTTTTTACAATTACCATACATCGTTTTTTCGCAAAATCAAATTCTTTGTCTATGCGAGCAATGATAGCTTGGCACATTATGAACACATTCCAGTGATACTTATTTGCTGGGGTGGCTTAGTGGTTATGGCGTTGCTCTGCTAAGCATGAGGTTGCGGATCAAATGCTGGCTGTGGCAGCTACATTTCGATGGGGACGAAATGCGAAAACGTGTATCGTGCATTGGATGCATGTTAAAGAATCCTAGGTGGTCAAAATTAATCCCCCTTGAGACTCTGGAGACATCCCTTGTTCGACCAGTGTTGATCCCTTCAAGTGTCCATACTCCCGTGTGCCTCTTTTCTTTAAACATGTAGTAAGTAATTTAATATCAAGGTGGTGGCATACCTTAAGTCTCTATTATCATGGACAAATGAAACATGAATGGGACAATGGGCACAAAACCACGGAGGTTTCGAATGTGACAGCCCTAACCCTTTCTCAATATTCGTATTGGGTTTTGTACCAATATATCCATTGATGAATATAGTTGTCTTGATGCCATGATTCTGGAAACCTCTGAGAAATTTGGTAGATGTTTTGTCATTTCATTCTGTATGGAAAGGGTTGACATTTGCATGATTTGTTTTTGCCTAAATAGAGTTGCCATTGGCTTTATTGAACACCAGAAGTACAGAGGTGCTGTGTTGTTATCTGATCTCCCTGAACTACACACTCCTTACTTTGCTTTCTGCATTGTCTTGTTCACACTTCATTAGTCCATGATAAAGTGTCAACCATGTGTTTATTGTCTGATCTTTGGTGTTAAACCATTAAGAATTTGTATACCTGACTATCTTTCAAGATGTGGTTGTCAACAATTATGTCTGATCACTTGCATAGTGTGCTTTTACTAACATTCCAAATAAGTGTAGAGGGGATTATGCACTCCCGTTAAGACGTACTCTAAGGGACTGTGAAAATCTATTAGTCTTGGCAGAAGTCATCTGCAATACTGAAGATCTGCTTTTCTAAGGGTGCCCAAATGTCTGCGACATGAAACAGTAAACATAACAGCATTAAAACCAAAGTGCAGATTTAAAAAGAGTTATTAGAGTTGTATGCTGCATATTATTGTTTTATGCATCTTGTATGCAATTCTTGCTTGCAAGCGCTGCACAAACCTTTGCAACCCGCCGTGGTTGCTCAGTGGCTATGGTGTTAGGCTGCTGAGCACGAGGTCGCGGGATCGAATCCTGGCCACGGCAGCCGCATTTCGATGGGGGCGAAATGCGAAAACACCCGTGTACTTAGATTTAGGTGCACGTTAAAGAACTCCAGGTGGTCAAAATTTCCGGAGTCCCCCACTACGGCGTGCCTCATAATCAGAAAGTGGTTTTGGCATGTAAAACCCCATATATTATTATTACAAACCTTTGCACTTTAACAAAAAGCAGACGTCTTGCCTAGCTTGCTGAAATATTATTCAGTGCCTTCATGCTGAAAAAAAAAAAATGCACCCAAATATTCAAAGCATTTTCACAGCTGCATTGTGTTCGAAATCTGCTAGTTCTTATGGCTCCTTGGCAATGTCCTCATTATCATTATCTGCCTGCAAGGGAACCATGAAGACCTCCTCAATTAATGCTTTTATACTGCAAGCCCTGAATATTTTCATGTCATGTTGGTACTGGCGTGGATGTTTATGTCCACAGAAGTGTCATTTTCATCTTCTGTAGCTGGAAGAATTGTCTCCTTCAAGTCTGTCCATTCGAGCCTCTCACTGAGACCAGTAGCAAACATCAATGATGGCTGCGGAAATTCGGCTTAACCGAATGTGCGGTTCATGTAAATAGGATTGTCTTCCCCATTGCTCCATGGAAAACCAGCCAAATCTTTAGGTTGTTCCTCATATCCAAAAAGTAGACTTATCCCTGTTTGTCTTAATGAGAGTCTACTGTAATTAATTGTGAAATTTTTTTTGTAGTTGTTAGAGGTGGCCCTATGTGATGCCTACGCTTACCAAGTTCCTTTTTCCCTTTTATTCCTTGCAGAGTGGTGTACTATAGCATTGTGCCAAATCTGTACAGATGTTGAATGGAAGTGGTGCACACTCCAGGACAGCTGTCTCGCAAAATGAGACACCTTAGCTCATTGTTCTTTTGTTTTTTCCAAGGTGAGCTGATACTTTATGCAGTCAAAGTTCTGTTCAGAATGTCATTGTGCATGCTCATCTTGCTGTGAACCATGTTCTGCTGAAACTGCAGGGAGTGAAAGGCTTGTGCTGCAAAGCCCTGGTGGTCCTGACTCTGCTCTTTTCCTTCCTCCGGTGTCTTTGTATCCCCTTGCTAGCTCATACAGGAAGTTTTGCATGTTACAAAAATGCAAAGTATTTGTAATATTTTAAAGTTACCTGCATCTGCATGGTTGATTGGACTGGGTTGTAGTTAAATTTGCTTTTTGAGAACACGTAAATTTTGTAATATGCAGTTACTGTCGTCTTGTTCATGTTTCAGTGTTTTTGGTGTGTATTTGTTGGAGTTCAGCTCTTTCATGTATGGTTTCCGCATGATGTGTGAATAAATGATTGTTCTGCTTGTCTCAACTGACTTGTAACTGTGTTGCACGGCTTTATTTATCACTGATTTATTTAAAATCTGTCTTTTTATGAATGCTTGTTGGCACAATTGGTATTCCTACTTGGACATAACGAAATATAAGCGCAGGTAATGGAACGTACATGCATTCTCCAGCACTTATAGTGTATAGATTTTTTTAGGGCTTGGTGCTTAAAACTTACCCATTGATATCTTTCTGTGTTGCTTTTGTGCACTGATATGGTTACATTTATGGTAGTACCTTTGTTACCAAGTGCCAAAGAGGGAGAGAGTTCTCCCTCCTTGGCATCTGCGTTAACCTTAATTAGTTTTCGCACGCAACAAGCAAATTTTGCCAAATCAACCCTTGCTTATGGTGTGCAATTAGTCTTGTCACTCGGCAACTGCAGTTTTGTATGTTTCGTGAATAAAACCTATCGCGGTATGCATAACTTGTTCCGTGCATTGTTTTCGTCTCATTTTGAGAGCAGCTCATTAATACTTATACAAAAGGGAACCATATCTGGCACAATTTTCTCATGTCGTCTGACACGCCATTTGTCATCGAAAAATACCTCGCCTCCCGACTTTCAAAAACAGAAGGTAAGCGGGCAGAAATATTTGGACACCGTGCTTGAGTTGGTTTCAACGGGGCAATGCGTTTTAATTTTGAGTCAGAATTACTGCTGGAGCGAGAAAAAATAAAATAAAAGGAGCGCCGCGAAAAACGCGCGCGCGCGCGCTCTTGGCCTCTTGGCGCGCACGGCGGCGCCATGCGCCCCCTGACGTCATTGCGACGTAGCCGAGAGTCTGTGCATGCGCAGTGACCACGCTCGCAAAGATGGCGGACCGTCGGGAGGCATTGTGTACTTCACCCGCTTATAAGCGACCTAGGCTGGAAAACGACAGCAATTTGCTCGGATTGAGTATACCAAACGACGTAGTAATGCCCCCGAAAGAGTTTAAGCGGCAGAGGTTTGCGTCGGACGCGGCAAATGGTAAGATTGACCCTTCAAAACCAGCGCTTCCTTGTCCGATAGTCTGCGAGGCCTGCGCTCAGCGCACCAGCAGCCTTGCCCGCTTGGCATACGCTCATTGGATGAGCTGCGCGCGCTAGGCCTAACCTAATGCTGCCCTCCTGGCCGGGGAGGAATGGCCGATCACGGACGTGCTAGGGCTGTCCTGTTGCGGATGCCGCTAGGCGTTGGGGCTCAGCGGCTTGAATAAATCCGAATATAGGTCGAAATTTTCTGCCCTGCCTTATTTTTTTTTCGCTATTGGCGCGATAGCAGTCAGAATTTCTAGTGTACTGTCACGTTGGTTTGTTTACATCGTTCAGCGCCGTGGTTTCATCAGCTGATGACAGTGGTACGGTTGGACCCGTGGTCGACATGCTTTCGAAGCGATTCACTATAACATTATATGGCGTGCTGGCAGTTTAATTTTACGTTAATTTTTCATGTTATTATTTTCTTTTGTATCGCGCCGCTCCATGTGGGGGTCTATTTTTCTGAAGGAGATTTAGGAGGTGTAACGGTACTCGTACGTATTCGCGTGCGCAAGTGTCGCTTGCTGGTAGGTAATCGCTCATCTTCTTCTTCATACTTTTTTTTTTTTGCGTTTGCAGAGGTAACATCATCAAGCGACGCAAATTCTGAAATGTGTAACGGGGATTCCGGTTTTCACGAACTAACCTCCACTACCGGCGGCGATCTCGCCAGCGCTGATGGAGTATGCCCGGATAATGACAACCTTGTGACAGGTGAGCGGTGGCGGCACGCGCGAATCGCGCGTTCATGCGTGCCTTGAAGTGGCGCAAGACCACTCGTAAACATTTTGTGCCGATATTTCGGCGTCAGGATCATGTTAAACGTGTTTAACGGTGATGTTTGTTAAATATGAGTAGGAAATTTTGCCGACTGCGCATTGCCGATTGTGATCAAACGGCCACCGTGGCTGGCGTTTTAGTCATTTTGTGCATTAGTGAATTCAAATTGCGGAAAGTTGTACGTGGAGCTTGTAAATTCGGTGTGCAGCTTGGATCATTAATTTGGACGTGGCCGATCTGATGGCGTAAGCATCTGTTGATAAGTATATTTCGGATATAGATTTTTCGCGGACATTTTGCAAGAAAATTTGCGTTGATTTGCTTACGTTTAAGTTGTTTTACCAGCAAATTGATCTTACTTGAAGTCTTTGCTGTTTAATTCCAGTACATCGTCCATTCTGTGCCTTCACTTTGCTGTAGTTACGGCGGCTTAAATGTTTACGTTTAGTTGTGTTTGCACAAATGGGAAAAAAGAGAATCCTTGCTATCGTGGTCTGCTGAGTGATTCTTGGATTACAACATTGTATGCCACATCATAAAATTTGCAGGTTACGTTTATTTCATTCCTTGTCCTTCAGGCCATTCAAAGCCAAATGTCTTGGCTTACAGCGCCTGTTAGCTTATTGAGGGTATCGAGTTATGTCATGTTGAAATTAGTGGCTTCTAGAGGCCACTTAAGTGCCCTGTGGTTGCAAACATGAAAGCATGGCTGTGTGACCTTATTTGGTGGTTTTCAGCCCATTAGTTCAGCTTTTCATTTGCCAGCATGCACGGCTATTTGGTATGTACATTTTCTTGCAGGCTTTTCAATAAAGTAGATGCTGGTGAGGTTCTTGATTTTTTTTTTTAAGCTTAAAAAGTCCCATCCCTTGTACTCTTCGCTTCATGTTTTGCTTTTTACTAAAGCGCAACTTGTTGCTGGGCATGCTGGGTGGGTACTGATGTTGATATTCTTATTGGCTTTTTACTGCTTCAAGTGTACTTCAGAATGTTTCGTTGAAATTGTCCCTGCTACTTAATTATGCAGTGTCAACATTTCATCTTCAAAATTGACCTCTGTGAATAATAATTTGCTGTTGCTTGTGAATTTCATATCGCAGTCTAGTCAGATTATGCTGAAGCAGGTGTTGTTAGCACATGTTTCTGCATAATTGTCAAAGTGTGCAGAAATGTGTGCTCAGAAATGTGTATGGGAGATCCAAAAATACTGTTCTTTGTAGCTGCTCGTGACGATCTGCCTGCAAGTGTGCTGCTAGTTGACCTGTAGGTGATCGTGAATTGAAGGAGGTGACAAGTAATTACGGTTTCACACACTAGTTTGTGTGCAACAGTGTAGCTGGTTGCTGTAATGGCACCCTACAGCTTTTAAGGTAGCAAGCACTGTTAGCATTTCTAAATATGTACATGTATGTCTAGGGATATGTTCTGTGGTCATGGCATTCTACTACTGAGCATGATGTTGTAGCTTAAATTTCTGGTCATTGCAGAATGCCTCGTGCATTTAGATTTACATTCACATTAGGACAACTCAGATTTGGGTTGTAAAACTTCATCAATTGAAGGCAATGAACACTGTGGCATTAGCGAAGTGCTCACAAGCTAATGCCTTCCATTTTGCTTTGCACAGCAGATGTAGTTTCTGTGCAGAATCTGTTGCAGAATGGCTAATATTTACTAACATTTTGTTCACCTGTATGATGTAACCAAATTGTATACAATACCAATGCATGATCGAACATTGACACATGCCTCCTCTAGCACAATTTACAGCTATGACTTCTAGCATGAACTATTTTTCGACATGGCTGAACAGTGTAACAAAGCATGCAAGGTGTAATAAATATGTCAGTAAAATAAGACAAATTTTTTATAGTTATACAGCACTAGCCAACTTGGGTGCATTTCAGTATATTGGTGTAGCAGCATGACTTCAACATGTATGTAATCGGTGAAAGCGGGCTGTTGGCTAACCTTGCTGTTATTATCAGTCAGCTGCAGATTGCAATTGTTTGTAGTATACTGAAAAAGAAAAAAAATATTATAACATATTGCATGGACTGAAACACGTTAAAGATCAGTTCTGTGAAGCCATAGCTATTCTCTCAAGAGAACATGCTTAGCCACCTGCTTGCACAAGCAGACCAAAGCACCAAGAAAGAATGCTTGTGAGAGCTGGAAGACACTTCATGTGATTGCTTGTCTGCCATATTTTGATCTACGTATTTATAAAATTGTGGCTTCCTGTTTAAGCTCTTCAAAGATCTTGACAATGTGTCATTTTTGGGCTCGTGATGGCACCTCATCAGGTGTATTTTGCCACTTTCTGAATGGTTTGAACCCACAGAGGACATCACTGTTTTTTATATATGTGTGCTAGTAAATACAGGGTGTTTAAGCGAATCAAAATTTTTTAAAGGTTGCCTGTGGCAGATGGCTCAATTCTAGTCTGTGAGCCAATCTACTCAAAGTAGCGGGACACTACTTGCACAAAAAAAAATTTATGCAAAATTGACTTAATTAACATGAATCCACTAATTAACTTGATAGCTAATTATCGTCTGACCCATATTGCAATTTACAAATTCTAGCTGGACTTCGCAAGGCGGATTCACTTGGAACGAATTCTCAGGACAACACCAGTTTCGAGATATAAATTCCCGAATTTTGCGGAGAAATGCATTGGCGTTCCAGTTACTTGTGTGTTTCAGTGCATGAAATGATGTTTTGTAACGGATTAACTGGAACACCAATGCATTTCTCGGCAAAGTTCGGGAATTTATATCTCGAAATTGGTGTCGTCTTGAAAATTCGTTCGAAGTGGATCCGCCTTGCGAACTCCACAGCTAGAATTTCTAAATTGCAATATTGGCCATAATGTCATTAGTTAAAATTTCATTAGTGAATTTTTATTAATTAGTCGATTTTGCATCTCAATTTTTTATGCAAGTATTGTCCGTCGCTTCGTGTAGACCAGCTCATGAACTAGAAATGTGATACTGCCACTGGCAACTTCTAAATATTTTTTAAAATGTTTGCTGAAACACTTTGCATACAGGGGCTGTATTTGTGTACCGAGGTCACGCTATTTGTGACAAGAGATTTTTGCATGGTTAAAATAAGCACAGTATCTACCGTGTAGTGTGGAAATGCAGCATGTTCCCAACCATCAGATGATTAGCTGATTATAGTCGAACATGACGAAGATGTTGACTGTCTTTCGCTCAAGTGAAGACAGTAATGACACTCTAGATAGGAGAAGCCCTATGTTGTGACCACTATTGTTGGTAATCTCTAGTAGTGTGCATAACAGTTGTGAAGAATGCTGCAACCTTTATTACTGTCATTCAAAATAGTGTTTCTTTAAGTTCCAAGGAGGGAAGTGTTGGCCATTCGTTCCTGTAAATAAATGTTTATTCTTTGCTGTACAAAATTTGTAGTCATGTTTGATTTATTGAGTTCACTTCAAACTTGCAGGCATATCATGGATCTGTGTGTAGTCATATTATTAAAGAATTTCGTGGCATAAAGAAAATGAGGCATTATGGTACCATTTTCTTGGAAAGAAAAAGGTACCCTTAAAGCACTCACTCATATTCACAGCTATTGAATAAGTGTGAGTGAGTGTGCCGAATGAGATTCAGTGGCAACATGTCACGGCAGCTGACAGTATATGGCTCTCTGCTACTACTGCACACGAGTCAAGGGGAAAATAAATAAGTGGAGCCAAATGAGATGTATGTATTTTGTACTGTTACTGTGCAGGGTGAGCAGTTGCGCAGAGAGCCTGCAGAAATTGACACATTCCAAACACTTCAAAATTCTTTTTCAATAGCAACCATGTCTGAAGAATCACAGCAAGACTACACAAGCTCTTGCTGAGGTCAGAGAATAGTTAATTTAGGTCAAACTATTAGCAGAATATGAGAGGAAGTACTACCAACAAGTTAGTTTTGTCTTGGGCAAACTTTATAAAATAATTTGCATGCTGGGTTGTCTGGCTTTGAATGGGTCTTGACAATGTGTGATTACTAGTCATTTCTGAGGCATGTAATTGTAGTGGAGCAAGACAAGGAAGTACTTTTTACTGGTAATAATAAATGTTCTTTTTGTTAAATTTTTAACGCAACCATTCTGGTTCTTACAAGTTGTAGCAATTACTATATGTCGAAATATGCCTTTATTAATTCGGTAGTGCACCATGATTCATAATAAAAAGTTTTGTGCCTTGTTTGTGTCTCGTTTTTTTAAGGCTTCAAGAGAGCAGCATATGCCTGCTGCTGTGCTCGAAGGCTGATAACAAAGCACTTAACTGTTGTGCAAGCTATTTTGTGTTGCATACTAGGCTGAGATAGTGTAATGATTCTACTCCAATTCTTTTCCTTGTCACGCTTTGTCAGTGGTTCGAGCTACTCTGCTGCATCATCACCAGGACCATCTGGTCGTGAGCGGTAGATGGCAAGAATTGTGCAAAAGGAATCATTCCATTGTATCGGCTCTAGTCACTGAAATAGGAGTAGCCGGTCAGGTGGTGCTTAGAAGTCGTTTAATCGTCAATGATCACCTTGTTTGGCTTTTTCGACGGAGAAATTTCTTGCAAGTTATGTTCTTGCAGCGAAACTCTGCTTTTCGCTGTAGGTGCATAGACATGCCATATTTATTTTGAAGCTTTCTCTTTGAGGATCTCATATATAATTAAGGTTTGTTGTCACCTCTGCACATCTTATTCTCTGTTACTAAAATCAGTGCCAAGAAAGAGCACGGGCTAATTGTATGCCTAATGGTATAATCTGCATGAATGTTTCAGCTTAATTAATACTGAGGCTTTCTTGAGTACTCTTACTTGGCATTGAAAGGTTGCAGTTTTCAGTGTTGCATAAGGTCATGTTGTGTTTAAATGCTGACACAAATAGTTTACTATGGCATCACTGTTACCACAGCGAGTAAGACCTAAGGCTTTGTGCAACTGCAGATGTACTCTTAAAAAAAAAATGCATATATTTAGCACAGTTAATTTGGCAAAGAAGGAAAAGGCTGGGAAGGCTCTACTCATGCCAGTAGTATGACATGAAATGCAAGTTGCTTATGCCTGGACACTCTTGGCCAGCTACTGTTAACCGTGGTGCATTAGGCTTCTAGCAATCTAGCAATCTAGCATTTGGTGGAATTTAGGAGTGGGAAGAGGCATGATGAATAAAAGAAAGAGTACGCCAACCAAGAACTGAAGAACATTTAGTGAAAATTAAAGAATGTCATGGCTCTCACTCGGGAGCCTTGCTCACAATTGTTTTTCAATAAATTCAGTTCTTGGTTATCGTTCTTTCAGTAATCTTGGTACTGGGCACAAAGATTTACTTTGCTGACACTCTGGAGGAGATGCAGACAAAAATATGTTCTCGATAGGGTGAGGAGTTTCTCAAAATGCTGTAAGACTTCATGGCTGCTTCATTGTTTGCTTTCCATAATGTCGCGTTAAGTGGGGCCTGGTGTGCTCCACCAAAACATCAATTAGTTCTGCAAATCTTCAGTCTGTGCATGCTAAGGGTTTCATATCGCTTACTTTAGTAAAGAGTTAATTGTTTCGGCTTGAAGCTGAATCACTTTCAGAAAGGAAGCTGAATTCCGCTTCTAAGAAATTCTTTTTCACTGCACCACTATTTGTAAACTCCTGTCTTTCATACTAAATGATAACATAGTGATGTGTGAAGCATTTAAATGTACATTAATGAATTACAATAATCACAGTGTTGGCCATTGTTTAGGAAGTGAGACCTTGTTTTATTTAGACCATTTATCAATATGGAGGCTGCAGAGAAGCCAGATAAGATGCAGGCAAGTGAGTGGTATGCCTGGTTCATAAATGCTGGTTGCTGGCATCATCGAGTATAGCATGCTAGGCTCTCAAGAGTGGAAACATGCCTTATGCTGCCTTGCACAGTATCTGTGTGGGGACATGAATGGCCTTTAATGCTTATGAGAACTCTACAGCAGTTCCTGATTTTTATATGTGCATGTGTGCATCCATGCAAAAACGCTATTAATAATCGCTCTGTATCAGCACTGCCTAATGTGCATGTATGTAACGTACATTTACATGCATGCATGTAAATGATTTTATGCGAGTTATCCAAAAGGCATTATATTAACTAATAAATGTTGGGGTTTGATAGCTCAGGTGGTTGAGCGTAACTTGCACATGAAACTACTTGCACTCACTGTGGTCATGATATTAGTAGCCATTGCTCGGAGCACATTCCTCTACATAAAATTACTTTCAGCTAAGCTCACATGACAAATGTAATTAATTGATAGGAGTAGTACGAGTGATGAATATGAAAATTTTAACAAAGATGGGGTAGCTGTGTGCGACAGCATAGCTGTCATAGTCATTTAAAACTATGCTGTTTAGTGCATATGCACTTAGCCAAAAAAAGGTCAGGGCAGCTAGTTTGTATCTATGCCTTTTCGTGTTCGTGAGTGGTCAAAGTGGCACTTCGACCCAAACACACGTGAACATAAAAATGCAACGCTACAAAATGGCAGTCCCGGTGTGACACTAGTTTTGGATGTGGCATGCAAATCGTAGGACACAAACCAAAGTTCATCATATTTAAACTTTTTTTAAAAATTTGCCGTAGCAGTGGCTGAATGGATTGTGGCTCAATGGCAATGATATTCTGCTGCTAATTCCCCGGCTGTGGCAGCCGCATTGCAATAGGGCAGAATGTGAAACATTGGACGCATGTTAAGTAAAAATAATCTGGAGCCTCCACACTGGCATCTCTCGTTGAGCCTGGGTTGCTTTGGGATGTTAACCTCTAGCAAATGTCACTGTTTTCGAAACTATGAAGTTTGAGAAGTTGGCAGCTGGCCCAGTTGAATTTTCTTTTATCGTTATGCACTGTTTGCAACATGCTTTTGATCGAGAGTGCACTCTGCAGCATCACTATCTGAAGCTGATGCAAACACTGAAAAACAATCATTTGGAGTAACTGATTCTTTTCAGAGGTATAGGTACTTTACATGATAGTAGTTCTATTTGCATGTAGCTTTGACATTTCTGTTTGAGATTAGTCGTGTAGTTAGCAAAGCAATGTTTGAGTAAATAGTTATGGGCTGGTGCTTAAAATGACACATTCGAGTGCAACTCTTGTAGAGAGCTGTTTGTCATAGCTGCTAATGATCGGTTCCTTCATGGGGATTGATGTCTTAAAGCAACACTGGGCCTCTGAGAGATGTTATGGTGGAGGAGTTTTGACCACCTAGAGTTTTCTGACATGCATGCAAATTTCTCTAGTAGAGTTTTTGCCGCCACAGCTGTAAATTGATCCCATGACCTCATGCTTAGTAGCAAAACATCATAGCTGCAGAGTCACTGTGATGCGTATAGCTGTTAATGCTGTCTGCACAGCGTTGCTGAGGTGTAGTGCTTTGTGTTGGTGTGCAGGCTTAACTACTATGACTCTGTAAGCAATGGTAAGCTGCCGCACGAGATGCAACTTGTGTGATGGGCCTTTTTGTTGTATCTTTTTCGTGAGCTGCATGTGCCACCAGCAAATTATGCTTAGTTGTTTACAAATACTCTAAATTCCTTCACTTTTGCAATGGGAAAGCGTTCAAAATTTTCAGGGAAGACATATGGACACTATCCTGAAAAACTGAAAATTTATTTTACCGGCCAGTACTGTAGGCTCCGGGCTATGCCCCCTAAAACATGGCACATTCAATTTCCTTTGCTGCGCAAATCGTGCATGACGAACAAGTGTGATTGAAGTGCTTTATAGAAGGCTAAAGATGGACTGCGGTGTTTTCAAGAAGACGTTATAAAAATGCAAAGGTGCTTTTGTGGCCCAAGTGAGCCACAAATGAAAGCCCAAAACTGCCAAGTTGAGCAGCCGCGAATATACCCAAAGTTTCCAATCCGTGAACAATTGGGACCATACCATTTCATGATTTTGCAGTATTTAAAATTCAAGATTAAAAAAAAAAGTTGGTAATGACATCATGCTCACTGGTCCTGTTGGGCTTACAATTACTAACTGCAGATTACTTGGAGTTCGGAAGCATGAATAATGTGCATAGCTTTAGATTTTTATGCTCAATGGTATTGTGGGAAGCACGTGTGCTTTGAACCAAAGACTTAGTGTGCTTTGCTGGCTTCCCACAATGCAAGTCTCCAGGCCAAGCTCTGCATGCAGTTTAGTTGATTCATGATGATTTCACTGTCTGCTAGATCGGCTGTAATCTGTACACTGCATCAAATTGATGTATTCTAGTTGGTGGGCACATCGCCATGTGAGCAACATACCGTGAATATGGAAGGAGACAGTGAATTCTTGTGCACTGTGACCTTTCTGTGTGGCTCAAGTGCAGCATGTGCGCTAATTTTGCTTGTTGTGATAAAAAAAGTGGCTTGTGGTTTTCATGACTGCTTTGTTTTGCTATCTTTTACTGCACTTTATCATGATACAACATAACACAATAATCGCCATTAGTTTGAGTTAGGTGCATGTTTAGAAGCACAACATATGCATTTGATTTTTTTTGTACATTGGAGTAATTCTCTTCCATGCTGTTTTTTTTATTTCCTTTTGTAATACATTAGTAGATGTAGTCTTTAGACCAAGTGACTAGCCTTTCACCATTAGTGGCCAGTTCAAGCCATGTTCTTATGTAGCATCTCTCACGGTGGTCTTGCAGCGGGTGTGGCACGTGAAGTGGACAGTTCGGGCCATCTCTTTCTTGGAGCTCTAGGTGCCATTGATATGGCGCCCAAGGATGACAATATCTGCGATGATGATGCAGATGAGGTGGCTTCTACCATCAGTGAACTGTCTGGCCTCTCGGACCTCTCAGACCTAGCTGGGGCTGAATGGAAGCCCACCAGTGAAGGTGGGTAGGCCTCTCACTCTCACTTGCATGCACTGTGAAAGAAGGATTGGGTTGCAACTTTACACTGATGGTTATGGTTTTAAAGCATCAAAATGCCAGAAGTGCCAAGTTATGCCAAAAAATGTGCTAAAAACATTTAAATCTTAGTCTGAAACCTTTTAAGTTCCAAGTTATTCTGAAAAGGAATGCAAAAATTCCGAATTTAAAATTGTTGTATTCTGATGTGTACTCACTGGCAACATTTCGGAGGTTTACCCTGCCAGATATTCCACTAGAATCAGTACAGTGAGAGGGCAAAACCAGCAGCACGGAAAAATGGTTGGTTGCAGTGAACACTTGTGCACTTTAAGCAATGACACACTTTCAGTCATGAGACCATGGAAGCCATCCTGTTGAGGTTACATTTAGTGAAATAGTGAATGAAATATAACCTTGCAGATTGCCTTCCTGCAAACATTGCACATACTAAGATTTCTTCTGGACCCCTTTGAATGTTGTGGCTATACACTACGCAGACACTTCTCTGGTTTCCTCTCTAGAAGAAACACTTTTGAAGCAGAAGACGTACAGATGATAATGCCCAAGTTTGATGTTGTGGAGGAGTTGTAGGATTCGTTCACATTGCTCGGAGTATCAGGAAATGCAAGGTAAATGTGGCAAGTTCGGCTTGTTCACGACACTCGTGATGGTAAATCTTTAGGTGCTGGGGGGTAAGGCGAAGAACCAGCTGTAGTTGCTTAGTGGCTTTGGTTTTGCGCTGCTAAGCACAAGGTCGCAGGATCAAATACCAGCCACAGCGGTCACATTTCGATGGAGGTGAAATGCAAAAGCACCCGTGGGTGCTTAGATTAGGTGCATGTTAAAGAACCCCAGGTGGTAAAAATTACTCCAGAACCCCCCACTACAACGTGCCTCATAATCAGATTGTGGTTTTGGCATGTAAAACCCCATAATTAAATGATTAATTTTGGCAAAAGAAAGCATCGAGAAAATGACATTTAAAAAATTGCACATCTGGAAGCAAATTTTTGCAGATTCTAAATATAGCATTGGGGTAATTATTTCACAATTTGTGTTTGAAAATAATAAATAACAAGAACCAGACTCCGTCCATGTAATAACTTCGTCCACTGCTGCATCATATCAAAACTATCATTGAAGTCGTTTATATCAGAGTCACTTTATGTCTCTATAGCACTGAAAACACTGCCATCACTGTCAATGCTTTCAGTCACTGTCCATGCATTCATCCAGAAGCAAATTATCTTTGGAGCTTGATGACTCAATCAAATGAAAGCTACACTTCCGCGACGTTTGCTGCAACAGGCGACTGGATGCCACCATTATTAAAATCTCTGCTGGATGAACGGAGTCTGTAGGCCCTCCATCGGGGGGGCCAGAGAGGGAAATTGCCAAAATGTTCAAATGGATTGGACGACTCCAACCTGTTACCGGTGCTTAGAAAAAGCACCCAACACATGGACGAGACAGATTCATCCACGGCACTTCTTGTGAAAAAAAATTGTAACCAAGTAAGGCAGGGTACTTGGCACCTAAAGGGTTAATCAGAGGCAAAAGAATGATTGCCTGTGGTGCGATTTACATTGATTCCACTCAGGTATTCGGTCTTTCTCTGATTTGGTGATTGTGGGCACAAGGCACATATTGTGGTATTGTGGGCGTAGCAGGTTTCAGAGTTGCCTGATTTGTGTTTATTAGCAGCAAACCAACTTATTTGTGCTTATGACTGTACAGAGAACTCTCATGGTGTGGATGCAGGACCAATGGGCTGGGTGCAACGCCAGATGAGCGTAGGCGCAGACCCACGTGCTCTTTTGGAACGCCTGCTGCCAGACGGAGCAGTGATCCCCCCCAGTCTTGATCGGCTTACCCTGTGGAAAGTGCTGATCAGTATGCTAAGTGAGGAGGAGCCTCCCCGACGCACCAAGCTGGCACATGTTAACACCCTGGATGACGTGGTCCACCTGCTGCGAACCTGCCAGCGCGTCCTTGTGCTCACTGGTGCAGGCGTGAGTAGTCTGACAGAAGTTTTGGTGTTGTACTAATGTAGGCAGTGAGCTGACATGTTCTGGAAACCGCATCTTTGCACGGTTTGCACTGTGATAATTAACTTAATGCAGTTAATCCTGGATATATCAAACTCAAAGGAATCCCAAAATAGTTTGCTATATGAATAATTGGAAATACAACATATGCCTATCGGAAGTTTTATCTAATACCTCAGACACACGGACAAAACTACAGTCCTTTGCAGTAAACTCCTTTTGTTACTTTGAAGGACCCTTTGTAGAAAGGAGTTGCGCCTATGACACATGGCACCGCACTAACTTTCTTAGGGGGTTCCTCAGATGAATGCTGCAAGAAAAATAGCGCCGATTGTTAAAGCAGCAAGAGGGAAAATATTTTTCAAAAGCTGCATATTTGGATTACATTTAGCTACTGTAGAACCCCCCAAATTTTTTTTTGTGTTTGATGGCTTATAATGTGCATATTTGTTTACCGTAAAAACCCACGTATAATACGAACTTGCATATACAGTCGAACCTTGCTACAACGAAACTCACGGGACGCGCGAACAATTTCATTGTGGCGAAATTTGCCCCAAAACACTGTCAAATTTGACTACACACTCACAAACATCATTTATTTCCAGAAAAAGTCGTTTACCTTTCGTTGTGATGAAACTGACCTAAAACACTGTCAGATTTGACTACACATTAAAAAATGTCATTCATTTCCGAAAATCGTCGGTCATATTTGTTTGCCTCCGTCCTTTGGTCATCATCGCCGTGGTGCGATGTTCGCACTCGGTCAGCAGCTGCATTGCGACGTCGTCATCGTGGGCGCCAATGAAATTACGAATGACGTCAAAAGCGTCCATTCCATCCAGTGCACGAGGCAGGGCCGATGCATCTTGTTCGCCGCACAACACTTTCGCAACGATGTCGTGTCGGGCCTTGAAGCGGGTCAGCCAACCTGTGCTTGCCTTAAAATCGTTGATGCTGAGCATGCAAGCATAGTCAAGTGCATTTTGCTGCAGCACGCTTCCACTGATTGGCATTTTCTTGGCACAGATGTCGAGGAACGCCTTTTCAAGATCCTTGTGTGCAGCTTGAGTCAACTTCTGCCGTTTGGCGGACACACTCGCAGAAAGAGCACTGGTGATTGCTTCCTTCGACTTCAAAATTGTCGACGGCGTGCTGTTGGAGATGCCGAACTCTGCTACAACGTCTCCTTTCTTTCAGCCACTCGAAGCCTCGCTGATGATTCGCGTCTTCACCTCCAAGGAAAGAATGTTCCGCTTTGTCGCCATGCTGGCTGCGCGCACAAGCACAAAGAAAAATCTGCGTCGTTGCGTTGCGCCAGCGATCGTGTGACCTCGGATGGATACGGATTGGCTGTGGCTCCCGTTTGGCAAAGTGGGCCTGCGCCTTGTCGCAAGGCGGCTAGCCCCATCGTCATCACCACCAAACAATGGCGCCCCTCCATGAGTTTGTTTATCGGCGACGGTGCAGTGGGCGTATGTTTTCGGTGAACCTAAGCGGCCTGGATGTATGAAAAATTGCAGACGATTGGGGTTATGTTTATTTTATCGCAAAACAAATTTTAAAGCCCGGCTCAACCGAGGGAAAATTCTGTTGAAGCGAAAACAAGCCCGAAAAATTGTTTGTTGTGGCGAGAACTTTTTCGCATTGACTTCTATGGCTAGCTGACGGGGAGTTGGAAATATTTCGTTAAAGCGGCGTTCATTGTAGCAGGGTTCGACTGTAGTACGAGGTGAAATCTTTGGGATGTGAAATGGAAAAAAAGAAAGTTTAATCCGAGTATAATACAAGTTAGGAAAACTAGACGAAAACATTCATTTAAGGGGGGAGGCTACACTTGAAATACAACTTTTTTATTTGTGGACAGATCTCAACGAAATTTTCACACATTGTGTATTTTAATATGCAGATTCTAAAAATATAATTAATTTTGCCATAGGATAAGTAGTTTCTGATATACTCCAAATGCATTGTATAAGCCGAGTCCTTTGTTTGGAGGAAAATTAGCTTCTAAACAGAAAACCCTAACACAGTAATTTGAGTATAAAGACTATCTAGGATGTTCAGGGAGTGCCATAAGGTATTATTCAATGTTGTAGGCTAATCTGAGCAAGAGTTAGAGCTCATCAAAGATGTGAGAAAAAAATGCCATCTTGGCATGTCAAGCATGTGACCCATTTCAAAAACTTTTTGAGAAGAGTGCTGCTTTGAAAAGGTGCATATTGCTTACTGCATACATTTATCTTTCTGGCAAAAAAAAATTATGTTAATAGCTGAAATAGGACAGAAGCTATTTTACCTCCAAAATTGGAAGTCTGTCGGAATTCTCGTTTTGAGAAATCAAGGAAAAACGTTCTGCAACATCTTTATTGATAATATACCAATAAAATCTCAAGGAAATTCACTAGGGGCATAATCTGGATACATCCTATCTTTTTGCCGCTTTTTGGCCAGCTTCCTTGCGCTCAAAGAGGCTTCTCGCTTCTTGATGGAGTTAGCACTTCGAAGGTCCGGCGCTCCGGACGTTTTCCAGCGCTCGCTGCGCGCTCGCTACTTTCTTCAGTCGTGAAGGAAACGGTGCCTGCACGATCTGTGCCAACACGCGTGGCGTGGGCGGACGAGGTGTTGACGCTAGACGCGCCAGTTTGCAGCTCGGAACTCGATCCGGTAGAATGTCCAGGCAGACCAGCAACCGGCAACTCCGCGAGTATGACAGGCCTAGCCGCCTTCCGTCGCGCATTGCACAGCCGCTTGACGCGTAGTAGCGTTGAGACGACAATCTTTTCCAGCCATCCAGGCAGCGAAATGAGCATCTTATCAAACGTCGCGAAGCAAGCGGCTGAACAAACGTAGACAGCGGCGCGATGAAACCAGAGATAAACACACGTAGCGAGACGCGAGAGCGGTCGAGCGCGCGCCGACGAGCACCGGACCAATAGGAGCGAGGCGCGCGGGGGTGTGCGCGCTTTGGCCAATCGGCGGCACGGACGCAACCTCCAGAAATGACGCGATAGCGTTGGTTTCCCTTCACCGACGCCATTTTGAACTGGTGCAAAATGCGCACAAAGAAAACAGCTTCAAAACAAGCGCAAGATGGCGGCCATCGGCCACCGCGTTCGCAAATGGTGACGGCGCGAAGTTTGAACATTTTTGACCAAATTTTGCTGATTTCGCGTTCACCTTGGCCCCTTTAAGCGCGATTTTTTATTATTTTCCGATTAAATTTAGCTTCTAGATTTCGCGGAGGGATTCTTGAATGTATAAACGTAGCGAAAATGCACTTTTCCGAAAATCGACTTTTTTGTGATTTTTTGCCGTTTCAAGACCCGCGTCCCCCCTTAAATTGCACCCTGCACTTCAATCGCTGTCTTTTTCAGCTGCACTCTATTTTGTCGTACATATCTTCCAAGAGGTATGTATTCATCCTCTGGGCCACCGAGCGCGTTCGAGATGCCGCACTTCTTGAATGCGCAGTGCACAACGTCAGCTGGTATGCTGTACCATGCATCCACAATCCATTTGCATAGCGTGGCTGGCGAAGCCTCCTTCAGCCGTCTGGTCGGCGTCACTGCAGGCTCACCTGAGCGCATCTAATCTGCATAACATCGCTTGACTGCGTCCTTGAACAGCTTGTTCACGCAAACGTCTAAAGGCTGCAGCTGAGACGTCATTCCACCCGAGATCACGACGAGTTCAGTGCCGGATTCGCGCAACAGCCTATTCACCGAGTCAGCCAAATGGCAACGAAATGCGTCCAGCACGAGGATGGACGGGAACATCAACAGTGCACCGGGCCGCCTACACCAGATGGACTTTATCCAGTCGAGCACAAGATTCTCATTCATCCAGCCTTTCTCATAGCATCTGATGACCACGTTTTTTGGCAGCTTCTCACCTTTAGGCACTGTCTTGCGCTTAAAGAGGACATAGGGCGGGAGCTTGCGTCCGTCTGCCGTGCACGACAACATGACGGTTTCTCACATTTTCTCGTTGCTAGTGGACCAGACGTAAACTTGTTTAGAGCCCTTTTTGTGCTCGGTGAGGGGTGATGGCATGTCCAGATAAACCGCCGTTTGGTCAGCATTGCCGATTTGCCCTAGCTGGAAGTTCTTGGACCTGCGCAGCGAAGTAATGTGGCGCTGGAAAGCCACAAGCAGCTCTTTGAATGATTCGGGCAGCTATTGTGAAATCAAAGTTCGGCTGCGTAAGGAAAATCCAGCACGACAGGTGTAGCGATAAATCCAGTGCTTGCTCGCTTTGAAGGCGGAGCTCGGTAGTCCTTTTTCTCTTGCAAGCTCCTTGGCTTTTGCCTGCATAAGCTCCACGCTCATAGCTATATGCACGGCTCGCTGTTGGCGTATGAACTCCGTCAGGGCGAGTTCGATTTCCGGGAATGTCCCACTCTCTGGGCCGTGAAAGCTTTTTCGCATTCCGCTGCACGTCGAAAGGGCTTCCTTCTGTTGACGCCAATCTACCTCCCGACCGCACTGCTGCCGATGACCTGTGCGGCTAAAATAACCTTTCTCTTGAAAGCAGCTGAGTACTGTTTTCGTGGTCCAGACATCATGGTCATTCAATGCGGAATAAAAAAGATGCACGTTGCGAAGCGTGGTTTGCACATGTGCTGCCAAGGTGCGCACTCAACAATAAAGAAACGATGCTGTAGTCATGCAGCAAGAACGAAACCAAGCCGTAGCCACGCAGCAGTAAGGAAGTCAAGCCATAGCCACGCAGCAACAACAAAACCAAAACTTCTAGCCCAAATTTCTGACTTAAATTTTTGTTCGTATCCGCATATAGTATGAGGCGAAAATTTGGGATGCTAATAATAGGGAAAAAAACTCATATTATACGTGGGTTTTTACGGTATTTCATTTGCGTTTTTGTGCTCTCAGCAGCAATCTAAATTGGTCCAGCAAGAATGTGCAGTCGGTGTTTTGCTATGCTACAGTGTACTAGAATAGCTGTGCATGCTGTTTATTCTGGTGCTGGCCACCTTTCTGTCGTCCTTTTTCACATCTTTGTTCTCCCTTCTTTCGTGCGTGCAGGCGTAACATGTTTTATTCAATGTGTTATTTGTACAATCGTGATTGCGTGACAGAACTGCGCATTTGCATCATGGCTCAGCAAAACACTAGTGATGAAGCAAGAGTTGAAGTCGCTCTGACGCTTGTCGCTCTCGGATCTCTTGAAGATGCGATAAATGCAGCCAAGGTTAAAGTGGAAAACATCAGATGTCCACTCACCATGAGCATGCTTCATGTTGACTGCTTCGACAGTGTCCCCTCGAGCCACCAACCGCGGAAGGTGGGCCTATGTGCGCAGCGAACGATGGTTTCACAATGCTAATACATCAAAGACGATGCAGGAAATGACACTGCCGGAATTCAACATGGCGGAAATAGCGACGTGATGCGAGCATTCAAAAATATAGCTAGAGTAAATCTTCACTGTTCGACAAATCACATTACCACTAAAAATGAGAAGATTTTCGCATGGTAAAAAAAATACCTAAGGGGCACCGTAGTTGTGTGGCAGGTTTACTTCTATTGACGAGTTGTGCATGCTTTATGTGAGAGTAACTCCTTTTCCGCTCGAAAAGTAGATGCGCAATCTCCTTTCCCGCAAAGGAACTTTGCATTAAGGGAGATACTCCTTTATTGTGCGTCCCTGCGCTTGAATGCCTTTCTGGTAGATGTCCCCTTACCTAAAGGACATTAGAGTGCCCGTGTGTCAGGGGTACTCTGCATGTCTCGCAGTGAAAAGCAGGAATCTATCAATTTCCTTCTGCAAGGCTGTGTCAAATGTACAAAAGTTTACTTATTTTTTGTAGATGAATATCGGAAGTCGCATGCTCTGTGGTATAATCTTTGAATCTTTTATATACTGATCGCAACGCTTACTGTAAAAGCCTGTGTTGCCTGGCCATTAGACTATGGTGCGCCCCACGCATGTCAAAATGCCTTTGGCACATTTATATCAAGGATAAGGCAGAAATGGACGCAGCACAGTAGCAAACCACCCTGTAAGGATATGCTCCATACCGTCATCAGTGCACTTCTACAGCTAATTGCGCATGAACATGCCTTGCTGCATGCTGTTTGCATGGCTAATTGTCGCACGTCAGCAAGGAGTTAATCAGTCGGACTATTGTGTCAAGTTTTGGTTTTGGAACTAAATCTGGGCGCTCTTTTCGTTTTGGAGCCAGTCGTCATCACTCCTCGTCCACGTTTCCCTTGTGTGCTGCTCGTGTGCTGCTCGGCACTCTGGCACCTCGCATCCCATTCCTTCTTGGCCCTTTCCCTTTGGCCACTGCATCTGTCACTGCATCTGTGTCTGCTGAATATGCACAGATGCTGTTAGATTTGAAAGGCGCTTTCAGTGTGTAGAATATTCGAGTTCATTCCCATTCTCTTGTAACTCTACAAGTAGGAATGAAAGGCACTCAGCGTGGAATCTAAACTCGTGAAGCGCACAGTCTTGTGTGCTGCTACCATGATGGTCTTGCCACTAAGTGCGGAAGTGGTGCATGGTGGTTTGGTTAAATCCGAATTGTAATGTAAAAACCGGTCCGAGTGAAGGTCGGGGCTGGATTCGTTTTGGCTGTACACGGTATCCTAAGATACCATTCATGGAAAGTCTTTGTTGACAAGAAGACAAACCTGGTTGCACAGATGTTTCCAGTTTGGCATCCCGTGGCCAGAGCCACCCAGTGAAAAGGTCATCCAAATTTCTTGTGTGATGCATGTCGGATCAGGAAGCCTTGTGCGTTCTTGAAGCAGAGTGGTGATCTGCTCTTACTGATAATGAACAACTGCAGTCTGCAGCCATCCATTGCGCAGTGAGCAAAACTGGCACACACACCCTGCTAATTTTTCCTCCATGGCTTGTACTGTCCTTCAGATTCAGTTAGTGTTTGACAGAATCTAGCAAAATAGTGCCGTTTCGAATTTTTCAGCATTAAATATTTCTGACAGTGCAAGACATGATCGCTTGACCATTAGGAGAAGTGCACTTGCGAGTGTGAGGTGTGTTGTAGCATTAGAATGTGGTAGTTAATGGGAGTTCGATACACTCATAGAACTTGTTATACTTTTGCGTGGCATTTCCAAGGTGATGTTACAACTGTTTGATATTGGCGATAATACTATATAGGTACAGTCAAACCTCGACGCGGTAGGCAGGAAACACCGCTGCACCGTTTGTCGTGTGGTGAACAACTCGGAGAAACACTAGAGCTGACAATTCCTTCTGTGCAAGAGGGATGCAGAGGGAGTAAATGCATAGTAACGTGATGAAGGGCACGTGCTGGTGGGGGGGGATCAAGAATGCACACCTATTTGAGTTCTCCTCGCGCGCATCCGTGCTTAGGCCATGCGCCATATCGATTTTGGAGGTAATCTTTATTTTGGAGGTAATCTCTCCGTAGCAAGCCGAAATTAATGGTGCCTTTGCACACATTTTGTTGTTCCCGCACATCTAGCGTTCGCGGTCGCGTAATCTCAAGTGTCCGAGACATGGTATGAAGCGCTCGCTAGTGTTGTGACTGCGAGTTTGTGGTCATCGAGTGAGATCTGTTAGTGTTTGCCTAGGTGTATGTGACACCAATAAAAATACGAACAGTACTTTGTGTACCTCTTAGTCTCTTTGCTATCTCCATCAGTGCTTCGCCTTTCTAGCGAGATTGACTGTTTATTTTTCTTTTTTGGCTAAGGACCAATATTTGTATCTTCTTACACTTCTGTTTTTAATTTGTGGGCGCCGGCTGCGGGCACCAAGCACGGTCAGCTATGGCGTCCCAAGATTTACGGTGATGTGTGATGCAACACATGCAAATCTCGGACGTTGGGAGCCACATCGATGCATTGCTCTCGGTGTGATGTGCACCGCACGCACTGGTGTTTTTAACTGCTCCATTATGGCCCACCTTGCAATTTGTTTACAAGTGCTTACTAACAAGTTATTATCCACCTGGAATGATCTGGGAAATTGTGAAGTTGCTTTTAATGCTGAAACTTTAAAGCTTTGAAGTCACGAAATCAGTGATTTAACCAAGTTTTTCACTGCAAGTACAACTTCGTTACATCGAGGTTTGGCTGTACAGTAAAACCTCGTTAAATCGTACCTGCTTAAAGAGTAGTTTCCTTCCAAAAGTAGTAAAGTCAAATCCCCGACTCGGAGCGGCCATTGAACATAATGCATTTTGTATCTGCATAAACCGTACCAGCTTATTGCGTAAGTATTGGTTAACACGTAGGAGGAGGAAATAACTTTATTGGGTCCTTAGGAACCCCTCCCCACCCATTCTTGGTTTAGTGGTCGGCAGGGGTCGCGGGCCGCATCCACGTTGGGACGGGAAACCCGTGAGCCTCCGCCCTTTCGTGAGCCCTCTGGACGGCCCGGAGCTGGGTCTGGTGGTCGTCGCTTCGCAGGGCGTCCACCCAGTCTTCTTCTTTAGTGAACACGGTGCCGCTTAACGCCGAGCATTGCCAGAGCATATGCGCTAGCGAGCAGTACGATGCGCCACAATCTGGACATTGCGGCTCTACTTCTGGTGAATAACGGCTCAGTCTGCCTCTCGAGAGGAACGACCCTGTCTGAAGCATTCTGAATATCGATGACTGTGGTCTAGTGAGTTTAGCGTGGGGCAGCGGGAAGGTTCTCCTCGACAGCTGATAGTGCGTTATTTCGTTGAAGGTGAGCAGCGGGTCTCGGTGCTCCCCTCCCTTCCTGCCACTTCGCTCGCCACGATCGCCGCGGTGCGTGAGTCCTCGCGTGCGTCCGTGCGCCAGCTCGTTGGCGTTGGGAAATTTGGGGTGCACGTTGGCCCCCATGTGGGCTGGAAACCATTTGACGATGTGATGACCCGTGGCTCCCTCGCTGCCGAGGACGGCCACCGCTTCCCGGGATATCGAGCCCGAGGCGAATGCTCTGGCCGCCGATCGCGAATCAGTGTAGACGGAAGGACGTTCGGGGTCCCTCATTGCTATGGCTATTGCCACCTGTTCGGCCACTTCGGACGTTACCCCCTTGACCGATGCTGCGTTAATTATCGTGCCATCCCAGCGTATCGAGACGGCCGCGTACCAGTCGCTGCGCCCATACTGGGCCGCGTCTACAAATGCCGCCAGTCCCGGGCAGTTGGCGGTCGATTTCAGCAGTGCTCGGGCCCTCGCCTTTCGGCGCCCCTCGTTGAATTGCGGCTGGACGTTTCTCGGAAGCGGCTCTACCTTGAAAGTGCTCCTGACCGCCGCGCTGAGCGCGACGCTGTGTGCGTTGCACTCTGCCTCTGCATTTACCCTGCTTCTTCTAGGATGCGTCTGCCAGCCCTGGTGGTCGACAGTCGCACGACCTGTGCCTTGGTCTGCGCTTCGATTATTTCTGATAGTGAATTGTGGACCCCTAACCGATCGAGCCGCTCCGTGTTTGTAGTGATCGGAAGACCTAGCACCCTTTTGATGCTCTTGCGCATCAGTGTCTCTATCTTGGCCGCGTCTTTCTTGGTCAATTTTAGCGCTGAGGCTACGTAATTTACGTGACTCATGAGGAAGGCGTGGTAAAGTCTGATGAGATTGCTCTCGCTGAGGCCCCCCCTGCGATTCGTCACCCTGAGGATCAGCTGGAGCATGTTCTCCGTTTTGGACGCGAGTTTCTTGACAGTTTGCGTGTTACCGCCTTTAGCCTCAATTAGCAGTCCCAGGATTCTTATAGTGTCCACTCTGGGAATCGGCTGGCTGGCACTCATGTGTAATTTGATCGGTATTTGATCGATCGGCGTCAAATTCCTCATGCCTTGTTTCGAGGGCCTGTACAGCAACAGTTCCAATTTGCTGGGTGACAGACGGAGTCCCGTTTCCTGCAGGTACTCTTCTGTTGTGTCCAGCGCCTCTTGACACGTGAAACCCAAACACTACGTGGTTAACACGTAGTGTTTCCACTTTTCATCACGCAGTCACGGTGGTAGGTCGGCCCGTTGTGTCCAGCGCCTCTTGACACGTGAAACCCAAACACTATGTGGTTAAACACGTAGTGTTTCCACTTTTCATCACGCAGTCACGGTGGTAGGTCGGTCCGTTGTGTCCAGCGCCTCTTGACACGTGAAACCCAAACACTACGTGGTTAACACGTAGTGTTTCCACTTTTCATCACACAGTCACGGTGGTAGGTCGGCCCGGCAGAACAATGAGCCTCTGAGTTCAGAACGGCCTCCAAGCGCAAACGCAGAGGGCACTTGGAAGGGTGAAGCCACATCAACATCAACATGATTTTGGTGCCGTACCAGATAGCGTTCTGAATGTGGCCTTTGTTGAGGTGTCGTGCAAGCTAGGACTCGTGTCATGCCGAAGCTCGGACAAAAACCTGGTGCTCAGTATAGAAGATAAATTGGACATCGTTCGGGCTATCGAACATGGTACAAAGTCAGTGCTGGCATGCAAGAGGGATTTATTGTTGACTACGGTGTATGGCATTTGGAATGTGAAGAAGTTGCTTGGCAGTGCTGTTGCGCCACAACCGTTTAGGAGAACAACTGCTTTGACCGCGAAAAGATATCGGCTATGAGGTTCGACCTTGTGCCATCGTTGCCTCTGTTATTGCTGTAGTGTCGCCTAACGACAGCAATGAGAAAGACAAGGAAAGCGACAGCACGGGTGATTCGTGCCGGACAGTGGCAGAAGCTGCACGTTACGTCAGCCTCATGCGGGTGTTTGCCGAGAAGAGGTTGCTGGCAGAAAAGCTGGCTCACAGCTTGAGTTTGAGGCCGCTGTCGCCACTGCTATGCTGCCAAGGCATCAAACAGAAATAACAGACTTTGTGTGCGAAGTGAACAAATAGTGAATATTTTTTGCCCTTTCATTGCACTCTCTCCGAGTTCCGTTTTTGACAGGTAAGTGGGCAGTCTCACGTTGTTTTGGCTAAGCAGTACTACCGTTTAGTACATACAGGGGAACCCCGGTTATAGAACGACAGAAAGCTGAGCTAGTTGGTAAGGATTCATTATGCGGTTTATTGCACGTGTTCTTCGTCGTAATCCTAGCGACCAGCGTTCAGCAGAGGTCTTGAGTTGTGTGGAGCAACGCGAGCACAGCAAGACGGAAAAAAAAAAAGATCACTGTGCTCGACGCCATGCATTTTATTGCCAGTTCGTGGAAACCAGTGTCGCGAAGCACAATCGCTAACTCGTTCAAGCACTGTGGCTCTAAACGAGAGACTGTCTCCTCTGCTGGGGTCGCAACAACCTCGATGCCGCTCGAGGCCGATGCAGGCTTCGTCGACAACGATTTTGATGGTTTAAGCCTCACCACGACCTTTGCCGAGTACATGAAGGCAGACGACAACGTTGCGATCTGCAGCGAGGTGTCGCTGGATGACGCCATCGAGGAGGCTTTGCCTAGTGCCGACACCGCTGCGACATTGGACGAGGACGACGATGACACCACAGATGCCGTGCCTGTGCCTACCACGTTCGCTGAGGTGCTACGGCATATAGACGGCATCCGGAACTTCATCTGTTCACAGATGCCACAGAGGACCTCCTTTTGGACGTTGCCCAACTCGAATGAAAGCTCTTGGTTCACGGATCAAACAAAGTCCAAAAGAAACTTGCCGACTTTTTTAAAAGTTTGCGCCGGCTGGTGGGAATCGTGGCAGCAGGCAGTGGAGTGCCGTAAAGGTTCATTTGAATAAAGCATGATTAGTACCTGTACTGCAACATTAATTCTTATCGCATTTTTTTTGGTAATTTGGGTTTCCAAGCCCTGCAGAATATGTTAGTAGTTTACATTGAAGTTTCTCGTAAATCCGTTGCGCGATATAATTTGTATTTTTATAGGCATAATTTATGTTAGGATTTTACGACGCCCGCATTTTAAGATGCTTTTTTTGCGGTCCTGAGAAAGTTGTATAATCGGGGTTCCACTGTACTTATTCCGAGCATCGGCCAACTGTGGTTTAACGAGCTCTCACTGTATCCTAGTTTGACGTATCTAGAATCGACTGTAATTAAACTACTGTAGGACAAGGTCCTCACTCAAATGCTCCTTATTGCACCTATTATGACTATTGTGCATGCTGTTTGCTTTAGCTAAATCTCTCTCTCTCTCTTTGCTACAGGTTTCGGTCTCCTGTGGAATTCCAGACTTTCGTTCACGAAATGGAATTTATGCACGCTTGAGCAAAGATTTCCCAGCGCTGCCAGATCCCCAGGCTATGTTTGATATTCACTATTTTCGTAAGGACCCAAGACCTTTCTTCAAGTTTGCCAAGGTAAACCTCATAGCCTGTTATATGTATTTTTTATTCCAGAAAAGCACGTCATCTTTTAGTGGATCTTTTAGCAGAGGTGCTCGATTATGTTTGTGATTGCCTAAACATTAAAATAATGTGCTAGAAAGAGTGTTTAAACATGTTTATTTTTTATGGTTTAATTACCATTTGAAATTGAGGTTAGCTTGGGACATTACTTTATGTAATTTGAAACAAACATCCATAATGTGGTGTTTACCAGCATTTTAAGAGATTTAGAACGTAACTAGTTGCACTTTGATCTTTACACCTTGACGCTTCAGTCCTGTATCATTTTTTTTTTACTTGTATCTACTTTTGTATTGCCTGCTTACTGCATGGTACTTTCATGTTGTCATACTACAGTCGAACCCTACTCTATCAAACTCATTTATATAGAATTATCCTCTATATCGAACAGTTTCTTTAATGGTATAGCTACAATGAGTATATATAGCAAAAATTATGCTTACATCGAAGAAAAGTAGCAGTGACTCCCAATATATCGAATTCTTGAAGTGGCACAAAACTGCTCCCGGAAATTGTCTTTTCCTCGCAGCAGCAGGGAAACCTGCCGACTAGGGGTGCGCGAATATTCAAAAAATTAGAATATTATCAACTATTATATCTTTAATATTCGTATTCAATTGGAAAACTAGGTATCCAGAACTAGGTACTAGGAAAACTAGAATACGAATATTCGAAACAAATTGAATATATTGCTGGCTGTGAGGGAGCAAACCTGGTTCTTGACGTTTATTTCTATCTAATATAAGAAAATGTGTCCGATGTTGTGGTTAACTTTGCGATGATTTCCTGCTGCTGGCGAAATTTTGAAACAAGCTTACCCACTGGACGTACAAGCTGTGTTGAAAAGCCAGCCTCTCAGTAGCAAGGGGCACAGGTTTGCAAACAACGAAGAAGCACTTTTGTGCAGGTTCCACCTTCGAGTCCTGAGCTTATTGATTGACAGCAAATGCGATGAGTGACGGCTGGTATAGGGTCAAATGGTTCCGAGTTTACGGGAAATTGATGCGGTATAATAAGGTGCAGGTTGGTGAGAACAGACAACTAGAGGAAATTACTCAATTTTTCAAACCTAACATGAGCCAAATATGCAATCTTTTAGTATAAAGACTAACTAGGTTAATTGTTTTGCCAATAACAATGTAATTGCAATGTTCCAATATCTTAAAATAAACCAACTTGCTAATAAGTGCATGTGCATATCATTGTTCGATATTTGATCCGATATTCGATGCTAAATATTCCTGTTCGATTCGTAATCGGAAATTTTGATATTTGCACACCTCTACTGCCGACACATCCTAAAGGTGATTTAGTCCGGCGGCACGGCTCCATCCACCTGCTCTCCCTACCATGACCGCGCCATGTTGGGCGAGCTGTCGACACACCCTTGCAAAAAAATTATCCAGGCCCGCCCACAGCGCTTGCTCAGACAGCCAATCAGAGGCTCTTGTGCCCTTGTCATGCAAGAATGAGTTGTCTCGCTGCTTTTCTCGTTCATTGTGTTTGCGCCTTGGGGGCCTTCTACCGCAGTGTTGCCGTGATGGCTAGCGCGAAGCGGCAGTATTAGCCTTTCGCCATGAAGCTCAAAATCGTAAATTGAGTCGGACGCGGTGAGAAGTCGGATGCCGCTGCAGCGTACAAGATTCTGAGAAGCACTCGCACCACCATCTTGAAGAATGAGGGGGAATTGGAGCTAAAGCGGAGAAACGACCAGGTGTCCGTGGTGCCTGACGCGCATGCACGGCCGTGTATATAAGACGTCGAGGCAGCCGTGTACAAATGGTTCATCCAAAATTGCTTCAGGCGTGCCGGCTTTGGTGGGCCCAGTAATGACTCTGAGAACTCTGAGAGTGCGACGAAGCCATTGCTGGTGTTGCTGAAGTTTGGAGCGAGCTGTCAGAATTTCCGGAAGCCGTTGACAGATCAACGGTTGACGAGTTTGTGAGTGTGGATGGTAGTGTCGTGACCACGGGAGAGTCCGAAAACAAATACTACCGTATGTACATAATTAAGTCGACCTAATATTTAAAATGAAAATCAGAAGAATCAAAATCAGAAGACCAAAACATGGCAACGTCAAAAAAGCAAGACCAATGAGATATCAGGGGAGCTACAACGTAGTTAAAATTTTATGTTTGCTCTCCGGCCCTACCCGTAGCTTTCCACTATCCCGCATGTTTGTTCGCTTTTCGGAAGGTTTTTCAACATTTTTGAGAGTTTTACAGTGCACACAGCACTCATGGTGGTGTCGATAGTTCATGGAAGAACAGACACTGCTCATGTGTTTCTCTTTCCCTGTAGCTCTTAGTTTGACGCATTCGACTTGACTGCCGGCCATATGCTACTTCTGTGCTTCCTCAGTAGGCATGAGTGCTCCGGGTCCACTAAACATTCGGCGCTCGTTCACAGCAGAATTCAAGAAGGCTGCCATTCTTTACGCTGAAGAAACAAAAAACTGCGCAGTGGGCCACAAGTTCGATGGTTCTGAACAGGTGGTGTGAGAGTGACAACTGCAGCGAAGCAAAATTTTTACCTGTGATGGCAAGTTGCTGAAATGCGCGATCGGTCCCTGCCTGTGACATGTGACATAGTTGTGAAACAAGCCCAGATCTTCGCCTTTTAAGGGCCTGCTCCGCTGTGAGTACAAGTGGCTGGTGACAGAAGACTGGCAAACCTACGCCAACTGGACGTATCAAAAGAGCCTTGCTCATGGCTGTGTGTGGTTGGGTGCTTTTGGCGTGGGCGGCTGTTCCACAAAATGTCGTGGTGGGGTCGTTAGGAAAATGCAGAATTTCGCTGGACAGCAATGCGCTGTGAGACCGTAGCAGCGATGGCAGCACTAGTGAGGACAATATCACAATTGAAGACGAGTAGTCCAGTGACCCTGCCAGCTACGAATAAATTTTCATTAAGGAATGCGCCTGCGGTTATGCCCTTCTTCTTTTTTATGAGTTGGGCCCTATATCGAACTGGTGGATCTTTTTTTGTGAGTTCGATATTACCGAGAGGATCCACAGTGTACAATAATATGTATTGCAACAATTGATCTGTTATGCAGGCATTATTAAGGCAATTGAAATGGTCAGTTTGGTCAAAATTTTCTATTTGCCAATCTATTTATATTTTTCGTGATCCTCGGGCCTTCCTTTACCTTGTAGGGAAATATTATAACTAGAGCTGTGTGAATAGCAAAATTTTGAGTGCAAAGCAAATTCGAATATGAAAAATTGACTGCAAATCCAATATTTTTCTAATATTTTGCAAATCGAATCGAATAATTTGCGAATATTTTGCAGATATTTTCTGAATGCTGCCAAGTTAAAATTATAGATGAGAAGTTCTGGGAAACATGGCTGGAAAAAAATAAACTAATGTATTACACAACCAATATTTCAAAAATGTACTTTCACATAGTTGTTCACAGAAGAAAGAACAGTCCCAGTGTAGGAGTTCTGCTGAATGGATGGTTGAAAGTTGAATTACTTCATGTTGTCTTGGAGGAAAGGGAGTTGTTCAACGTGTCCAGAAAGTAGGCATGCTCTTCTACTGCTAACAACTGCACCAGACACAGAACAGGCGCTCACTAGACTCACTTGTGGCTGGTATGGGTAGTTATCTCTTTGCAAGCTGAGCCAGCAGAGGGTAAGCTTTTGCACCTTGCTCTAGCCACCAGCGGCAAGGGTCCTTCTTTCGGTCAAGAATCGCATCTTGTATCTTTCTATTTCTACCTCTGGCTGTGAATGCTGTTGCTGGCTTACAAGGGTGTCAAGTTTTTTCCACAGTGCTTAGGTAGATTGCACAGCTTCCTGGGCCATCAACACATGGGACACCTGTGTGCTATTCGGTACGCCACTAACTTTTTCCGCATTTTCAGCTACCAAGTTCTTCAGCCAGTTACCCATTGCTCCATCCTCTTCGTACACCACTAGATTGAAATGAGGATCCAAGAACATTGCCAAGATTGCTGCTTAGTCATCTTTGTAGTTGTGAAACCTTGTTTTCAGGCACTTTGCCAAATTAGCAATAAATGCAGGTGTTGCGAACTGTTGCGTCTCAGCATTACTAGGTGTGTGAGTAAGCAGTAAAGGATAGGTATAAGAGCTGAAAGTGTTGGGTAGCTATCAGCTCCAGCTATGGTTGTTGCTTCTTCAAGCGGTTTCCAAGCAATAACATACTCGTTCATTTCCCTCCATTCTGTCGCTGAAAAGCTTTCAATGTGTTCATATGCAGATGCAGATATCGCCTCTCTCAGCTCCACAAGCCTGGAAAACATTGCAACTTTGCTATTCCACCTTGTTTCAACATCTTGCACAACTCGAATAGGCGGCTTGTTTAGTTTTTTTCTGGCAACAATTCAGTCTGTCATGTACCTTTGGGCTGTGCTTGTCATGCCCAACAATGGCTCTTGCTTTTTTACAAAGCAAAGAAAGGCCTGTGTTCATTTCCTTAGCATCGTTGATAGCCAGCTGCAAGGTGTGGCCAGAACAGGTTCTTTCAGACCAAGAAAGAGTATGCATGGCTGCCCTGATATTGCGCGCATTGTCAGTGACCACATAAATTGGAAAAGCCTTCTCTGGATTGTCCCATTTGGCAACCAGACTTTCAAACATTGAAGAAATTCTAGTTGCTGTGTGCTTTCCTGGAAAATAAGCAGTGCTCAGGTTGCTCAGTGCCTTGCTTTATTGCGGCGCGCCGCATCCGTTGACAACGTCGCGCGTGAGCTGTGATTGTCTTGTTTCATGCAAATCATGATTTTGTGCAATGTGCACGAGGGCACCTGACTAGCGGTATAAGTCAGTGGTCAGGGCTACATGAATACTGAGGCACACACGAGCGGATCACAGCATGATCCTGCAGTTGAACACGGTAGAAAATGACATTGTTACGATGTCTGTGTGCGCGACTGCACAACGTGGGAACAAGCAGGTGAAACAGAAGTACATCTCTCTTGCTGTGGTGCAAAGTAAAACAAAAACATGCAGACATTTGGTTTGTGTGTTTTATTATTTCTCTGAGCTTTAAGTCGTCTATTCAAGCAACATATTACGCAAATAACAGATGTTGCCTTGAATAATTCTCAAAGTCACGTGTCACCACAAGCGACGTCGCAGCAAAAACACGTGTAGTAGGCACACTGCACGTGTATGTCATGCTCCGGCTTCAAGCGGGGCGGTCATGAAGAAAAGGGAAAACGGCGTTCAGTTTAAAATTTCAGATCTTTCTGCGGCACTTAGCGATGTAATACGTTGAAGACACGATCGTTATGGCGCAGTGTATGCTCTGCACTTGTCAGCTTAAAATGGCCAGACCTGGTGAGGAGCCCTTTAAGAACATTTGCTTTGACCTTTCACATCACCATTCTTGACCATGACATTTTTTGCATCTTTGCAGGAGATCTACCCAGGTCAATTCACACCATCTGCTAGCCACAGGTTCATAAAGCAACTGGAGGATAACAACAAACTCCTGAGAAACTACACACAGAACATTGATACGCTTGAACAAACCTGTGGTATTCGTAATGTCATCACATGCCATGGTGAGTTTGGCAGAACCATTTTTTCAGGCTAGTCTTTGTGCATGTTCCTGGGGCTAGTAGGTACAGTTGAGTCAAATTATAAGGTAATGAGTCTGTTCATTATATCAGATTTATTTGTTGATAATGCTCATTTTACTATTCAGGGTTGGTGTGATAACATGTTTCCAGGTTGTTTAGTGTATACAAGTAAACCTGGACGTAATGAAATTGAAAAATAAATGCCAATCCTGGTTAACCCACCTCTGAAACATTTATTTAGCAGAAAAAAACTGCATGAATTTTGCTTGCTGTTTCTTTACAAAGCATGGCGTTACACAGTGCTCCAATGAAACTAAATCATCCAAGGTTGCCTCATCATTCTGTGAGCCAACGTGACACCGCAGAACGTCCGTGTCCATAACCTCCCTCATGGTAGGCAACGCGAACAGGGCGTCTGCCTCTGACAAACCATCACTGTCACTGCGATCTTAAATTGTTTCCACAATTGTCGCATCTGAGATCTCTTCCATAGATACAGCACCATTATCTGCACACAAGAAGTCTGCACCATTATCTGCATACAAGAAGCCTTGGGTTACCTTAGATATCTAGGCCTTTATAAATCAATTAGCTACTGTCTCTTCTTTAACTTCCTGCCAGGACGCAGCAAGCATCTCGATCGCTTGATAGTTGTCTATCTTCATCTGCCAGTCAAAATGGATATCCAGGAGAATCTTGTCTATTAAGTGACGGCGATAGCAGCACCTAAAGCTGTTAATGACTCCTTTGTCTAAGAACTGAATGTGCAATTTGCAAGAAAACACTGCAGCTCGTTGTTCGAGAGCTGAAGGCCTTCGACGTGGTGCATGAAGCAATTGTCAAGCAGCAGGCACGTTTGACGCCCTTGTCGCTTGACGTCATTGTTGAACTGCTTCAACCAGTCGGAGAAGATTTCCTGGGTCATCCAAGCTTTCAAATTGGCCACATATTTCACTGGCATTCGCTTGGTTCCTTTGAAACATCTTGGCTGAGCATTTCTCCCAATAACAAATAAAATTCTCTTATCACTACTGTCACTGTTGGTGCAAAGCAAAACCGTCACGCAAAGTATGCTTTGTTTGCCGTCGCATCAATCATCTCCTTTGAGCCCCAGCGTGCAATTCGGCAGCATCTGATACAGTAAAACCTCGTTAAACCGTACCCGCTTAAACAGTAGTTTCGGTTTAAAAGTAGTAAAGTCAATTCCCCAACTCAGCGGCCATTGAACATAATGTATTTTGTATCCGCATAAACCGTACCAGCTTATTGCGTACGCATCGGTTAAAACGTAGCGTTTCCACTTTTCGTCGCGCAAACACGGCGGTGCGTCGTCTCCATCGGGCGGCCCGGCAGAACAACAAGCCTCAGAGATCGGTACAACGGCCTCCAAGCGCCCTGTGCGTTTGCACGTGAAGCCGCATCAACATCAACATCATTTCGACGCCGCATGGACGCCGTGCCAGAGAGCGTTGTGGCGTCGTGCAAGCGAGGACTTGCGTCATGCCGAAGCTAGGATAAAAAAGACGCCGGGTGCTCAGCATAGAAGAAAAATTAGACATCGTCTGTGCTACCGAACGTGACACGAAGAAGTCAGTGCTGGCCCGCGACATGGATCTACTGTTGACTACAGTGTGTGGCATTTGGAATGTGAAGTTGCTCGGCAGCGCTGCTGCGACCGCGAAGAGATGTCGGCTACGAGGTTCGACTTTTCACCATCGTTGCCGCTGTTGTTGCCGAAGTGTCAACTAGCGACAGTGATGAGGACGACACAGAAAGCGACAGCACGGGCTATTCAGGCCCGACAGTGGCAGAAGCTGCGCGTTACGTCAGCCTCATGAATGCGATCGTCGCAAGGAGAACAAGGGCGCGATAACGTAACTATTCCAAACGAAAAATTTTCCGAACTCCGGCACCCGGCAATGAAAAAGGCGCCCCGGGACTTATGCAGCACTACTGCGCACGTGCACGGAGAATACGTAACGCCAACAAGGAATCTGCCGTGCGAGTGTTTGCCGAAAGGAGGGGGCGCTGGCTGAGAAGCTGGCACGCAGCTTCAGTAAGTTTGAGTCCGCTGTCGTCGTGCTAGGCTGCCGCGACATCAAACGAAAATAACACTTACGTCCCGCGAAGTGAATAAATACTGCATGTTTTTTTCCCTTTCATGGCACTCTCTCTGAGTTCCGTTTTCGACAGGTAAGTGGGCGATCTCATGCTATTTCGCTTAAACAGTACTACCGTTTAGTACGTACTTTTTCCGAGCTCCGGCCGACTACGGTTTAACGAGGTTTCACTGTAGAACAAAGCCATCTCATTGACATTTGACAAGTCCGCTGCCTCATAGCGGCCGATAATGTCAGGCAGCTTGTCAGTCACCCACGAACCAGAGGCATCGCTGTCTGCAAGGGCAGGCTTGCCGCTAATGACTCTACTGACGACACCGTTCTTGCCCTTGAAACCTTGTAACCAGTCGTTACTTGCCTTGAAGTCGTGGTCAAGGATGCATGCAAAATCCTTAGTTTTCCCCTGCAGGATCGTGCCACTTATTGGCACGTTTTGTGCCCTTATGTCCAGAAACCACATAAAAACAGCCTTGTCCATATCAGCGTACGTAGACATCTTCAGCCTTTTTTTCTTGCAGCCCAGATCCACTGCATTGCAGATACAGTTAACCCTGGATGTAACAAAATTGAAGAAAGCTCACAATATTTTGTTATGTACAGGTTTGTTACATGCATTTTCACATGAAAACCGGGAAGTATCGTGCAAAAACAAAGGCAAAATGAGGCGGATTTTTTTTAGGTGACCTCACCTCTGAAACATTTATTCAGGTGGAAAGAAACTGCATGATTAGCTTTTTGTTCTGCATGATGACATCAAGCAGCAGCGCTCTAAAGAATCTAAAGCATGCAATGTGACTTCATCATCCTGCGCGCCGACGGAACGATGCGAGACATCCAATGCGTCCATCACCTCTCTCGTAGCAGGCACGGCAAACAACAGGTCTGCCTCTGATGCACCTTCATTGTCACTGCGACATTGCACAATTTTAACAAGCATCGCATCTGACATTTGTGCAGTACATTGTCAGCATACAAAAATATGCCAAGTTCGACGTCGTCGGGCACTCCACCATTCGCACGTAGTGCATTCCACGCTTCAGTGACATTGGGTGGGTTTTCAGGCTCCTGCACGTCGTCATTGATTTTTGCTTGAACAACCTTTAGTTGGGCCTTGGCGAAGCAATTTTAAACCGTCTGGGTTCCAACTTCCTGCAACGATGCAGCAAGCATCTCGATCGCTTGATATAGTATGTTTGTCTTCGTCTGCTGTACAAAATGGATGTCTTGAAGAATCTTATATATCACCCAATGGCTGTAGCAGCATTTGAAGCTGTTGCTTCCTTTGTCCAGTGACTGTATCAGGGATGTGCAATTGGGAGGAAAATATATCAACTCATGTTTGACAGCCAAAGGCCGTCAACGTGGTGCGTGGAGCAATTGTGAAGCAGCAAGTCGATTTGGCAGTCTCATCGCTTGATGTCTTCGTTGAACTCTTTCAACCAGTCGGAAGAGATTGCACGTGACATCCACGCTGTAGAATTGGCCACATATTTAACTGGCATTTGCTTCGTTCCCTTGAAGCATCTGGGCTGGACACCTTTCCCGATAACTAACAGGATTCGTTTGTCACTGCTATCACTGTTGGCACAAAGTAAAACTGTCACGCGGAGTTTGCTTTGCGTGCCACCGTGGCAGTCTTCTCCTTTAAGCACCAGCGTGGGATTTGGCAACATCTGATAAAACGGAGCCGTCTTATCAGCGTTGTAGACTTCAGCCGCCTCGTAGTGGCTGATGAAGACAGCAGGCAGCTTCTTGGCAACTCGCAATGCAGAAGCATCGCTGTCGTCAGGGGTAGACTCACCGGTAATGATTTTCCCGAAGACTCCGTTTCAGCTTTTAAATCCTTGCAAGCAGTTGTTGCTAGATTTCAAGTCCTCATGGCCCAGGATACATGCAACATCCTTTGCTTTCTGCTGCAAGATCGCGCCACCTATAGGCACGTTTGATGCTCGTGTGTCCAAAAACTACGTAAACATGGCTTTGTCCACATCGGCATAAGTCGACAACTTCATCCTTTTTTTCTTTGAACTTCTGCTCGACTCCACTGCACTGCGAATGCTTTATTTTCGCAGTTAAGATAGTCAACGGGTGCTGGCTGGGATGCTGACCCAGGCAGTTACATTCTTCTTCTTCTTGCCCTCAGCAACCGTATTCATAATTGATACCCGCCGTGGTTGCTCAGTGGCTATGGTGTTGGGCTGCTGAGCACGAGGTCGCGGGATCGAATCCCAGCCACGGCGGCCGCATTTCTATGGGGGTGAAATGCGAAAACACCCGTGTGCTTAGATTTAGGTGCACGTTAAAGAACCCCAGGTGCTCGAAATTTCCGGAGTCCTCCACTACGGCGTGCCTCATAATCAGAAAGTTGTTTTGGTACGTAAAACCCCATAATTTAAAAATAATTGATAGCTTGTCCTCGAAAGACAAACTTTGCGCTTCCTTGCCGAACTCGTTTTCGAAGCAAACACCGTGAGAAACATGTGATACACTCCTAAAGTTAATACTCGCGTCGCGTCTGCTCTCATGTTCACACAACTGTCACCGTGCCACACCAACATGCATAAGCCTAAGATAACTAATATAGCCAGCCACAGTAGTGACACCTGGCTGCCTTAATGAACATTTACGTGAGCATGCACACAGTGCCAAGAATAAAATTGGCAGTAATCTAGTTGTTCATTGGGCAAAGTGCGGCTGTTCACCCCCGCCTTGAAGACACATATGCTGAGGAGGTACAGCGATCAGATGGCCAGGGAAATCTTTAAGGCCTTTTAAAATTGTCAGTTAGGAGCCACTAGCGTAAGCGCCCCTTTTGTAGCTCTTTGTGATAAAGAACTTGGGTTCCTGAGAAGTTAATCAGTTTGGATTGTGTCCATATTGCGTATTTTACATTTGTGTAGTTTTACATTTGTGACGCATGCGCAGCAAGAGTTGACTGACGATGACTCGCCTGCCCTTTCTTCCTTTCTTTCAGCCCGCTGTGAATAGTGTATATTTGTGCAGACTTCAATAAACGTGTTGTTAGCAGTCAGCACTGGTCCTGTACTCTTTGTCCGTGCGTTTTTTGGCACTGTTTAAAATGAATGATCTGTACCAACTAGCTCGCGCCCAAACCGTTCTAAATCATCTGTTATATTACATTATTTAGGGCACTATGAGGCTTGCCAGTAATTTTATGTTTTCTACATAGTTTTACATAGCAGTGGGGCATTTTTTATTTTTTTGAGAGAATGGATTTCTTTCACTATAGAGTTCCCTCCTCACACTGTTTCATGTGTATTGTAACAACTGGTAAGAGTCCTGTTACAGCACCACTCCCAATTAAGCAGTGCTTTCACAAAGTGAAGAGTTTGTTTTAACAGAAGCGTGCAAGTGTTTTGCCCATGGAGGACCAACCAAATTCAATGCCCATATTCTGTTTATCTAGCACTTCTCGTTAGATATTATTGAACTGGAGTCTACTGTAATTTTGCTGAAAACTGTCTGCCTTGTTTAGCAACCTTATGACTGTTTACGTAACACGACGGATATTGGCTGGATTCTTTTAAATGTCATAGCGAATCAGTACCTTTGGCAAGAGCAAAAGTGTCCTAGTAGGAAGGTAGAAATCTTGAATGTCTCATCAGTGTAGAAAGTTAAGTAAAGTACCATAATTTTGGACTTCCGGTCTTGAGCGACTGTTCTTGAGCGACTGTGTCGCGTGCTTGAGTCGTTCTGCCTTTTACATAGTGCACAGCAATGTCCTCTTAATACATTAAGCAACTTTCTTAAAAGGCATTGCAAAGCCTTTTTAACAGTTCAGCTCTCCATATTTGAAGGAAGTTGTGAAGTGAGGGAAAACCAAAAAGTTTTTGCCATGTGTTTTCATGCTGCCTCCGTGAGAGTGCCCCTTACAGCACGTTAACCGGCACGTTTGTGATAAGACGATGGGTGCACAGAGGAGTGTAGTAATAGCTTTTTCAACAAGTGATGCAAGCTTGTATTGTAACAGAGTTTAAAATTTTCTAGGCAGTTTGACACATTTGCCTAGACTTTTTTTCTTTTTTGAAGGCGTTTCATAATCGGAAGCAATTTTGTTGTAAAGTGGCGCATAATTAATATGACCTGTTGTAGGTGCTGATGCCTCCATTTTTCTCTTGTAGGTTCTTTTGCAACAGCTTCGTGCACAAGATGTCATCACAAAGTGGACTGCAACATGATCAAAGAGGAGATATTTAGCCAGGTACATATGTGCATCTAATGCACACTTTCACTGTATAGCAGACTAACACAAAATACCTACAAAATATGTTTTTACCAGGACAGCTTAATAGAAGTGCAATAAATTTAAATTATGCTGTTATAATGTTTGGGAGCTGTTTAGCTTTATCTGAGAACCCTTCTTGAAAGTTTGCCTTGAGAGAGGTCTACTGTGGTAAGTTTTTTGAGGTCGGCATCTACTGACAGTCAAGCTAGCTTTTAAGTAACAAGACACGATTACTGGTTCATAATAAAATTTTACTTGGAGTAGGTATAGTAAAACCTTGTTAATATGGAAAAATCAGATAAGTCAAACTTGTCTTCTAATTCCAGCAAGTGTATGCATTACCTAATGGCATCAAACTCAATAATTGGGATGCATTTGGCTCCATGCTGGTTAATTTGGACAACCCTTGAATCATGCAGCATTGCAAATGTATGATGCAAAATAGCAGAAGAGGTGCTAACTTCCAACCAAAATGAAGCAGTGCTGTCTGCATTGCCATAGTCATCAGTGGGAACTGCTGAAACTGTGTGGGAACGCCGGAACTCTGTGTGCTTATTTCTGCTCTTGTGGCTTTTAGTCGTGTGTTTACCGCCGCACATGACACCACATTGGCCGAGTGCCTTCAGAACTGTGTAGTCACCATCCATGATCACGTTGATAGTAACCATGGTTTCGTTCTGATTTCGTGCATGTGCAATGTCACAAACACGGCAGAAGCTGTCGAGGATGATGAGCAATTCTACCATGGCTAGCGTACTGACATTGAACCCGCTGGCTACGTCACGATATATGGACAAACTGCTGTTGACCAGCTCATTGATTAAAAAATGATGGGGATGTGCCCATGGTAGTGAAAAGCACATCTACTGGGATAAGGACCGCGGGTCTTACGCTGCATTTCCGCTGCGAAAGAAGTAGCGAGACTCGCACCATTGCGAGTGTTAATCATTCGCGAATTTAGGAAAATTGCAGCTTACACACTGCTTTTGTGCAAACTAGAAACTGGATTTGTTTATTTACACTGTAAATGAAAGCGTGTTGATGTAGCATGCATTTTTTTATTGCTCACTTGATACCCTCGGGTAATTTGGAGGGCAAATAGTTGCTTTGTGTACCATGAGCAAATATCATTAGTCATAGCTGGAGTATTCAGCGAGTTTAGACAGTCAGACAATTTATAGGCGATGTGGTGACTGTTTGCTTGTGAACGGTAAAATATTATGTAAACAGAGCAAAATTATATAATTATAACTATATAATTATTGTTACTATGTAATTATATAATATTAGTAAAAGCAGAAATTATACAGTGTGTCCCAGCTAACTTTAGCCAGAGTTCAAAAATATGCAAATGCCACGTAGCTGGACAGAACAAAGGTAATGTTCGCCGTCGCTTGGAGATAAACTATTTTTTTCACTCCACCTAATTAGAGAATTAGTCATAATTAATGTACTTCTCAAATATTATAATTAGATGAAAAGTGACCTTGTCAGTAATCATGTATGAATAGAATTTGTTCTGGCACACTGAGGGTCATCTTCTGGCACTGGGGTTGCCTAGATGCCCTTCCATGTACTGACATTACTGGTATAAAGTCGCCGACCGATTTTCCGGACTCCAAAAATTCGGACATGCCCGATTATTCGGTCAGCTTCGCGGCACCGCCATTCTCCCCATAGACCATAATGTATAACAACTGCCAAAAGTTCGGACACCTTGCAACCTCTTGTCTGATTTTTCGGACACTCCTTGAGCCATCTCGATCGAGGGCATCATGCACCGACTCTGACCGGCGCATAGTTCGACTTGCTAAACGCCATTTTTGTTTTGAACGGAGCCTCCTTGTTGCCCCACGAAGTGGCGCTATTGGAAATCCCCGCTCATCATCATCGTTTCTGCCTGCTTCGATAGAGTGGCCATACAGCAGTTCTGGTCTCAGCTTAGTAAGCCATGTCAAGACAATCCAGCAGCTGATTTGTTTCTTTCGCGCACGACGCTGCGAGCAGGCCACGTTTTTCGTTTGTGCTACTGGTGTCGGCACGGTGGTGTTTGCTTTGTGTGCTGTGTCGAGGTTTCGGTGATCCAACGCGGCGTACGGAAACGTCGCGTGAAGTGTCTAATGGCGCCGACAGTGCCCACGCAGACTGCGCTGGGGAATGCCGGCAAGCGGGTGCCGGGATAGATTTGTCGCCTTCCGATGTGCTCCCTACTGACGCGGAAAATATTCTGCCGAGACCTGTGCAGTGGTTGCATTGCGATTCCGGACACCGTCTCATTTGACAGTTTCACAGGTGCTGACACTGCTGTACTGACATGCGCAGAACTCGACGACGGCGAGATCATTTGTCAGGTGTTAGATATGGAGCTGTTTCCTGCGATTACTTCGAGTTCCCCAAACCACTTCGAGTCGCAGCACAGCTAATTGAGGAATGCAGAAGCAGGAAAGCGCATTCCAGAGGAGACACGTGCAAACAAGTTTGCGGCCCCCAGGTCGTGTGCCGCCGGGATTAGAAGGGGCCCTGGGACAATGGAGCTCAATCGTCCCCCTTCGGCTTTGAAGAAGGCATCTGCTACCGCTGCGGAGCCGAGCCACCGGGTGCAGGTGGGCCCTTGTGCAATGATGCATGAGCGCCCCCCCTCCTTCTCCAGCCTAGAAGAAGTGGATTGCCAGTCTGCGAGGCAAGACCGCAGAGAGCCGCCAGGTGCGACACCGCGACACGGGCGCCTACCATTGGCTGAAAGTGGCGTCATCGGAGCGGACTCTCCCATTGGTGAAACATGACGTGACTTACAGTGCTCGAAGGGTTTATAAGAAGCCTTCCAGAGAGACCTGAGCATTCTGGAACATGCCCTGATTCCCTGATTCACCTCTCTCGAACTTCTTACCGCGGGCCGCAGCGTCCGAGTTGCTGCCGGCCCGTAATGTCTGTACGAATGTTAATTGTCTCTCACCTCCCTGTACATAATGTAGAATAAATACTCTCAAGTTTTGGGTTTTCATCACGACGCCCGTCCTTCAACCCCTACACAGGTTTCTGCTGCACCGCCGGAGGATGACTCAGAGTCGGAAGATGACGCACGATGTGCTACGCTGCCGTCGCATGCGGAGCGTGCACAGGCAGGGACTGGGCTTTCAGCCGCCTATAGTGACCGTATGACCCTCTCCGAGATTCAGGCTTATCTGATTGCGCGTAAACGGAACAGCGTGCAACGGCGCACTCACGATTTCTTCAAGCCCACTGCCGAGCCCGAATAAGTGCGTGGAAATAGAGGATTTCATTTTTTTTTCTTAATCTGCTTTTTCAGACACCTGTTTATTCGGACATTTCCGCAGTCCCCGTGAAGTCCGAATAAACGGTCAGCGACTGTACTAATTGTAATTTTTTAAACAATTGAATTGGGCTGGAAGAATGTTGAATAGTTTTTGAATAGGTAACCTAACCTAACCCAACTAATCGGTAGTGCATAGCTACATTCATATCCTAGTGTTCACCATTTTAACAAGTCTGTCATTACGCTGAACTACATGAAGCATGCATTATTAGGAGAAGCTTTACTTTGGGAGCTCCTATAAAAATACTTGAGAACAAAGAAATTGTTTCATTTGCTATCAACTGAACAGATTTTGAAGAGGCTTGTTGCATTTCAAATATAAGAAGTTGAAGATCTACCAACTGTTGAAAGCAAAAGTTTTTTGTTCAGGCTACCATTTTTTTTTTTACAAAAAAATTACTGCAAATCAGGAAATTCTGAAAAAATGAAAAATCAAGTTTACAACTCTTAACTCACGATAAATTCAATCAAGTGACTGTAATATAAATATATTGGTGGATATATTGAAACTTTGGAATTTATTTGAAAATTTGCAAAGCTATTTGTAACCATTGGAGTTGTAACGGTGGCATTTGTGGTTCCTTGTCTTTGCAGAGAATTCCATTGTGTCCCAAATGTAGCCTGGAGGAAGTGGAAGCAAGTGGGGAAATGGCAGTCATGAAGCCTGACATTGTGTTCTTTGGAGAGGGCCTCTCCCAGGAGTTCCACCAGGCCATGAGTCGGGACAAAACCCAGTGTGACCTGCTTATTGTCATGGGGTCCTCGCTCAAAGTGCGCCCAGTAGCCCTTATCCCTAGTGAGTGCCCTTTTTTTTTATGTGTGGCACTGACTGTTATTTGGTTCATACTTTGCTCATGTTCTCTCAAGCTATTTGTGTCTGCTAAATACTTGACCTGGTCATGAGTTCTCACTTTGTGTTGCTAAAGGTAGAAAACGAAGGTTTTCAATGTAGCCCAAATATTTGGGTGTGAGAGTGCAACTATTGAAATTAAATCTGCAACCACTGCAGTGGAGGCTATATCTAGTATTTTTGGGTGCATAGGTGCAGTGCATTGTACATGTTTAAAAAAAATTTAGAAAAGATACAGTAGAACCTCATACATACATTTAAAAAAAATTGCAGAAAAAAGACATACTAACCGGGGAAACGTACGATCCGAAGTAACTAAAAAAAAATAGACGCTCAACTGTCGTTGACATCTAGGTAAAGTGAAGCGTTGCGCGAATCATTGCGGCACGAAACACAGGTGCATGTTGAACTGGTAGTGCTCTGGCAGCCCAAGACAAGATGCATTTTGTTGTTTTCCTATTGCATAGCGTTTTAGAATGGCAACGGGAAACTGAAACAAAATCGATCTGGTGGGTGGCGCCAGATGCCGCCAGAGCAAAATGTGACGCTCACATCACGCCGTTTCCAAAGGCACTACACCCCACACGCTGTAAAGCAGATAGGTGAAGGTGCTTATCGCAGTAGGGTTGGTGGCAATAGGTGTGAATGTGGCCTGTGACGACCTGGGAGGAAATTTGCTGGTACCAGAATAAGAAACTGAGTGTGCGCCTGCATTTCATGTGAGACGCGCGGGCCAGTATTGTGAAGGTAGCCAATGTGGGGGGGCGGCTACTGTGACTACTGTTCTCAATTGCGCGCGCCTCGTGCCTTTTCTTGTTTACATGAGATCTAGCGGCTGGAAAACGTATCATACGTTCACAGTCTGCAGCAATGAATGGCGCGCCGCATTTGGGTTATCGCCTACTTAAAGCGTGCTGTACACTTCCAACGGCACCATGCACTGTGAAACAGATAGGTGAAGATGCTCATCGCAATATGGTAGGCGGAGATAGTGTTGAATGCAGTGTGCGACGACCCAGGAGATTGGCCGGTACCAGAACAAAAAACCTAGTGCACGCCGGCGTTTTCACGTGAGACGTGCGGACGAGTATTGCGGCGAAAGAGCCGCAGTGGGCAGCTACTGCTTTCAATCACGCATGCATCGCGCATTTTTTTAACATGGCACCTAGCGGCCGGAAAACATGTCATACAATCACAGTTTACCAATGTATTGAACGTTGGTGCCGAAAGATAGGGTTATTCAGGAACGTATGAACCGGCAAAAAATAACTCAATTGGATCATGTTTTGTTTTTCTCAATCACGAATGTTGGTGCCGGGAAATCGTATAGACGAGGTTCTACTGTATTCCTGCACATGTGTAATGTGACGTTTCTTGACTTAATTCACATTCTTAGCTTCTGAGCATTTGAGCAGGGATGTCTAGGTTGTTCAGACTTTGTCTTTCTTGTTAGAGCTTGTCATAGTAGAGCTATCCTATGTCTGTATTCTGTAGGTTCGATTCCTCCAGAGGTGCCCCAGATACTGATCAACCGAGAATCACTGAAACACGTCACTTTTGATGTTGAGCTCTTGGGTGACTGTGATGTCATCATCAAAGAATTGTGCAACAGGTGGGTTGTTCTGTCCATTGGCATCAGCTGGCATTGTTTGAATGTGGTAACAATTGATCATAACTGTGGCATTTTTCCTCGCCTTGAAGGCTCGGCTGGGATGTGGCTCCTAGTGACGGGCCTGTGGCACCATTAACAGAACTCACATCACTGCCTCCTCAAGTATCCACCAAGTCATTATCAGAAGTCAAAGAACCTGCCGAGCAGAATGGGACCACAGCAGCAGATGAGAATGGAAACACCCCGACTAGCAGCACATCTGTGGGTGTGTAAACTCTTGTGACATTAATCAGTTTTTGCATGAAAATGTGTTGAATTAAGTTCAGATGCTTTTCTGCAGTGATTCTTGTTTTAAGTGCTAGTTTAAGTGAAAGTGGGATATCGAACTCACAGCACATGGCTCCCCACATGCCACACTGCAGTGAAACCTTGTTAAACCATAGTTGGCCGGAGCTCGGAAAAAGTATGTACTAAACGGTAGTACTGCTTAACCGAAATAGCATGAGATCGAGCATGAGATCGCCCACCTACCTGTCAAAACGAAACTCGGAGAGAGTGCGATGAAAGGGGAAAAAATATGCAGTATTTATTCACTTCGCGCGACAAAAGTGTTATTTTCGTTTGATGCCGCTGCAGCCTAGCAGCGACGACAGCGGCCTCGAACTTACTGAAGCTGTGAGCCAGCTTTTCAGCCTGCCCCCTCTCCTCGGCAAACACTCGCATGGCAGATTCCTCGTTGGCGTTGCATATTCTCCGTGCACGGGCACGGTAGCTTTGCAGAAGTCGCGGGGCGCCTTTTTCATTACGGAGTGCTGTTCTCGTCACGACGATTGCATTCATGGGGCTGACGTAACGCGCAGCTTCTGCCACTTTCGGGCCTGAATTGCCCGTGTTGTCGCTTTCCGAGTTGTCCTCATCACTGTCGCTAGGCAACACTTCGGCAACAACAGAGGCAACGATGGTGAAAAGTCGAACCTCATCAAAATCGTGGCAGTTTGGGCGAGTTGGTAGGCGACCTTGCTATCGTAGCCGACATGGCATCTCTTCGTGGTCGCAGCAGCGCTGCCGAGCAACATCTTCGCATTCCAAATGCCACTCACCGTAGTCAATAGTAAATCCCTGTCGTGTGCCAGTGCTGAACGCGTGTCACGTTCGATAGCACGAACGATGTCCAATTTTTCTTTTATGCTGAGCACCCGGTGTCTTTTTTTATCCGAGCTTCGGCATGATGCGAGTCCTTGCTTGCACGACGCCACAACACTCTCTGGCACGGCACCGAAGTAATGATGATGGGGCTTCACGTGCAAATGCACAGGGTGCTTGAAGGCCGTTCTGATCTCTGAGGCTTGTTGTTCTGCTGGGCTGCCCGATGGAGACGACGCACTGCCATGTTTGCGCGATCAAAAGTGGAAACACTATGTGTTAACTGATACGTACGCAGTAAGCTGGTACGGGTTTTGTGGATACAAAACGCATTATGTTCAATGGTCGTTGAGTCGGGGATATGACTTTACTACTTTTAAAATGAAACTGCTGTTTAAGGCGGGTACGGTTTAACGAGGTTTTACTGTATATTGTTTTGTGGAAGAGGATGATGAATGAATTTTTTGTTGGTTGAGGTGCACTTCATTTTTAGTGGGCTATGTGCAGTATGCACTAATGGGGACAAGGTGAACGCTGAATGGGAATGAATATGTAAACTGCCACGAAGAAGTGCAACTTCTTGTCAGTTTGTGTCTTTGTTCCCATTGAGTGTCCATCTTGTCCCTGTAAGTGTGTACTGCACATAGCACAGTAACAATGAACGTACTCCAACTAGCCCAATTCATCGCTCTGTTGATTGAGGAGCATTACTTGAAGGCCATGCGGTCTGCATGCATATGTTTCTTGTGATAAAGATGGCATGCTTCAGTAGGTAATCCTTGATTGTATACAGACTGTTTTTTTTGGTCTGTGTGCATTCATATTGCTCACACCATAGAAATATGTTCACAGTGCGTACTGCTAAGTCATAGCTTGTGTTATTAATATAGTTGAATCCACTTAAACAAATTATCGGTTGTAACGGTCACATTTTACTGCATTTATGATTTTCCGACCCAGCCGATATTTAAACTATCCAGATATAAACAAACATTTTCAAAAGCGCTGTACTGTTACAACGAACACTTTGACCACGGTAGTGGTAAAAGGAAGGGTGCTTCAAAGTTTTGAAGCACAGAAGTATGACTGAACTGGGCGCATGGCAGCACATCTTCCCCTCTAGTCCAACTGCAATGAAGATACGTCCAACCTCATAAGAAAGTGTTGTGCATGGATTTCTGAAGATGCGAGAAAAGTCATTCACTTTGAACCATGCTAGGTTAACCGTGCCATCAAGGCATGTCTCCGGCGTGCTTCAGGGCGAGGCGGTACAGCAGCCGTGGGCTTAGAGATAAGTGCAGTCTTGGAGGCCACGGCAGCGGCACTCTTTTTGCACAGTTTTCCATGCGGCACAGTGTGCACTCACTCCTATTTAGGCGATATGGACAAACTGCCACTCGCATGTAGCTGTCTTCTCTTTGCTGTTGATATCCATGCACAGCGTGTCGTGCTGCCATGAAGCCACACCTCAAGACAAAATTCACATATAACTCGCGACTAACTGTAGTGGTAAATTTTTCAGATTTTAGAGCGCACCTCTTAGGCAGCCATTCCTGTGGTGAGCGTCAGAGTTGTCCCTCAGTGTAACCGAGTGAACGAGCACAGCAAAAAAAAAAGGGAGGGGGTGTGTAAGAGCGATCGCGAAGCACGGATGAAAGACTGCAATGGTAAAGAGAGAGCACTAGGAAGGAAGCAGAGGAGGAGAGTATAGCGAAAGTGTGAGAAGAAAAGCGTTGTGCCACGCATGATGGGTTCTGTGGAGACAATAGCTACGAGATGGCACCAGAGTAGCACTCATTGTCTTTATGGAAACAAAGCGCTGCATGAGTAGAGGTCTGTCTGCGGCGGCTGCTGTGAATTGTGCCCATGCGTCATGGTTAGCGAGGCAGTCACAGCACACTTCACTCTATTTGCAACGTGCCGCATGAGACAGATTGTCCTCGCGAGCCAATATATCGTTAAATGAAAAACGTATACAGCTGGGCTCAAATTTCGCTTTGGGAGTATTGTAATTGTCGGTGAATTTTTGGTGCAGGTTATATGTGAAAGCATATCGAATGTTGCGTTTTTGTAAGTCAAAAGTGTGATTTAAGCAAGGGAAATGTGACACATATTTTAAGTAGTGTTGGTAATACTGTACTAATAAACTTCTAATTCAAATAACATTTCATTTTTCTTTTAATATAGTCTTCATGGTGAGAAATGAAGGTGCAAAAATTGTTCTAATCTTTCTTGGTGTGGAACTGTGTTCGGGGATTACAGGTGTAAAGGCTTATAGGTTTGTCATAAATTTCTTTTTGTTGTTAACCTGATCACAATAATAATTGCTTATAGCAATTACCATTCTTGCAAATCTTTAATATTGTTAATAGGGGTTTGACTAAATGTGGTGAATGTTTTGGGACATTGTTTATTAAGCAATCTTGCTTTTATTATGATCCAATACCCAGAAATATTGGTCCAGAGCTGGCAAAAAAATTTCCAGCTGGGGGATTGATCATCAGTGATGTGTATTTTTGTTTTGTGTACATGGATATTGCATTTCTTATATTCATGTGTTGGGATCTGATGTTTATATACAGCAGAAGAAGTCATGCCAGATTCTACCAGTGCTGATATGGTTCCCACGGTGGAGAGCCAAGTGGACAGCTTGGATTGCTCGTCTGAGTGTCTTTGGAAGCCAAGAACAAGAGACAGCGTTGCCTCCAGACTACCAGGTGGGTAGTCTGACTTGTTCACTAACTAAATAAAATGAAATGTTGTGGTGCAGTCCTGGTGATAATCTTTAAACATATTTATTAGGTGCCAATAGGTTGATTGCTGAGACTTTGCATGTTTTTCTTAGCTGTCGCTGACCGTTTAATTGCATTTACTACAATTAATGTGCCACATTTCACATTTTTACTACTTTTCTTCTTCAAGCAATATTCATAGTAAAAGAGTAACACTCAGTTGTGCTTCTCCTAAACAAATTGCATGAATTGAGCAGTGGTGTTTGCTATTGGAAGATAGCCATGTAAACTCATGATAATGGCACATCTTTTTTTAGAGATTTTAGTCGGGAAGTTAGGCTGTGACTACAGTCGAGCACTTCTACAATGAACGCTTCTACAATGAAATGACCTGTGTAACAAAGGAATAATTCTTGGCGCTATTGTGAGCTGTGTGATGTGCAGCCTTTGCAACGAAGTGGCCTGCATAAAAAATGATTTTGGAACCCCCAAGCACTTCATTATAAGCCGTTTGACAGTAGTTGAGTGTGCCTAAATCAATCCTGAATAGAGTGGGACCTTGATTATAGGTCCCTCGGTCATGCGACGACCTGCATTTTATGACGAATTGGTTTGGTCCCTGTAAAACTCCCATAAAAATAATGCATTAAAAACCTTAATTATATGACGCAATTTTACGGCGACTCTCTAGTACCATCTTAAAAAAAAGGAAAAAGAAAAGAAAAATGCTCTAAGCAGATGCAGGCTGGCACGTGAGCACACTGCAGCGGGCTGATCGTGGGTTTTATTCGCATTACATTCTAATAATGGCAAAATTCGCAATCTTAAAGCAAATATCCTAAATTCTGTGGTTTTTAGTGTTACATTGACAACCTGTACCTTTACGTCTCGATCCAATCCATAGACAATTCGACTGAAGACGAGACTTGTTTTTAGTTGGAATACCCTGTGGTCTTTTGCGCTTCGACTCAGCTTATTCATGATGTTACCATGACATGCCGTATTCGATATGATGCCTGCATCAAGAGACGAGCAATTTTGATGGCCAAGGAGGAGGGAAACTCCATTGTGGCTCAGCGGTTCAAGATCCCTGATTCACGCATGGCAGGACCCGCAGGAGGCCCTCTTTAAATGCTAAGCTGGTCGGAAGGGCTCTGTGGACCTCGTAGTGGCCTGGTACCGTCCCCAAATCAAATGGTTGTTGGGTCTCTTAAGAAGTACTTATCTCAAACAAGCTCGAATGTGATGCGTGCTCGTGCGATCACTTACGGAGATAATTCGCTTTCGCGAGATTCAGCTCGTCCCGGCTCCGATCCCCTTGAAATGTATGCCTAATAGTGCTCTTGGCACTGATAACGAGCTTGGCACAGCGGCAGGAACACTTGTTGGGGACGCTTTTGGTGCAGAGTCACGTGAAATTTCACGAAAGTGAAAATGGAGAGTTTTAGATTAGGGGACGCAAGAGGCTTGCGTAGGCAAGAACTGGGGGCGACGGTACTGCGCATGCGCAGACCGCTACGTCTACTTTCGTCCTTCGGTTGTTGGGGCGGCCGAAAACATCGCTGACCCTAAGAGTATGGTCCCTAGAATATTGGCTAGTCGGCTGTGCGCCGACGGGAGTGAATACCGTTTTCGAATGATGGTGACGGTGGCACTGCGAGCAGTCCCCATGCTACGGTGCAGCGCTCGGCCACCCGGCTGCGTGTTGGCGAAGCACATGCGCTTGGCATATTGTTTAGCCGTTTATCTCTTTTAACCCTTTCAGGCGCCACTTGCAATTATGCATAGAAAAATTTTTTTTTATATATAAACATTCTTTTTGGGACCTAAGAAACACAAAACCATCGAATTCTTGAAAGTTATCATGAAACTTTATCATGAAACTTTATTATTTGCAACATCGTACACAATTGTGTACACAGCGCCTCGGTGGTCACAAAATTCACTAGTGGAATGCGAGGAAGCAATTTCTCTCTTTTGTCAGGCACAGTGGCACGGCGCATTTCATGCAGAATATCCGGCCGCCTCGTGTGCACTTCTCGAGCTTGCACCTAATTCGCACTTTCTGGTCGCGGGATTCGGGCCAATGGTCAAAGGAGTCGTAGTGCACGTCGGTGCAAGGAAGCGATATTCTTGCTTTTTTGCCCTATCTTTGGTTGTGGTGCTTGGATCTCTGCAAGAGAAGGCCTTCCACGCTTTTTCTCGGGTAGTACCGACTTAATTAATGGTTCGGCAGCTTGCAAGCGAAAATTCATCAAATATAGGAGTTTAGCTCTAGGCAGCGTTTGATTGTCGTGGTGGTAGTCCAGCAAAGAATTGCAGATACCCAGGTTCACAAAAGGAAAAAGCACTCTCAGTGTCCATTTCTTCAGCTTGCGTTTCCCCTGCAGCAGCATCTTCCTCTTCTGCGAGGTTGGTGAACGCAGCTGCAACGCAGGCGTCGGTCGTTTCACACGTGGCTTCTTCTTCGTCGCTTTCCCCCGACGTCTGAAACATTTATCAGCTATGAGCTCCAAAAGCCTTTCAGCTGTCTTTTGGGTTTTCTTATGCTTGTTTGCACTGTAGAAAGAAGAACGACAAATGGCCAAAAAACCTGGAAAGAAAATCAAAGCAACTCTCAGCGTTCTTCATTTCTGCAGTGACCATGGCGCTTTGTACACAATCGTGTACACATGCGCGTGCGAGCGTTAGCGTTCGGTCATCACCTCAGAATGGATGAAATTATCACTCCTCGGTACTTCATATGATGCACAAGCGCGTCTAATTTTTTTCGCTTGCCACAATAAAAAAAAGCGGCTCTAACAAAATAAGAACTTGACTCACCGCTCTTTGCTGCTCCGGCGTCCGCCATTTCTTGTTTAGATATGAACATCTTCACCGAAATGCGACAGATGGCGCCCAAAATGCACATGGTTGTCAGTTTAAGTTTGGGAATGCGCTAAAGCCAACCTAATAGAAAATTGCGGGCCCTAAACGTGAAAAAAACACCAGAAGTACAATGTACACAATTGTGTACAAGGCGCCTTAAAGGGTTAAATAATTTTCTGCCGCTGCATACTTGCACCAGATTAGAGCAGTATTTGTTACGGGTGTGATGAGAGGTTTTAGCTGCGTAAAGTGGTATTCGTTCTCGAAGACTTTTTGTTAAGCTGTATGAAGCATTCGACACAGAACACCAAACGATTGCTCAGTCTGGAATAGCTTGAGCACTGAATTTATTTAGTCATGCAATACTGCTGCCCTTTGGCAGACAAGGCCGCAGTGCTTAAAAGCGAAACAATAAAATTGAAGGGGCCCTTAGTTATCCCAATGCGAAAGCATTGCGACCACGTCGCTATGCCTATGCATTTTCAGTCGTCTTAATTTAACTTCATTCACCATAAATAACACCAAAGGTCATGGGTTGGACTCTCACCAGAAGTTGTGAGTTCGAGTGTCTTAACTCAACTTTAACTTTGTCAGGCTTCAAGCTTAACAGAGAATACAACAGGTACACCAGTGACACTGAAAGGGTTAAGGTGCTATTTGCCTTAGCACATTCAGCCTAAACAACCTGCTGTGCCAGGGTGGCTGGGTGTGTATGCAAGTTTCTAAGCCCAACAGTGTCTTGGCAGTACAGTTGCGGGTGCTGCAAAGAAAACGTCGCTGACACCTAATCAGATTGAAATGAGATTGCTGGAGAACAGAGAGGGAATGAATGTCTCTTCAGAGTAGAGCAAAGGGAACGAGCACATGGATATGGCAAAAGCAGTTTGAGTTGTTCAGTAAAAGGTTAAGGGGGGACACGGGTTGTGGCGACCAAAAATCGCGAAAAAAACTCGATTTTTTTTATTGCATTTTTGGAATGTACAGCTATTATTGCATCTATATTGTTAATTTCATACCGATAACATCAGTATTTTAGCCGCAGTGACGCCTTATACGACATGTACTAGCTGAATTTCAGGTGGAACTTGCGCTGCAACGGCATATTTTCCGAAACGCGCGCCTGCTCTTCCACGTGCGCTAGCGCGGACATCTTGGTCTCATTTGAAAGAGGCGACTTTTCCCATCAAATTCCCGCCAGAACGGGCCCCATTCAGCCATTGGCCACTTAGAAAATGCGCGGCAAAAGAAGGTACTAGAACGCCCTCCTATTCGTCACTCGGTGCACGTGACTTGAGCTTGCCTCCCGATTGGCGGAACTGCATGGCCATCGTCTGCTCCGCGCTTGGAGCCGCGCACTGAGGTGCGCCATCTTGCCCCAGTGTCAACGCGATGTCTGAAACGGAAGCGCAAATTTCGAACGCGGTACAAGTATGGTGCACAAAAAGTGCGACGAACGCTCATCGAAAACCTAAAAAAACGCTGCTCAACACTGCAAAACGCTCAGGACGCCACAACCCCAGCGACCGATGCCGAAATCGTCGATGCAGCAACGGCAGGCCTAACGACCGCATCGGCTGCTGCGGATACTGTGACAAGTCCGCCTGCCGCGGACCCTTCGACCAGCGCTCGCGTACGGCAAGATACGATCTACCGGCAACCCTCCGAGCGGGAGGAGGAGGAAGCGAAAGCCAAAGCAAAGCTATCGGAGTTGTCTTCCGCTCCAGCGACGGAGAGGAAACGCGAGATTTTGGGTGACGGTACCGACGACGCACTTCGCCCGCCTGATGGGACTATGTTTACGATTGTGGATTTGAGTGCCGTGAACACTTTATTAACATTTGCGAACTGCAACAGCTGCAGTGGTGCCTTAGAAATCGTCCGAGATGAGCGGGAATACGGACTCGCGCTCGCTTTGAAGTTGCGTTTTATGTGCGCAAACTGTGGAGAGATTGCGTCGGTGTGGAGCTCGCCGCGCGTTCACAGTGCTGAAGGAATGAAACCCTTTGCTGTGAACGTTTTGGCTACGCGTGCCATGCAGGCAAAGGGGGACCGGCAGACCGCGTTCAATGACGTTTGTCTCGTTGATGGGCATCGGCCGTCGGGCTCTTCACACGAAAACGTGCCAGAGCTATGTGAAGACGAAGTTGACGCCAGCGGCCGATCGCGCGGCGCGTAATCTGACGTGCGCGCGGTCGGTTCGCGAACTTTACGCCGAAATGAACGTGGGTCATACTGGGAACATCGTTGTGTGCAAGGGAAAGGGCCTCAGAGGCCATAATTAAAGAACTATGTCTAAATGCGAGCGAACAAAGTCGCACCCTCATGGCCGAGAAAGATAGGCGTCAAATGGCAGCATCAGCCAAGAAGTGCAAAGCATGAGAAAATTTGTGCCAGTCCCTCAAAAAGCGGCACACAGGGGCTGGGAGTCAGCAGGACTACATGCCTGGTGCCTACTGAGCTGTTCCAGCTGTAAATTTGTAAATAAAGTAGGGTTTTGCACGTTTTCTCACTTATCTCAAAACATGTTTATGGCTCACTTCACTAGACTGTCGGAGTGATAGCTCATGATCTACAACAGCTAGAGCGCTAATTCTTTCTTTAGCAGAAAGCCTAATCTACATATTAAAAAGTGCTGAGAGCAGAATTTCAAATTTGTGCATATGTATATTTCCATTTTATGAATTTTCTTTTGGTGTGGTAGCCTTAGGTCAAGGAAAGAATTTTGATCACCTCCTGAATGGCTAATTAAAATTTGATTTGAAAACTTTTTGCAGCATTGCAGTTATTGCACATTATAGTATCTAGCCATGCAATAATATTCACTTTCTGCAGAGCCGTTTTTTTTTCATTGTCTCCGGAAACAATAGAGTGGCAGCACGGTCAATCTCCTGAACTAATGAACCTACAAGAAAAATTATTGCATATTTGAAATCAGCACGAAAAACTATGTAAGCTTGTGCATTTTCATCAGATTTGGCCATAAGATGCAGGAAATAATCGCCACAACCCATGTCCCCCCTTAAGGCTTGTAATTTGAGAAGTTGTTTTTTAAATTTAATGAATTTAATGCTCTCCCTGTCATTGTGCTTGCTTTCTGCTGCTATTTTCTCTAGTTCCGCATTTTTGTTTGGTTCTGCTAAGACTCTGCCTCAACTCAGAACTGTGTTGAGCAGTGCGAAAAAAATGTGTGAAGCACTGCCATGAACGCATTAGATGGGGAATCTCTGTCTCAGCAAATCGTTCAATATTGCTGCAAAGCATAAATTATTATTTTTAGCTAATAGTATTTTGGACGAGCACTAGCTTAGGTCTCTCTGTGACTGGCGTGTAACTTGAACATAGCATTATAGACAGCTCTGCACGGCTGGTAAATGGGTAACTCAAACTCCAGAACAGCATGGTGTCACGTTATAAAATGCATTCTCAGTCAGTGAAACAACCTGACCTTGCACATTGTCACTTATTCAAGTGACATTCTACTGTTTATCACAGCGTTCAGCCCAGCAACGGCACTGAGTAGGCATGTCTGCTCCAATCTTTGTTGTCTAGATGTCAGGTGCCAAATCATTTTCCTGTCATTACATACACAGAATTTTAAAGATTCCCAGTGGCCTTCCGCCTTCCCTTTTTTTCCTCACTCATGCCAGTCTGAAAAGTATGTGTGGCACTGTTACAGAGGGCCACTACCTCTTCACACCACCATCCACATACATCTTTTCTGGGGCGGAAGTCTACATGGAATCTGAAGACTCTGACAGTCCAGGGGCCTCATTTACTGGTGAAGAAGAGGAAGATGCTGAGTCAGATTCCGAGTCATCACGCTCATCCTTCAGCTCAGATGAGGAAGAAAGCCCTACGCACACATCTGGCCTGGAGAGTCCATCGCAGGGTAACACCATGGACTGTGAGCCAACTGAGCAAAGTACCACCACAGCCAGCACTGCACCACTTGTTAACAACATAAACGAATCCATTGTCATCAAGGCACGTGTTTCTGAAGAAGAAGGCTCCAGTGATGTAGAATGCAACACTCTTCGCTGCTCCTGAGGTTCTGGTCTCCTCTGCCCGTTAAGAACCATGGCTCCCACTCTTGCTTATTTATTGGTAGCGCATTCCCCACAGCCTTTTGTGATCCGGCTCTCCCTGTGGCCAGTAGACTTGCAGATGAGCAGGTCCAATTGGTCTTCATTGGTTGTTAAGATGGTTTCTGGCTTTGTGTTGCCCTCGCTGCCTTGGGCAAGGTCATTTGGGGAAAGTGTGTAAACTTTGGAGGGGCTGTTGCACATTCCCTCCGAGTGGCTGTGGGCCTGCTGCATGTTTTATTGTCTCTGATGGCTTTTTACTTTTGTGAGCCCTACAAATCCTAGGGCAGTGTTCCCCTGCTAATGTTATCACATTTTGTTTTCCTTTTGAGCTATGTTGCATCTTTCTTGCGCTATCTGTAATATGCTCAGGCAGTGCATGTCACTTAGACAATTCTGTTGAGCCTGGCAGCGGCGCATGTTGTCCAAGTGCAGCTCCAGAGCATTTGTGGTCTTTCTACTACTACTCTCGATGGAGAAGTTCTTTTGTGTCATGTTGTGACTGTTGTGTACTGCTTGCCCCCTGTGGGATGGAAATGTTGGCATACAGCCCCCCAGCCAGTACACATGATAGAGACACTTTGCCAAGACTCTTCAAGGTCCTTTGCCACTACGTGCATGTACATATGCTGCCCCATCTCCACTTTTGGAACTATTGTTTTATAATCTTGTTTCTGTTACTTTGTTGAGATGTTAAAATCATGCCCTCCTTGATTTCTTTCTAAATTGTCACCATATTCTTACATGGCAGAGGTAATAATTCCAGACGTGGAATGGTGCAGAGGATTCAGTTGGGATGGTGTAATTGTTGGTTTTGTATACAAGATGTAAATACAGTTCTGTTGTCCTCAGCCACGTGTGTTTTTGCTGCCTCAGCACATTTTGCAACACAACCATTTCATTAGAAAATTTACCTTTTCGCACAGTGTCACTAAAGCCCTTGCACACCTCTGTGCTGTTTCTATTCATTAAATGATCACTTTTCGCCTTTTCTTAGATATTCTTACTGTGTGAATACTTGTGTGGATATGTTAAAACATAGATTTCAACTTTGTAAGACATATTTACTTGTATGCAGTGTGTCAGGTTGGAATGCTGACTTGTTGTTTGCTGTCTTGTGCTGTTATGAGAAAGAAAAAAAAAAGCAATTTTCCCGTTACACATATTAACAGCTGGGAATGGTATGTTGCAAGCAGTTTGGCTTCATTCGAAGTGCGATAGTGTATGGGTGTTCCTAAGCTAGGGTCAACCTTGCTCAGGTTTGGGTGCAAGTTTCCTAGAAAAACATATGCTGTGTGCCTGTTCACATAACTTTGTTGATATCCCCTTATTTTTTAAAATTTTTTCTTAACTCCCATTACTTGTGTCTTGGGCAATATCCTTGAAAGAGTTCATTGAGTTCTTGGGTTCACTTTGTCTTTTTTGAGCCTATTATCACAATTGTTGCTGTGTGTGTGTGCATGCCGTTACCTCTGCATCGCTGAGTTGTTTGCTGTTATTGTGATGTTTTGGTAGTGCAGCTATGACTCGATGCCCAGACTTGTATTATTCACTGCTAGGTTGTAGTCTGTCATAGTGGCACATAATGACAGCGCACATCCCAATTTATGTGCCCCTCAGTATGCATCTACAGTAAGGTCAAAAGAAGCAATACAAAAGCATCTGCACAAAAGGTAAAGCCGAGGTGCAACTTTCTGTGCCATCAAATACAATTACTTCGTAAAACACACACACAGCAGCTTTTGGTCTTTTGTTGCTATTGCAGTTTAATTCACTATGTATTTTGTCATTGCTGCGTAAGTCTTCTTTTGTATGTCCAGTCGGGCATTGTCTTGCTTTTTCTTGTGTGTTAGTGTTCTGCAAAGTATAGGGCTGAGTGCAATTGTACATCTGTGTGTATCCTGCCATTTCTTTTTTGTCAAAGATGTTCCTTCATATCTCTATTGTCTTAGTTATCGTGGGTGAGCGAGATTGCCACCGTTTGAAGCTGTTACTTCAAGCTGCTGCTCTTTGCAGGGCTAGGAGCAATGTTTTCCTTCTACTTGCCCATTTTGTCTTTGCAAGTGTGATCCCGTCTGAAATGGCAGAGTCTACCAAAGGTTCTGGAACTTTAATGTTTGTGTAGGTAACTGATTTTTGGAACAGGCAGAATCCTTACTGTATTGATCTACTAAACTGTGTTTGTCCTCAGTTTTAATGGGTGTAAATCACCAATCTTTCTTTATTGCCATTCAGTTGACTCTTGTAATATATGCTGAAATATTTGTAAATAGCTTAATATTCTTGTGTTGTGGCACAATTTTTTATGGTTTCTGTATATACCCCTGCGCCTTATTTATTGAAAGTGTCTAGGAAAGGATTTACCCTTTTTTATTCAACAAATGTGGAGCTAAAATTAACTCTGGAAAGGAAATGAATGAGGTAGCATTAGGCCTTGTGTACTGTCTATTATATTGTTGTGTGCTTGGTGGTTTTATGTAAAAAAAAAATACAATATCGTTATCTTTCTATGTGTCTGGCTCATTAGATTGCAGCATGATGTTCTGAAGTCTCAAGGACACAGAACATTTCAGAATAATGTGAAATGAAACTTGACATGCACAAGTTGGCATTATTGCCGAAGACATTCATGTGTACTTTCTATGTGTAATAACATCCAGCCAAACCCCTATACAATGAAGAACTTGGTTCCACTATTATCATTTCTTGTAAAGATGTTGCAACATACTGCGTGCAATAGGATAGGGTAAGCAGCTTCAGCAAAAAAACACCTTTATTTAACATGAATTTACTGAAAGTAGCCGCTAAATTTCTTCTACATTCATTGTCTGACTGAATGTGCAACTGAAGCCAACCTCATGGTATTGAGGTTTGTGGAATGTTTGTGCCACTCATGAAATTTTTTGGCTGGTAGGTAGTTCCCCCCCCCCCCCTTTTTTTTCAGTGGGGCTGGGCAGGGAGGGTGTGTACTACATTTATTGCAGAGTCCGGAACCTTCCGTGGACAGGGTCTTTGTGTTGTGTAGGTCGGATGCAGTGGGCAGTGGTGATGCCACTGCGTGCATTCATTGTAAAGCAACAAATTGACCATCAGGGATGCCTAAATTCCTTCATTCGTTGTAGTGTTTCATGGTGTAGAGGCATTAACAAGACATACTAAAGATTGAATTTGCCCGGGACACAGTATCCTTTTTTATTCAGGTCATTTCATCGTGGAGGTGTTATGACTGTATTCAGCTAATGAAAACAATGTGCTAGACTCCGCTAGTGATATATTTCAGTTGTACTTAATACTGCTGCACAGAGCGATGAAGGGACAGGACTTGAGTGAGAAAACAACACACGACAGCTGAGTGCATATCAACTAGCGTACTTTTCCGTGAACGAAGTGCACATATAGCCTACACACATGCACAGGGGTGCTCTTCCTGGTCTAGCTATGCCCTCTAGGCAACAAGGAAGTCATGCGAACACACTGTGGAAATCGGTGTTCGGATGCAGATCGAGTGCTAGAAGAGTAAATACCCGCACGACTTCATAGCTTGCATCATGAATGCTTTGCTTCAAAGAAACTATGGTGAGCAAGGTCCCAAGGAAGATGCGAGGAGCAAACCTTTCATAACCATGCCCTACATACACACAGTATCATACCGACTGAAAAAAAAGTAGCTGCTAGGTATGGCGTTCGCGTGGTCCTCACAGCACCACAAAAGGTAAAGGGATTGTGCGCAAAGGTAAATGGAATGACTAGAGAAAGGGACACCCAGAATGCATGCACTACAAACCACAATAAAATATTTATTCACTGTGCGACGGGGTGCTCTACGGGATACCTTTGTCATGCGGGGCTAATTACGTGGGCCAAACGGGCAGGTGCGTAAATGACGGACTGCGCGAACATCGTTACAACTGCAGCCTTATACAAGCACCAGGGCACATAGCCACTCATTGCGCTTCAGGTAAGTGCAAGGCTATGTTCCACAAACGGTGATCCTGCTAAAAAGTAGGAACCAAAGGAAAAGAGAAGTCGTGGAAGCATACAACATCAAGATGGACCCATGGCTCATGTGTCAACGCACCGTCTATTTCACTCAACAATAGATAGATAAGCTAATCACTGACAATAGAGGGCGTAGGTAGACCGGGAAGAGTAAGGGGAAGAGCACCCCTGCGCATGCATGTAGGCTATATGTACGCTTCGTTCGCGGAAAAGTAAACCAGTGGGTAGTTTGCGCTCGGGTGTCGTGTGTTGTTTTCTCGCTCAAGTCCTGTCCCTTTGTCGCTCTTGTTACGAACTTCAACCGCTGCACCACGATAACGGCTTTGTGGTCCCGTAGCGCTCGTCACCCGTTTCGTGACAGAGCGTTGGTAGCGAAGACTCCGAGCCTGGCGTCGATGAGAATAACAAAAGGGACTTTATACATTATATACAGGTTATCATACAGGACATGAACGGGTCGGCACTGGGGCCGAGTGCTCACAACAAACGCGACTGTTCTCGCACGACGACGTCCGGCGAAAACGCGTTTCACATCTCACCCCAGTCGGGAGCGATACTCTCTCCCGGTGGGGTCGGCAGATCCTGTTTTCGAGCGGCGTGTCTCTGCTTTTATAATCCCCGAGGCCCATTGTCACTCAACCGGCCCAATACAAAGTCAGCACACGACGGTCGTCCGAGGGGTCCAACCAGCGACCGCGCTGGCCACCCGGTTCAAAGTTCGCGCGCGCGGTGACCTCCAGGCAAGGGAGGTGCGGCGCCGGGCCGTCGGGCACACGCGGACACGTCAAAACACGCTGCTCCGCCGAGGCTTCTCCCGCACGAAGGCGCAGCATCTTGACTTGTGAAGGGAGAGTTATGGCGCTCGCAGGATAGATTCTGCATCTTGCAGATTCGGGATCCGGGCTTGTGGTAATGGCACAACACTCTGCGCAACAGTGTTAAGTATGTCCAACCAACTCGTTGCGGAATTTTCCTGTATTCAGTGGTAATTTTCGAGCACTCGCCTCTGGCCTAGATGCTTAGTGACATATTGTGTGCGAGGACATACGGTAGCACTATTTTCCGGAAGTACACAACTAAAGTGGTATGCTGGATAACAGTGTGCTTCTAAGGAGGGAGATGAACACTTTCAAATCAATCATGGAGCTGGTGGAGGCCCTCAGTCCAAAGACTCGCTGGTGCAATCCTTCAATGCAGCAACGATAAACTTCACCAGGTACTCTAGTGCTGGTAAGGTGGTTGCTTGTGTCAGCCACATAGCCCATGGGGTGAAGGGACAAGGTAAGGAGAGGGATGAAAAAATGGGTGGGGTGGGGGACAGCGCCACAGAAGGTGTTGGGAGTTAAAGTGACCTCCGCAAGAAGGGCAGACAGTTGAGGGTTCGTCTTCGAAAGCACGAAGAAAGTGTAGGTGGGTTGGATAGAGCTAAGAGTCTGACTGCACCTGGCGCAGTAGTATGTAGTAGTATGTGACTTTAAAGGAAGGAAGTGAGAAAAGTGCGGTGGCCGTAACTGTACAGTTACGGCCGCCGCACTGTGAGGACATCTCAACAGCACTGCACAGGGGAGGGGTGAGGGAAAAAAACGCAGTTCCGCCAGAAAGGCGAAGCATCGATTGTGATAGCAAGTTAGTAGGCATTATACAAAGTAAGGATAGCAGTATTTATAGGCCGTATGAAGTTGTAAGCATTCGCTTACTGAAATAACAAGCACGGTGTCGCGCGCATAGGCCAACATGAACACATCGCGCTCGATGACCGCGTAAATTCGCTGTCAAAACGCTGGAGGGAGGAAACGCGGCAGCAGCAGCGAGCAAATTGACCATCGTGCTGTCTCTCGCTTCAACGCGAACTAAACGTCGAAAGCACAGCGCGTGCGAAGCTACTGGCACTCGGCGCATGCACTTTGTCCACATCGCAGGTCGCTTCGATCTGACCTCTCTCTCTCACTCTCTCTAGTTGGTACGCCACTGTTCAAAGTACAAAATATCTGAAACGCAGAGTTCTAGCTCTTGGGGCATTAGGAAACCTATAGTTAATAACAGCAGCGTGATACTTTTGAACCCTTGCTTACAATTCTTTTAACGCTGTATTTCATCAACACGCATTTACCATCGCACATGAACTTGCCGTATTGTTCCTTTTATGGTCGCAAAATTTGACCTTAGTTGTAATTGTGCCAGCGCATGTCCAAGTTTTACACCGCTCGTAAAACAAAATAGTAACGCTATGACCACTTGAATGCAAGTGATATTCTACCGGAAATGCGCAAAATATTCTACCATATTCTACGTATTCTACCGGAAAATACGCATTAACCCACCCGTTTGGAACATTGCCTACACATTGGCCATATCATGCCCGTAATTTTCCCCGATAAAAACAAGATGTGTTTAGCTCGTCGAGGACACCGGAGGAACAAACTACGAATCTCGTAAAATGCGCGAGAACACATGAAAAAACGGGTGTTTAGTGATGAGCTGCAACACTTGCATTTAAAGCAGGAAAGTGAAAGTTTCACAACGCATGGCGTTTAAAATTCTGTTTATTTTCACAGAATTTCAACCATCTTTCGTGCTGTACGTTGTTTTAGAAGTCTGGGAAACATTTTGATTGCGGCAGTATGACACTCTGGAATGCTTCAATGAGTAACTTCCTACAAGGGCGGCAATGAACATACACAAAATAAACATATATCGCCCATCACTCAGAACATTGCTTCGTACTTCGAATAAGTATAAACACCGTGCCCCGCATATTTTACCGAGGATAGCGGGGGAGAACAACTAAATGCCATGTATAACTCATAAAAATTGGCAGAAAGTGACTATTCAGCAACCGTTTCAGAGCACATAAGCAACCTACACGGTGCAAATTTTCGGTACACGTCACCAAAAAGTGGCCCTAATTTTTTTCAAAATACGAAATATCTGCTGTTTTTACTCCTGCAGAGAAACAAGTAATAGTGCATCTCTTATTTAGAAACAGCCTGAAAATGAAATCGTCAAAGTCGGAAGTGACCCATGCGCGCGTGTAACCCTTTCCTGCCCTTTCCCTCCCCGACGGAAGCGAAACTGCTCTGATTGATTGCGCGCGTGGCGTGAGCGCGCGCCTATGCAACTGGAATTCTTGCTATGACTCACGCTCCGGCGCCGGCGCAGCTGTCAACTCATCAAACCGCCCTTTCCCGCAGCTGCTCTGCTCTGGGTGCAAATGGATTTTTTTTTTGCGTGACCACGACAACGCCACTTGTGAGTTACTACAAACTTCACTTGAAAACTGCAGCCCTATGCAAATTTTAGGTCAGTGGTGTCTGTCGGTTTATGGGGAAGTCGAGGCAGGCAGGCCACGACAGAGCAGCTGTACGTTGCACAGATTAGTGTACACTAGCGGCGCTCTTCGGACACTGAGAAAACGGTACCAGTGGTCAACCGCGCCCACTGTACGCCTCGCTTTTTAACCCTTTCCCTACCATGGGGAAAATGTTTTTTTTTATGTTACCCCAGACTTCTTTTCTGAAGAAGCTACTGCACTCAATATTTTAGTAATGTATAAAAAAAGCAGACTAAATGAACTTTTCACTCATAAAAGTTTTATTAACGAGATATATGTCATAAAAATATATAAATTACCAGAAGCAAGATTCTGGGATAAAATTTAACGAGGTTTGTAAAGACACGCGTGTATCTACTGAGAAAAATATGGAAAAATATTATGAGATATACAATATGTAACGCCGTCTAATGGCAATATCTCCGAAAAAAATCTGAATTTTTAATTGAACAGGTATTTTACTATACAAATTAAATGCAAGCACTACAGTTTGGCGTGCCGAGTAGCAGCCGCCCATGTTCCGGGGGGGGGGGGGCGCTTGCGTCGTCGTCGCTCTCAAAGTCCGACGAAAAGGCAACATCGTCAGACTCGCTGCTGCTCGATCCATCGATAAAATCGGCCGCAGACGCGGCGGAATCAAAAGATCTGCGATGTTTCGAAGTGCGCGCGCCGCTCCTGAAGGCGGACATTTTTGCTTCCTACTTTGGCGATCGCGAAACTACGGAGCGCGTTTAAAAATTAACGCCTGGCGGGGGAGAAGAAGAAGCCACGGAGTGCGGATGCTCGTCGCGTCAGCTCCGCATTTTTCTTATGATTCTCGGCGGAAAATAGCATTTTGTGGAGAAATCCATTGATAATCAAAAGAACAAGTGCCAAGGACCCCAAGGATACCATTCTCTACCTGGTGGGCCAGTTTTTCGGTCGTCAATCGTTCTTTGCCCTCGCTACGCGTGGCGGGGGATCTACGCCCAACGCGTACACCTCGAACATCTCCGCCGCGGCAGTGGCAGAGAGAGCTCTGCCTAGCGCGCCGACGGAGATATCCAGGCCCCCCTCCATGATGGAACTCGTGAGCGTGGAAAGCTAAGAAATGCAACCGGGGGAGTTCGGGAGAGAATCAGGCTGGTGTGAAGCGCGAAGACGCGATGCAGCGGTTGGGCCGGATTGGCGGGACACAAGCAGCAGGGAAGAATCTTCGTCGGGGAAGCAACAAATGGAAACAAATGGAACAACGAACGCAAGGTGCGACAAATCATCGAAGCAAGGCTACCTAACCTGCCAAAATATGATTACAGAGTTATTGTGCGTCCAGGTGGCGGACTTAACGTATCAGACTACAAGCTGGATCGCATTTACTGCTGCCTGCGTAACGCTGCCGGGGTCGGTCGAGAGTCAGCGGAAGAAGACAGCATATGCATAAACAGCAAGCAAAATATAGTGGTACTCAGCACGCCTTCCGAGGACCGGGCCAGGAAATATGGGGCTATCAATAAGCTCCACCTTGGAGAACAAGAATTTGAAGCAAGTACTTACAGAGCAACTTAGAGAGATTATGAGAGAGAGGTTATGGGAGCGTTTAAAGAAATGTTCGGTGGGTTACATCAACAAATCACAAACATGTATGTAGAGATTAAACAAAGATACGATGGATTAGAGAATAGAGTAGCGGCACTAGAAAGCACACCAAAGGATATTCGGCCAGCAGGCGCAGTGCCGGTTGAAAGCAAGCCGCATAGCAAACCGAATGCGGTAGAAGATAGCAAGGCCACCGGGGAAGAACAGATAAATCAGCATGGCGCCGCGTAACCAATACGCGATTTCGCAATGGAACTGCCGCGGGTATCGTCGGAAGCGAGGAAACCTGCAGCAGTTCGTAACAAGTAAGGAGACGCCAGATGTCATCGCCCTGCAGGAGACCGGGGGGATGGCAGATTATTGCACATGGGGGAACCGAAAGGTAGTATGCTGAAAAGGTGGAAAAAGCAAAAACAATAGGGAATTAAAAAGGATAAATGTGGAATTAAACAAGGAAATCGAGATATATGCAAATAGGTTAACGCAACAAAAGTAGGAAGCCACGTGCAACTTGATGGAAAAGTAGATGGGAATGTCCAAGAACTGGACATTCTTCGATGCTTCTTGGAACCCGGGAGTACAAAAACCATACAAAGACACAATATACAAAAGGTTATACACAGCTACGACGGTGCAGAAGAAGAGCTCTTTCGAGAGCTTCAAAAGATTTATGTTGGAGATGCGGATAGAGAACGACTATCTGATTACCTAGGTAACGGGAAACCTGACCTCGATACCCCCATTACGGAGGCAGAAGTCAGATATGAACTTACCAGGCTCAACCCGAAATATGCACCAGGACCCGATTGGATAAGCAACAAAACACTCAGGATCCTCGACGATGTATCCATCCGAGCTCTCACGGACTACATGAATAACTGCTGGGCGCAAGGTGGTATTCCAAGTCAATGGAAATGAGCCCAAAACATGTATTTTTACACCGAAGCCTGAAAGAAACCATAACTGACGAACTGCAGGCCCGTATCGCTAACATCCTGTGTCGGCAAACTCGTGGAACATGTGGTTCTCACACGCCTCACGAGATACATGGATGATGGAGGACTTTACCCACATACCATTGTTGGCTTTCGACCCAAGTTATCAATGCAAAATATTATGCTCGAACTAAAACATCAGATCATGATGCGGGTGAGAAAACTCTAGACACCAAGGCGATACTAGGTCTCGATCTAACTAAGGCCTTTGACGCTGTCACGTACAAGGCAATACTACATCTCCAAGAGCAGGATGTAGGACGTAAAACATACGCGTACATCAAAGACTTCTTGACGGATCGTGCGGCAAAGATTTCAATTGGAGAAACCAAATCGGAGGCGCTCAAACTAGGTAATAGGGGTATCCCACAGGGATCAGTCCTTCCCCCTTTATATTCAACGCGGCAATGATCGGTCTTCCTGCGAGACTCGAAAATATAGACTGGATAGAGCCTATACGCGGAAGGCATCGCCTTCAGGGTGGCGGCTGGAAGCGATGGGCATGTGGAAGAAATCCTTCAAAAAGCATTTAACACGGTCGAAAACTACATCAGAGACAAGGGACTGAGATGTTCCCCGCAAAAATCAGGACTTCTGCTCTACAGACCCCCATGCAGGGGTCGAAAAAGCATTAAGGAAAGGCCGGGCATTGTGGTCACAGTAGAAGGCACCATGATACCGATAGTGGAGAGCCTGAGAATACTGGGACTCCGCATATCCGAAAACGGCCATAATGGAGAAACCATTAGACTACTGGACAATAGTGCTCAACAAACAATCAGGCTAATGAAGCGGATATCCAACAGGCACTGTGGCATGAAAGAGCAAAATCTCATCCTATTCACAGAAACATTCGTAATCAGTCGTGTTGTATATGTGGTCCCTTACCTCAAGCTCTACGCTGCAAAGAAAGCCAAGATAGAATGTATTATTAGAAGGGCGTATTAGCAAGCCTTGGGACTTCCGGCAAATACGTCAAACGAGAAATTCTTGGCGCTCGGCGTGCACAACACACTAGACGAACTTATTGCGGCCCAGAGAGCGTAGTATGAAAGACTTACACAGAGTTTGACGGGGAGACACATCTTTAACGACATCGGAATGACATACGACGCACAGCACGGAGAGCGGAGAGGCATCCCAAGGAAAATAAGGCAACATCTGTCAATGCCCCCAATCCCCAGAAAGTGCACCCGGAGTTTCACCAATATAGAAGAATCGTAAGAGCGAGAGCTCTCCCCAAAAGATTCCGTAGTTCCAGGGATGTGGTCTATGTCGACGCGGCGGAGTACACAAATAGAGTATTTCGGTAGTTGGTACGAGTCTAGAGGGTGACTCCAGAGTTAGTGGTACGGTAAAAACAGGAAAGGCGGAGGTGGCGGAGGAGGCTGCCTTAGCATTGATAATAGCCTCCAGGGAGGCTAACATCGTAGTCAGCGACTCCAAGACAGCCGCAAAGGACTATGCCAACGGAAGAATCTTGCCGGAAGCCCTGAGAATTTTAACCAACTTTCGTGAAGATCGAGGCGTTCACATTATATGGGAACCCGCACACTCCTTTCTTCCCGGGAACGAAATAGCGCACAACCTGGCTCGAGAACTGACGGGCCGAGCAGGTGACATGTAAATACTGGGAACGGAGAGAGACCGGATAACCAGCTTTACCGAGATCACCAAACACTGTAAATTGGGAAGGGCCCACTTCCCCCCGGCACACTCCTCGCTAAGTAGACGGCATGGCGCCTCTTAAAAACATACACATATCTGAACCCGGTGGCCTACCACCGTTACTACCCGTATCTTTACACGGATAGATGTAGATTCGGTCAAGAAAGGGCGAACTTACAACATATGGTTTGGGCTTGTCATCGGACACTCAAATAGAATGATGTACACAAGACCAGAGAGCAGTGGGAGACCGCGTTGCTCATCTGTGCACCGGAAGACCAACTCAAGGCAATCCAGCAGGCCGAAGATGCCGCCAGGGCCCAAGAGCTCCAGGCCGTCATCTAGGTAGAGAGGCCTAGGTCTCAAATCTGCTGTCCTAAAATAAAGTTTATTCCTACTCCTGGCGGGGAAAAACAGCACTACTTAGAAAACAAAATCATAGTTCTCCTCCTTCACGTCCGATGCCGAAGTGTGTCCATGAAGGGCGTGGAAGCTCCAATAGGTGTTCTGTGGAAGCTTTCGAAAGCGGCGTTCCAAACCACCAATAGCGGGCGGCCATTTTTACTTTTTACTTTGACGATCGCGATACATTAAAGAGCTTTAAAAATCACCGCTTGGCGAGAAAAAAAAGCAAACTGCTAAGAAAAAATATAGTTTTCCTTCGCGTCCGTTAGCGCAGTGTGTCCGTGAGCGTCGCGGAAGGTCTCGAAAGCGGCGTTTCAAACCATCGTTAGCGGGCTAACATGAACACAATGAGCGTGGTACGGAAAGAGTTAATGCGTTCACCATTCTTTGCCGCTTTCAGGAACTTTATCTATCTATCTATCTATCTATCTATCTATCTATCTATCTATCTATCTATCTATCTATCTATCTATCTATCTATCTATCTATCTATCTATCTATCTATCTATCTATCTATCTATCTATCTATCTATCTATCTATCTATCTATCTATCTATCTATCTATCTATCTATCTATCTATCTATCTATCTATCTATCTATCTATCTATCTATCTATCTATCTATCTATCTATCTATCTATCTATCTATCTATCTATCTTGCGCTATGTGACCCAATTGTAGCCTAACTTAAACCACTATACGTATGTCCTCGGAGTCATGGTATAGTTCCATCGTCGCCATACAGTCATGATCATCCCGTTGTAGTCATGTTCTCGTACGGTTGTCCTACCATTGTCATCATTCCAGAACCACAATCAAAGTGTCCTAATACCCACATCGTAATGCCGCCTTCGCATTTTATCGACGTCGTTCCATCGTAATCGTGCTGTTATTCAATCGTGATTATGTCGCAGTTGCCATGCCATCGTCGTAATTGCGTCGTCGGCATACGCTCATCGTCGTGCATTTTTGTCACACCGCGGTCGTGATACCGTCGTTCCATCGTTGTCATTCCAACTTCGTCATCTGATTCTCGTCGTGCTGCCGTCGTCCCGCCATTTTCGTCATACAGTCGTCGCGCTGTTGTCGCACCGTCGCCACCATTTCAGAAATTGTCATCGTTCCATCAGCATAATTTCTCCTTCGTTCTGTTATAATTGTGCTATAGTCGCTCAATCGTCATTCTGACACCGTTGTCATGACGTTGCAATTGCGTCGTGGGTATTTATCGTCCTCACTTCAGACTCATTCCATCGTCGTCGTATAGCCTCGTCCTCATAATGCCTTCGTCGTTGTGACTGCACGCGCCGCCGGCGTACGGTCCTCGTCCTGCCGTCACGAGACAACATCGGCGAGCGATGGTCTCAGCGGGCCAACCACAGCTTTAGTGTACGTCGAATATAGTCGAAGGACTTTGAATCTCTGGAGGACTACTACAGTCAATACGGTGTGTCGCTACGTGGTCGCTACAATGCGTGAATGCTAATCGCAATAACTGCGATAGTCATTTTAAGATAGATTCTGCCGGAATTCTTTCGTCTTCGTGACACTAAAATACTCTCGTTAATATTGTTCCCTAGTTATGAGGAGCCCGAATTCTTAGAGGTGATCGTGCTCAGTCGTGAGACGGAGGACCTGACGTTCGATGTAAGTAGCGCTGTGATTGTGTCAGCGGCCCGCCTATCCATAAGAGGAAGCGCAATTGGGTGGTTGGGAGTGGTGGCGAAAGGCAAACTTCAAGAGTTGCTAGACATCACAGAGTGAAATCAATATGACGAAGAGCTAGAGCAATATTTGCATTGAAATCGCGCTGAAGGAATTGTAAACTATTTAATTGGTGCGAGACTCCCTGAAAAAAAAAAGATCAAAAATAGCCTATCTTCAGGTCCAAGCTATCTTTCGTATAGCAGCCACATGAGGAATCAATGAGAGGAGTTTCGGTACAGCTGGTTACATTTTTCAAGAGCAGAAGATGTGCCTAGAGGCAGAGTCGTCTGGAATATTTTCTTGCTGCACAAAAATAGGTAGGTTTTCGACGGCGGTCACTGATGTGGCGCTTTGCACTGACTGTGCGAGATCATTATTATATAAAAACAAAAATTCAATACATTTTCTACAAGTTCTTAGAGTAAATAAATAAAGTGGTATCAAATAAATTCTCAAAAGTTCATTCACAATTTCTTTTTATGTTCAGGCATAGTGCAACTCGCTACTGGTTTCCATTATTTTTCTACATTATTTGTTCAAGCGACTTGAATATTCTACCCTAGTTTATCGCACAAATAGTCCTACTAACTAAATTTAGACTATCAAGTGTCCATTGTTTTTAGATAAATACTTTAAGCCTACACGAATGCTGCAAAATTTCTCAGCATTGGTGAGAGGGACGCAAAAAAGAAAACAGAACACAGAAAATTTGATTGTCTCAGTGAAATTTTCTTTTGAATGCTATTTTCACACGTTCAGTGGCTCAACCCTCGTGTTTGCAGCCTTGTATATGTTTTTCTAGCACTAAGTGGTTTACCTGCGAAGTTACGCGAAAAAACAAGCAGGTCATATTCCAATTTGACGGGAAAAATGTTGGGTTGCCTACGTTGTACATGCACTGTACTGAAACAAAAGTAGACAGAGTCCGAATTTGCATATACTGAGAAACAAGGATGCCTAAATTATCGACTGAAAAACTGACACCATTATAATGAGGCCTAATAAAGCAATAACAATGACATGTTCCGTGTGAAAATATGATTGAACATCACCAGTCTCTGTTTATTGGGGATGTTTATTGGTGATGTATTATTTATTCGCTCGAGTTCCATCGCTGTGCGTCCCAATGATTATATGAGACCCGAAGTGAGATGAAATTGCTGGCGGTGTGTACGGGAGTGTTCACCTATGCCTTCGGTGTGCAGTCGAACCTCGATATAGCGAAGTTGTACTTGTAAAGAAAACTCGGTTAAATCGCGAATTTTGTTAATTCGATGTTTCAAAATTTCACCATTAAAACAACTTCACAAATTCCCAGAGCATTACCTTCTTAGTAAGCATTTATAAACAAAGCGCGAGAAGGTCGGGTCATAACAGCGAGATTATGAGCGCCAGCGCGTGCGGTGCAGATCGCACCGAGAGCAACGCATCGACGGGGCGTGCTTCATCACTTTTCATCACTGCTTCAAACTTTTCATGCAGAAGGACACTTGAAATAACTTTTGCCTTAGCCGGCAAAATTTCTGCTAGATTTACTAGCCATACAGGCTCCAAGTACATGATTGAAATGGCCGAAAACTTCGTTAAATAGAAACTGTGTCACGTGAAGTTACTTCGTTAAATCGCGAAAAATAAATACACGGTTTTCAATGAAACTAAAATAGGGAAATGAAAATAGTTCGTTGCATCGCGAATTTTATTAAGTTAAGGTTTGACTGCATATTGTCTATTACCGCGCAACTATTTAGAAAATGTAGTTCGGCTGTTCATGTAACACTAAAGCACGAGCATGGTGACCAACGGATGTGGTTTTCTACATCATAATAATAATAATAATAATAATAATAATAATAATAATAATTTTTTATGTCCACTGCAGGACGAAGGCCTCTCCCTGCGATCTCCAATTACCCCTGTCCTGCGCCAACCGATTCCAACTAGCGCCTGCGAAATTGTTAATTTCATCGCCCCACCTAGTCTTCTGCCGTCCTCGACTGCGCTTCCCTTCTCGGCACCAATTCTTTAACCATAATGGTCCACCGGTTATCTAACCTACGCATTACATGACCTGCCCAGCTCCATTTTTTTCTCTTAATGTCAATTAGAATATATCCCTGTTTGCTCTCTGATCCACACAGCTCTCTTCCTGTCTCTTAATGTTACGCCTAACATTATTCGTTCCATCGCACTTTGCGCGATCCTTAACTTGTTTTCGAGCTTCTTTGAAAGTGTGCAAGTTTCTGCCCCATATAATAGCACCGGTAGAATGCATTGATTGTACGGCTTTCTTTTCAATGATAATGGTAAGCTTTCAGTCAGGATCTGACAATGCCTGCCGTATGTGCTCCAACGCATTTTACTCTTCTGTAAGTTTCCGTCTCATGATCAGGGCCCCTGTGAGTAATTGACCTATGTAAACGTACTCCTTCACAGGCTATAGAGGCTGACTGGCGATCCTGAACTCTTGTTCCCTTGCTTGGCTACTGATAATTATCTTTGTCTTCTGCATATTAATCTTCAACCCCACTCTTACACTCTCTCTGTCAAGATCCTCAATAATTTATTGTAACTGGTCTGCATTGTTGGTGAGTAGAACAATGTCATCGGCAAACCGGAAGTTGCTGAGATATTCGCCGTTGATCCTTACTCCTAAGCCTTCCCAGTTTAATAGCTTGAATACTTCTTCCAAACATGCAGTGAATAGCATTGGAGAGATTGTGTCTCCTTGTCTGACCCCTTTCTTTACAGGTATCTTCCTGCTTTTCTTGTGTAGAATTAAGGTAGCTGTAGAACTTCTGTAGATATTTTCAAAATATTTACGTAAGCGTTCTGTACTCCTTGATTACATAATGCCTCTACGACTGCTGGCATCTCTACTGAATCAAATGCCTTTTCATAATCTATGAAAGCCATATAGAGAGGCCTATTGTACTCTGCGGATTTCTCGATAACCTTATTAATGACATGGATGTGATCCATTGTAGAGTATCCCTTCCTGAAGCCAGCCTGTTCCCTTGGTTGACTAAAGTCCAGTGTTGCCCTTATTCTATTGGAGATTATTTTGGTAAATATTTTATATAATACTGGGAGTAAGCTAATGGGCCTATAATTTTTCAATTCTTAAACGTCTCCCTTTTTGTGGATTAGTATAACGTTTGCATTCTTCCAGTTTTCTGGAACCCTTGCAGTCGATAGACACTTCGTATAAAGAGACGCCAGTTTTCCAGGCATTATGTCTCCTCCATCTTTGATTAAATCGACTGTTATTCCATCTTCTCCTGCCGCTCTTCCTCGTTTCATGTCTTGTGACCTCATCACTAGTTATAGGAGGAGTTTCTGTATCCTTTCCTTTACTGTTTCTAATGGAGGTATCCTGACTCCTCTGGGTATTGTACAGGTCAGCATAGAATTCCTCCGCTTCTTTTACTATATCTTTGAGATTGCTGATGATATTACCCTGCTTGTCTTTCAGTGCATACATCTTCGTTTTTCCTATGCCAAGTTTCCTTCTCACTGTTTTCAGGCTGTGTCCATATCTTTATGGCTTATTCAGTCTTTCTCTCATTGTAGTTTCAAATATCAATTAGTTTCGCCTTGTTGATCAGCTTTGACAGTTCCGCGAATTCGATCTTATCTCTTGAGTTGGACACTTTCATTCTTTGTCGTTCTTTATTAGGTCCTTTCCTACTTGGGAGAGCTTGCCTACTGGTTGCCTTGGTGCCTTGCCTACCTCTTCAATTGCTGCTTCTGAAGCCAGCCTAGTTACGGTTTCATTCATTAGCTCTATATCATTATCATCTCTCTGTTATAAGGCTGCATAATTGTTTGCAATTACCAGCCTGAATTTGCCTGCTTTTACCCTTACTGCCTCTAGGTTGACCTGTTTCTTCTTGAACAATTTACTCTTTCTCTCTTCAAATTGAGGTGAATCCTAGCCCTCACTAACCTATGATCACTGCACTTTACCCTACCTATCACTTCTACATCCTGCACTATGCTGGGATCAGCAGAAAGTATGAAGTCAATTTTATTTCTAGTTTCACCATTAGGGCTTTTCCAGGTCCACTTTCTGTTGCTATGCTGCCTGAAAAAAGTGTTCATTATTCGAAGCTTTTTTTTTTCTGTGAATGCTACCAGCATCTATCCTCTAGCGTTCCTAGAATCGATGCCGTAGTTGCCAATTGCTTGTTCACCAGCCTGCCTTTTCCCCACTTTTGCATTGAAGTCGCCCAATACTATAGTATACTGAATTTGAACTTTTCTCATCGCTAATTCAACATCTTCATAAAACTGATCTACTTCCTCATCATCGTGACTGGATATTGGAGCGTAGGCTTGTACTACCCTTAATCTATACCTTTTATTAAGTTTGATTACGACTACAGCTACCCTCTCAATAATGCTGTAGAATTCGTCGATGTTACTCGCTATGTCCTTATGGATTAGGAATCCTATCTCGTATTGCTTCTTATCTAGAGACCTCTATAGTAGAGGACATGTCCGTTATTCAGCAATCTATAAGCCTCACCAGTTCTTCTGATCTCACTAAGGCCGATGATGTCCCAAACAATGTCTGATAGTTCCTCAGAGTCCTGCTAAGCTAGCCTCATTTGAGAGGGTTCGGGTGTTAAACGTTGCAAGGCTCAGTTTCCATTGGCGGTCTGTCCGGATCCAAAGATTCTTAGCACCCTCTTACAGGTCTGACCGCCGCCTTGATCAGGTGCTTCGCAGCTGCTGTATTGGGTAATTGAGTGAGTCATTTGGGGTGGGGGGAGAGGAGGGAGTAACCGAATACTGCACCAGGGAGGCCAATTCCTGTTCTGGTGAGGGAGCGCCTTGCTGAAGCTTAGTGGGCCTTCCTAATTTGTTTGTACCTGGATTAGTATAGCCCCACTCGCTCTCGGCATCTTTTGGCGGTGTCTGTTGCCAGTCGGATCCCTCCCTAGTTTTCTGAGTGTCAATTGTATATGTGTGTTTTCATACCACATATTTGAAATATGTGTGCGTGTTCGTCTAGCAATGAAAGTAAATGTTTATTTCTCTCACAATTTTTTATTTCTCTCAAATGTTTATTTCTCTCACAGTAGCCAGGAAGAGGGGACGCAAGGCAAAAAGCTGCTTTGATGCAGCTTGAAGACCGCCCGGCGGCCGTTGATCACATGGCAGCATCTTCACAATAACTGAGAACGCTACCTAGCTTCGCTAGGCTCAAGGTCTAATGGATCGAACAGAATGGGGCCAGGTCGGGCCGGGCTGGAATCGTTCAGGCCCGGGCCGTGTGCGGGCCAGGTTTAAAATCACCTAGCCGGGCTCTGGCGGGTCAATGCATGGTACTTTAGGGCTCGGGCCGGGCCCGGGCCTGAAAAGCCGGCCCGTGCAGTGCTCTAGGTTAGGCCAATAGTGCTAGCAGCAGAAGAGGTGACATTGAATGCATTATGTAAGGTATCCTGAATTTGACCAGGGGAGCCAGAAGCCATCCACAAATAATATCATCGACATATAATGCATGCTGTAATGGATATCCGATAGGGAAGAAAGAGCCCGATCGATGAAACATATAGTGCTATATTGAAAAGAGGAGGAGAAAGAACAGAGCCTTGAGAGAGAGAGAGAGAGAGAGAGAGAGAGAGAGTAAAGTTTATAGAAAAGAGCACACGAGCGTAGGTAGCTCTTCCGCTTTGCAGTGGGTGGTTCCCTCAATCCAAGAATCCAGCGGCCTTAGCTGCCCTTGCTCGGTTGACCAGGTTGAGCTGGTCCGCCGAGTCTGAGCTGGACAGCGCTGCCTCTTATTGCCTTGTGGTGGGGTGTGTTATGGGTATGAGCTGCGGTGTGCTTTCGCAAGCCGATACTATGTGGAAAAGCGTTGCGCATTGATCGCAATGGGAGCGCAGGGTGTATGGCGTGGTAGAGTCTGAAATGTCGGTATGTGTTTGTTTGGAGTTTTCGCCACATTACGGCTTACTCTCGCGTCAGAGCATTATGAGGCGGCGGTAGTGTTCTTCGTGAAAGGCGATAGTGTTGTAGGATGTGCGTGTAGGTTAATGGTATGGGCTCGGCGTGTAACTGCTCGGTGTGACCCTCTCGCGGCTCCCGGTGTGCATGCGCTCAGGCGTAGGCGTGTGCCTGCTGATTGCCGAGTAAGGACTCATGTACCCGGAGTACACACGACTTGTGGAATACGTCGCTGCGCTTGTGGAAATGTGGTTGATGAAGCGGCGTCTGCTACGCAATTCGAAGAGAGTAGGTGCTTGCCCGAAAAAAGGTGCGAACATAATTATCAACGCGAGCACAGCATTTTGCGCGGGCCAGTTATCGGAGCATAGCGTAATGAGCCACGTTGTTGAATGCTTTTCTCAGATCTATAGCGAGAATAACACAAAGCTGGACAGCGCTAGGGTGTATAAGCATGTCATTATGCGTAGATCTGAAGAGCGTTCTGAGTCGAGATATGTGCGCGGTAACCTATGTGTTTATGTGATAAGCAGAAGTGGGCAAATGCTCTAATTTTTAGAGCGCGAGCGCCGACGTCTTACCTCGTAACCGAGCGAACGAGCACAGCAAAATATGAGAGTGAACGCGGAGCGCAGTGGGGATTAGAAAAGCGGCGAGAGTGAAGATAGAGTAAGGAGGAAAGCGGAAGAAGAGGGTATGGCGAAAGCGTGAGCACAAAAGTGAGGTGCAGCACACGAGGGGCTTTGCGGCGACGACTGCTAAGAGATGGCACCAGAGTAGCGCGCGTCGTCTGTACGGAAACAAAGCGCTGCATGAGCGGAGGTCGTCTGCGGTAGTCTGCGGCGGCTGCTATGAATCGCGCCCACGCGGAACCCACGCGCTTCCTCTTCCGATCTTCCGATTAACGAGGAAGTCGCGCCACACTTCGCTCCGTTTGCGACGTGCTGCAAGAGACACATTGTCCGCGCCAGCCAATATATCGCGAAATGAAAACGCGTGTATAGCTGCTCTCAAATTTCGCATTAAGGAGTGTCGTAATCGTTGATAATTTTTTTTTGCTTTCCTCCCTCACCTTCACGACGTAAGTACAGTCCTTACCTCACCCTCACGTTGAAAAATTTGACCAACCTCACTCACCCTCGACCTCACCTATAAAAAAAATTATCCACCCTCCATCAGAACAAAAAGCTTTACCCGCCCTTCCTCACCCTCCCCTCACTCTGAAAGGGCTACCATCCTTCTCTTACTTTCCGCTTTCTACAATTTCAAATAAACCATTTGCTCGGCCCGCGAGCTTAGTTTACTAAGCTGATTGTCTAGTGCCATTCCTATTGTCAAAGTGTGCCACACTGCTTTGCTTTTAGGCGCTTGACCACAGGTCGGCAAAATAACCAAACTCACTCAGACTCATTCCCAAAATATTTTTGCTCAGGGCTCACTCGGACTCAGACTCATGGGTCGGTCTGAGTCTGTGTCCGTTTGTGTCTACTCATGAGTGAGTTTAGCTAAACTATGTGCTTGACTAAACCTAAATATTAGGCTGTCCGCAAAACGCGCGGAGCTACCATCACTTTTCTTTCTTACTACCATAAAGCCCACTTTTTAACGTGAGAATCAAACGGCGAAATAAGACAGTGTCATATTTCCGCAGTTGCTAGGGTTAGCTGCTTATTTAATTCTTAACTGCATGCTGTTGCGTAGCCACTATTTTTTTCGGGAAAGTTGGGGGTATGGCATATCGACTTGTCAGAGAACGATATGGGGGAGGCATTGGGCTGGCGATACCGGGCCTTCGCGTAAGCACTTGTGACTGCACCACACACATCGAATCCTCTCCTCTGTCCCCCCTCCCGCGTTACACAGGGTGTGTATCGTCTGGACTCCTGGACACGTCTATCTCCATGTTAATGGATCACGTTAATGCGGTAGCCCGAGGTCTGTCCGGCCGGGCACCATCGGAAGAGCTGTCCAGCCCAGACCAGGCACCGGCAGAGCCCCTACACTACACTGCGACGCTTGAGTAATACCAACAAGGAAGGCATAACTATCGCTTTCCTAATCCTTCGCTTAATAGGGCAGATGCCGTTGCCTGGTGGCAACTGCAGACCATTTCTTTTCCTTGTCTCCACATGCTACGTATCTTTCATACCACCCTATACTTTTCCCATTGTCTCTACTGTGGGGCCGAACCCATGGTGTACCACTCCCCATGGGAATGCCCTAGCCTTTCGGGTGTTCCTCCTATAACCAACCTTACCCTTTCCTCTTGGGAGGTCGCGCTGCTCAGCATAAGCAAGCTGGAATAGCAAAGGCTGATGCAACGGGCTCAGGAAGCCACGCATGGCAATGGAGCCCTGGACTGAGGGCCCCACTCATCGAGGAAAATTTCCTACTTGTATGCCAAATAAAAGTCTATTCTCTGTTCTCTTGACTGGCGACATTCTATGGCGCAGAGAAATTTAGGAAATCACGCGGGAAGGGGGGGAGGGGGGGATAGGGCACATACCCAGTGTGCCTTCCTCCCCACACCTGACTACGCCTCCCGCCGTATGCATGCACAATCGACGAAGTTATCTCTTGGACAGTCATGTTTCATCGCGTACTCGACAACTCGCCCATGAAGGGATTGTACTGAGTTTCTTGGCACTGCGATCGAGCTAACATGCCACAAGGAAACACTCCTGAGGACACGAGGAAAAGTGCTCCCTTGCGTACGTGAGGCGGCTTCAGGTAGCCAATGCAGTAACATCGTTACAGTCTTGCTCACTATAACTTTCAGCCGTTCAAGCATCTGCGAGTAACGTGCGTATATATATACGCACGTTCTCTGTCCAAGAGAAAAATAAAATAAAGACTGAATTGAAATATATATATATATATATATATATATATATATATATATATATATATATATATATATATATATATATATATATATATATATATATATATATATTGTCGCAGTACTGCGCGACTACGGCAGAGAAAGAGGAAGTAGAGTGGGCGCGCGTGTTCTCGTGGTACTCTGCGCTGGCTGGGCCTGGCCTGTAGCTTCCATCTCGGACCTCGTTTCACCTTGTAAATAAACATCATTCGTAACATCTTTGGTGGACGTGCGGGGTAAATCTTGGACGATCCTGGACGACCCAGCGCTACCAACTGTCCGACGGAGTAGGCGCTTGGCCGGTTTACGACCACAAGCAACGGACATGGCCGATTCCGGAGAAAGCAATGACGACCCCACCTGCGGCGGACCAGACAGCAATCACGGAGGTCAGGCTTTTCGGGGAAGGCGAACGAAGACGTCGACGACTGGCTTAAACACTACAACAGAGTGAGTCGCCACAACCACTGGAGCACTACGAAGCAGCTCGATAACGTGTTTTTTTTTCTCGCTGGAACCGCGCTCCTCTGGTTTGAAAACCACGAGAGCGTTCTGACAAGCTGGGATAATTTTGTAGAAGAATTCACCAAGTGCTTCGGGGACCCGATCTCTAAGAAAAAGAAGGGTGAGCGGACGCTTTCCCGACGAGCTCAATTACCTGGCGAAACGTGTACAACGTACATAGAGGCTGTTCTTAAATTATGCGGAATCGTCAGCGCTACCATGACAGACGAAGACAAAGTAGGACATCTGCTTAAAGGAATCGCAGAAGATGTTTATAATTTTCATATAACGAAGGAAGATCTCAGCACTCCGTCTGATCTGAGGAAACACTGCCGGGCGTTTGAAGCGCTGAAAATGAGAAGGATTGGGCCAAAGTTTGGACGCTTGGACAATGTTACTACTGTTGCAAGCGTGTCCGTCCGAACCCACGACGACATCTCCTCGGCGATTGGGCAAGTGGTTAAAGAAGAGCTTGAAGGCCTTAAAGTTGTTGACGACGCTCATGTGTGCGATCAGTGTGCATTTGATCATCGCTCTCGTGTGCCACCGGCCACCTGGGCACCTCAGAGTTACCGAGAACCTCGCAGGACCTATGCTGATCGTATGGAGAGCAGCAACTTGCCACCGCAACCGACAAGTCTGGGACGCCGACAAGATGCACCACAACGACTTGTTCCGCGGGCTCTTCCCTCCTACAACCAGCCTGAGAGTACGTTTCCACCCATGACGCCCATGTCACCGGTGTCACCCGCGACAAGCCGCGACTCCCGCATTTTCTACAGCTGCGGTGTGCCTGTACACATTGCTAGGTATTGCCACCACCGCCAGCAGCGTGCTCCACGGTTTAACTCCTACACACCCCGCGTGCCCGCTGACGAGCCCTGGCCGTATTCCAGTTCCTTCCAGCGGCTGCAGCAGGGACGCGCGAACCGCAGTGACTCCCCCGTTTCCGATCGCAGCCTCACACCACCACCGACACGACAACGACGCTTTCCATCACCTCGTCGTCGCTCGTTATCACCGCCGCCGCTGGGAAACTAGCTGGTGCGACCGACGGGGGTGAGGCCGCAATATGTTCATCTTCATCAAGACCCCCTTGTGTAAAATTGTTTAAAAACAAAGTGTGCGTTTTAGTTGACCATGTGAGTGCTCTTGCTTTAGTTGACACATGGCGGCAGTTTCTGTTATGAGCCTGGCCTTCAAAAATCGTCTTGGACAAAAAGTTATGTTTTCTTGGGATCGGAACGCTACCTTTCGTGGAGTTGGCGGGGAAATGTTACGCCCACTTGGGGTTTGTTCTGTTTCAGTTACGATAGGGGACCAGACATTTCGAAGTGAATTTACTGTGCTTGGACGTACAACGCATGACATTATTTTAGGAATTGATTTCTTGCGTGAGTGGGGGGCAACTTTGGATTGTGGAAGTGGCGCGATTTCTCTTCGCCGCGACGCGCGAACTTCAATGACAGATAGCACCAGTGATGCCGCCGACGTTCTCTCCGTGTCACAAGATGTGTGTTTGCCCCCTCAGACTGCAATGTTTGTACCTGTGAATACCTCTCGCCCTCGTACAGGTTCTTGTTGTGGTTTAGCCGAGCCCGATTATAACAATGCGCTCAAGAAAAATGCGATAGTCCCTCGCTCCCTCGTTGTCACCACTGATGGTTGTACTCGTTTGTGGACAGTGAACGTTCCAACCCAACCCATAACATTGCCGCTAGGACTTAAACTGGCAAGTTTTGATGAACAAGCCATTGTCAGCGTCGGAACGGTCGAAATCTCAACCGAAAAAAAAAAGTCCAACCCCGATTCCAACCATGATCATTCTGCTGACATTAAGCGCATGATTAACAAGTCGCTGTCTTCTAGTGAGCAGTGTCTGCTGGAAGCTGTGCTTGCTCGCTACGCCAGATTGTTTGATTTTGCTCAAGGCCAACGAGCGTCCCATACACCACCGGCGTCTCGTATGCAACACCGCATCCATACAGGGCAAGTAACGCCAATTCGTCAGAAGCCCTACCGCGTTTCACCTTCCGAGAGAAAAGTCATCGCCGAGCAGGTCGAAGAAATGTTACAGAAAGGAGTGATCCAGGAATCATGTAGCCCTTGGGCTGCTCCTGTGATCCTAGTGAAGAAAAAAGACAACTCATGGAGATTCTGTGTGGACTATCGCCGCCTAAACACCGTCACAAAGAAAGACGTGTACCCCCTACCACGAATAGATGACGCCGTCGACTGCCTCCACTCCGCGTCGTATTTCTCTTCTGTTGATTTGCGGTCAGGATATTGGCAAATTCCCATGCACCCCTCAGACAAGGAGAAGACAGCCTTCGTGAAACCTGACGGTCTCTTTGAATTCAACGTTATGCCCTTTGGCTTATGCAACGCTCCAGCGACATTCGAGCGATTTATGGATACGTGCTCCGCGGACTCAAATGGGAAATTTGCATGTGCTATTTAGACGACGTCATTATCTACGGCCGGACATTTCACGAGCACAATCAGCGCCTGTCGATCGTTCTTGACTGTATCCAGCAAGCTGGCCTTATTTTAAACTCGAAGAAATGTCATTTCGGTGAGCGTCAAGCCCTCGTACTAGGCTTTCTGGTCGACAAAGACGGCATACGACCAGACCCTGAAAAGATAGCAGCGGTTCGCGACTTCCAACAGCCACAAACGGTGAAAGATCTGCGAAGCTTTTTGGGCCTTTGTTCATATTTCCGACGCTTTATCAAGAATTTCGCACAGCTTGCCTCTCCCCTCACGTCTCTCCTTCACAAAGACACCCCATACTTGTGGACTGCTGACTGCGAGTCGGCGTTTCAACAGCTGAAATTTTCTTGACTTCTGGACCGGTACTGCGGCATTTTGATCCGGAGGCGTCAACTGAGCTGCACACTGACGCCAGCGGTGCGGGTGTTGGTGCTGTGCTTGTTCAACTCTGCGATGGCCGTGAGCATGTCATTGCCTACGCTAGTCGGACACTTACAAAAGCGGAGACAAACTACACCGTTACTGAACTCGAGTGCCTAGCACTCGTCTTCGCCATTCAGAAGTTTCATCCCTATCTACATGGCCGCGCATTCACGATAGTGACTGACCATCATTCACTCTGTTGGCTGGTTGGGCTGCGTGACACGTCTGGCCGGTTGGCCCGCTGGGCTTTGCGCCTTCAAGAGTACAGCTTTTCCGTTAACTACAAGAGCCGACGCTGTCACACGGATGCTGATTGCCTATCCCGTCTCCCTTCGCCGCACACTAAAGCTGAGGATGATCACTATGTCTGCATTTTTGCCTCCTGTATGAGGCCGATGGCGTTGCTCAGCACAGCGATCACTGCGTTTGGTAAACCAGCATGATACAAAGCATAAAAGCTTTGTGCTTCGGCATTGCCTTTTTGCCCTCTAAAGCAGTACTATACAAAGGGGATCGCATAAAAAAAGAATCTGACGGCGCACGCACGCACGCACGCACACATTTGTTTTCATTATCTTTTGTCGCACAAAAAACGAACGCTGCAATAAGATCTAACGCGAAGTCCGCAACAGTCGCTCAACCACATGACAAGTGCGAGTCATACTGTACGGTTTTTGGTTATTACTAACCAAAACATTTTTATTGAAGGGCGGAAATCTTGTGCAACAAACGAGGTAGACGTACAGCTAAGGGCTAAGGAGACAGCCGAGAGAGCTTCGAGGCCATCTAATGGAACGCGCTCCGAACCAACGTAGCGATGCTCCGAACCGCCCGGAAGGCGTATGGAAGACGTTTCTGCGACATGACGCCACCTCGCGGCGACAAGAAAAAGCTGAGAAAAGCACGAATTATTTCTACATTTTATTACTTTGTGCCTGCGAACCCTATGAAAAAATTGGAGGACGCTTAAGCTTCGCCTTCAAGAGTGGAACGCGATAGCGTTATCGCACCCCGTTCGCACCGCCCACTCATTCGCTCGGCATGCTCTTGACGAGACGAAGGGGGAGAAGTGGGCGAGTGGCGTGCCACCTGTCGGGGCAGCGCCTTACATTGCGAGGAGGGGGTCTTCTGTGTTTGCCGCAAGATGGCTCTGCGTGTGCGCCAAGCGCAGAAGAAATGTAGCGGAAACGTACTTCGCTACTCGTTTAACTGCGACTTCTGTAATTTACATGCTCATAATTACCGATATACACCGCAGTATAACTTTCTACGGTACGTTTCTAAGGCGACACCGCATTCTCTAAAGGTGCTTTTGTCCCGTTTGAGCCATCGAACTTATGGCTGAGTGGTAGCGTCTCGGTCTCATCCTCCAGAGACCCTGGTTTGATTCCCACCCAGCCCACCTTGCAAGTTGTATTCATTTATGAATTGCCTTCCGCGATTTTTCGCTCATGGCTAACGCCGCCGACGACACCGGCTTTTCTGCGACACGAGCTCTTTTAACGCTGTCGCGTTAAAACGCGATGTTACTCATATGTGATGCCGCGACCTCATGCTAAGTAGCGCAACACCATAGCCGCTAAGCTAACCCCCGGAAGGCGAGCGTTAGTTTTAAGGAACATGCGCGCTACAGGCGGTTGCCGGACATCCTAACTTATTTTGTATGTCTCTTTTTGTTAATTTTAAATCGGGCAACACGCGGGAAGTGGTTGTCTTCGTTTGTCCGTCGAGCTCACCCTTGCCACTCGCTCAGCGAAATCACAAGTCGCATCGCGCTTGATCACCTGCTTCGGTTGTCTTCCCAAGTACGAAGATGGGAAAGATAAGACAGAGAAGCTTGATCAGGCGCGCAACGAACGAAAGACGCAGGTCAACCAAGCATTAAGCGAATTTGGCTGAATCGGGGCATCACATGTGTTGCACGGCTTTGTGGTGTTCTAATACTGGGAATCCCAGTAATGCCAAGTTTTTCAGGTTTCCTAATGACAGCAGGTAAGCACAAATATTTCACTATATTTTCTGAGCTGGTATTCATTTTGCACGAGTAAACCAGTTCTGTGCTAGCCTGAGTGGACTGACATAGGAACAGTGCCGCTCGACCCATTCGTCATGACGGCGTTCCGTCTGCTGTTGGCGAAATACTTGTGCTGAAGGGCTTGAGTGCGTATTTGTTTTAAGGCGAAAGCCTTTTTAGGCTCATGGTGAAGTTTGTGTCAGCAGACCGCCGGAGTGTCCGCCGAAGCGTCATCACGCCATATGAAGACAGGTTAAAGACAGACTAAAGAATGAAAGATGATTGATAATGACAGTTAGTGAATCATAACGTTATAATAGAGATTGGTAGATGTCAATTGAAGCGGTCTGCGCTGGACGCATGAAAGAAGACGAAGGAAGGTGCTAGGGGAGAAGTGAAAAGGAAGAAGTTGGAATAAAATGGCGGACGACACCCGTCTCACTTAGATTATGTCATTTCTGTTGCCGTTCTAGTTAGGAACGCTACATTTTGGCGCAGCCGACAGTTTTCGAAGACCAGCGATGCGGGTGACGTTTTTCGTCGACCAGGCGTCATCAGAGTCTGTTGTGTTCACCCGATACCAAGTGCACGGTGAGCCAGCGACGGACCTTCCTCTTGAAGTTAGTTCTACCGCGCTGATCAACGTGGTACTGCAACAAGCTGCAATCAGCCACCAAGCCCTCGTGCAAACAGGATCGGTGACAGTGAATCTACAACTGCAGACACTGAGCGAACTCGTTCTGGAACCCATACGACGTGGCACCCTCAAAGAGGAAACGCCTGCCGGGAAGGTGAGCCTAGACTTGAGTGTTATGGAACTGCAAAGGAACATTATACAACAGATCGAAATAATGAGAACTTTCGTCCAAGCGCTTAGTCGAGAGCAGTCAGCACGAAGTATTGTTGAACCAGATGTTTTTGAAGGAAAATCGCAAAATGCACACTACTGGCTGTGTTTTTTCGAGTACGCCTGTGACAAGAATCTGTGGCACTCCGACGACACAAAGATTTTGCATATGCGCCGCTATTTGGGCGGTATAGCCAGGAAATGGTATGACGTGCAACTCATGGATTATGGAACAACATGTTGGGAACTGTGGAAAAGCAACTTTTTAGGGGCTTTCGAAGGCAACGCAGTAGAAAGATGGGATGCGGCACTGCGGTTCAGTTATACAGGTGGCTCTCTGCTTGAGTACTGTCTTGAGAAGCGTCGCCTGTTGTATTCTGCAGAACCGAAGCTGTCGTCTTCTGCTGTTGTAGCTTTGATAACGCAAGGGTTGTGTATCGAGATCCGTAGTCATGTCCAGCTCAAAGGTCCAAGAACGTTTGATGACCTTCTGAACTTTCTACAGACCTCAGTGCCAAGAATTACATCGAGAAGACAGCCAGATGGTAGAACAGAGCAACTTGATTCCAATCTAGAGTCGTTGCCGCCAACTGAATGTGAACACAGCTTCATAAACAAATCTCTGGGAAGCGTAAATCATGACTGTGAGGATGGTGAAGAACCAATTACCGCAGTTCACGGCAACCTACTTCCACATAATCTGTCTACCGTGCATCACAAGCCCCAGAAAAAGAGCTTCAGTGAGACAGTATATTTGGTGTCGTCAAGCTTATTGTACGCCCCCATTAAGGTAGATGGCATTGAAGTGAAGGCTCTCGTTGACAGTGGAGCTTCGGTATCTATTATCAACAAGACTCGAGTGGATGCCAGTCGTCTGCACGCTGGTAGAACATTGCGTGTCCAAGCCTACGATGGGTCAGTGACCATGCATAGCGAATGGGTAACCCTGGCTATTGAATTTCAAGGAAATGCTATTACCAGTGACGTGTTGGCCATTCCCAATGTCACCTACGATTTTCTTTTGTCCCGTCCAGACATGAAAAAACTTAAGATGAACCTCTATTGGGATGACAAGGTAATGGCCGAAGACACGATAAGAACAGAAGACCCTGGTGAAGAACCTAGTGTATCAAGGCTAATTTTTCACCACGAAGACATCAAGACTAAGTACCCAGAGCTTATATGCATAGGAAGCTACCCTCCAGCAATGAAATCCCATGTCGTTCCTTTCGAGCTCGCAGATAAAACAGTGGTTCGTAGAACCCCCTATAATATGTCCAGAGATAAAAAGGTGTGGCTGAAAAAGGAGTTGCAAGAAATGTTAGACGCAGGTATCATCCGGCCTTCTGTATCCCCATTTGCTTCTCCTATCACTATTGCACCTAAAGAAGACGGGACATTCCGCCTCTGCACAGACTACCGGGCTCTAAATCGTCAAACTGAATTGATACCTTATCCAATGCCGAGAATCGACGACATCATTGACGAAACCGGTGGTTGCCATTGGTTTTCACGAATAGATCTCTGCAAGGGCTTTTGGCAGATTCCACTAAGTGAAGAAACGAAGAAGTACACCGCGTTCATAACCCCATTTGACTTGTTTGAGTACAACCGCCTACCATTTGGTTGGAAAAACTCCCCTGCGTGGTTTCAGAAGATTATGACGGACATTCTGAAACCTTACCTGGGCACATTTTGCAATGTGTACATCGACGACATCATCATCTACTCAAAGACAAAGGACGAACACCGTAGTCATCTTTCAAAAGTTCTTCATGCCCTCAGTCTTGCCCAACTCAAAGTCAACTTCAAGAAAAGTGCGTTCTTTCAAGATACCGTAGTATTTCTTGGCAGGGTGTTTGATGGACAGACTAAAAGCACCAAGCAAGAATCGGTAGAGAGAATCTCCAAGCTGGTAAAGCCTTATGATGTGCACTCCCTGCGCGTTTTTCTTGGCCTTGCAAGACACTTCCGGGCGTTTATCAAAGACTACGCACTGAGAACAAGGTGCCTCACACGTTTAACTCACAAAGACGTGCCTTTTCATTGGGACGAGAAGTGCGAAGCTGTCTATCGTGAGCTTGTAAAACTAATATCGTCGGACCCCATCTTGCGAATACCGGATTTTTCCTTGCCTTTCGTGCTGAACACGGACGCATCACATTATGCTACCGGTGCAGTTCTATACCAGAAGCCATCCAAACAAGCTGATCAAACCAAACACTACGTCGTGGGGTACTACAGCTATACCCTGAAACCCGCCGAAATCAATTACTGTACCACAGAAAAGGAAGCTCTGGCCGTCTTAAAAGCTGTGCAGTACTTTCGTACTTACCTGGAAGGTGCCAAATTCATACTTTTCACGGACCATCAAGCATTGACTCAACTTCTGAGCATGGCCCAGCCAAGAGGCCGCATTGCTAGATGGGTGAACTATCTGCAACAATTTGATTTCGTAATTTCGCACCGTCCTGGCCCACTCCTCACTGACGCTGACGCACTATCAAGATTACTTGTACAGGAATCAAGCAATAATCCAGATACAATCAATCATATTAAGCTATGGGAAGGTACAGAAGAGCTCCAGTTTATCAATGGAAGGTATCACGTACCACCAACTATGATTCCAAGGATTCTTCATCTATACCACGACACCCCTGAATCGGGTGGACATGATGGCTTCTGGCGCACTTATAAGAAATTGCTCATGAGATTCACATGGCCGGGCATGAAAAACGACATCAGCCATTACATCCGCACATGCCACCTCTGCCAGGTGAACAAAGTTAAATTCAAGCAATCGACAGACGTTATGACAAACCCTGAATATTCAAGCATCCCGTTCGAAGTAATTCATTTGGACTTCGCGGAGCTCAAAAAGAAGGGGGAAGGAGTCAAGCGAACGCAAGCTTTCTTGCTCTCCATAGATGAGTGCACACGGACGATTGCGGCTAAAGCTGGCAAAGAAGACGCAAACAGCGTAATAGACCTCCTCAAAGCTGAGTGTTTTAAACACACAAAGACGCTCGTCTGCGACAACGGGCCGGCTTTTCGGAGTGCCAAATTATCAAAGTGGGCCCAGGAGCACGGCATCATGATAAAGTATTCTTCTCCATACCACCCGGCAGCAAACGGCCTAGCGGAACGTGCCATACGAGACATCAAACAGTATCTGAAGATGTATCCAGACTTTGCCGGTGGCTGGAAGTGCTGTCTCGAGGCCGCTGTGAAGCATCACAACAGATCATACACCACGAGTTTAGGCTGCAGCCCTCATTTTGTAACTTCAGGTACAGCGCCCATACTTCCTGCAGATCGTGAGCTAGGTCTCCTAGAGAACCTCGAACTTGCGGAAGTAAGGAAAACTGTCAAAGAACAGGAGATCTACAAGCGCCGCATGAAGCGAAACTTTGATAAAAGGCACAGTAGCGAGATACCGGACATACAGCCTGGAGACTATGTCCTTGTAAGGAAAGGAGCTGTGCCCTCAAATTCAAAATATTGCGGACCATTTCAAGTTATTAAGACTGCATGCCAGCATGGAATATTGAAGAATGTCTGGTACGCCGGAGCCTCGGGCCAAACGGAGTGCGCCGCTATTGGAAACGTATTCAAGTATTACCCCAGGAGGTGTAATTAAAAGAAATCCGGAAGAGTGAAGCGGTCTGCGCTGGACGCATGAAAGAAGACGAAGGAAGGTGCTAGGGGAGAAGTGAAAAGGAAGAAGTTGGAATAAAATGGCGGACGACACCCGTCTCACTTAGATTATGTCATTTCTGTTGCCGTTCTAGTTAGGAACGCTACATTAATAATGACTAGTAAGGACTAATAATGATTACTAATTACTTGTAATGACTACTAATGACTCCAAAATGACCAATACGTCTAACGACGGCTTGTAACGACCACAATTGATTAGAAATGTCTAGTAATAAGTAGTAATGACTAAAATGACTACTAATGACTTGTAATGACTACGGAATGACCAGTATGTCTAACGACGGCTTGTAATGACCACACCTGATTACAAATGACTAAAAGTGCTTACTAGTGAGCAGTTCGACGGAAAATAAGCGCACAGGAAGACACACTACAACAGCCGAGAAAGACACAGGACAGGCGCTACCTGTGTCTGTCCTGTGGACAGGTAGCGCCTGTCCTGTGTCTTTCTCGGCTGTTCGTGTGTGTCTTCCTGTGCGCTTATTTTCTGTCGACCTGCAATGCACCATCTAGCCCGCCTGCAGGTGTTAAACTAGTGAGCAGTAATGACTAACAATGACTGAAATGACTTATAATGACTAGTACTGACTATGAAATGACCAATATGTCTAACGACAAATTGTAACGACTGCAATTGATTAGAAATGACTAAAGATGCTTAGTAATGACCAGTAATTACTAATAATGAGTGAAATGACTTGTAATGACTACTGATGACTATGATATGACCAACATGTCTAACGGTGGCTAGTCATTACCGCAATTGATTACAAATGACTAAAAATGCTTAGTAGTGAGCAGTAATGACTAAAAGAAAGAGAAAGAGAAGAAAAGAGGCTAAAAGAAATAGGCGAATGATAAGAAGAGGAAGAGTAGGCTTTCGCCGTTCCCCTCTTAAAAGAGATCTTAAGACACCCTATAATTTTTTAAAAGTACTGTGTATTATATGAGTGTGTGTGTGTGTGTGTGTGTGTGTGTGTGTGTGTGTGAGAGAGAGAGAGAGATGGAGAGAGAGAGAGAGAGAGAGAGAGAGAGAGAGAGAGAGAGAGAGAGAGACTGTCCTGGGTCAGTCGCTCGGCTGCTCGATCGCCGGTCGGAATGAGCCCATAAGGCTACTTCGTGGCTGCGATGCAGGCTGCTTTGCTGGCTGTCTTGTGGCTGTAATTAGATATCTACCACGTCGCGACACGTTGCCGCCGCCTCACGAAAACCGTTGGGGAACTACCCCAAGCAGCTTCGCTGCAAAACTGTGGGAGGGACTATAAATGGTGCTGTCACGACCATTTGATAAGCACACATGGAGACGAAGCCGTGTCAAAGCTTAGCTTACAGTCGCGCGCGCTATTAATGTGGTTACCTTCATGCTTACAGGCATTTGCTTGCCACGAAACAGTCCACAATGTCAACTCCAGTCGGACACCTTCATAAAGAAGTGCTTGGGGCCTCTGAAATCATTCGTTATAGACGCCAATTCATTGTAAATGTGGCACACCGCACAACCCACGATACAATCGGGACAGAATTATTCCTTCGTTATACTTGTCCTTTCGTTGTACAGACGTTCGTTGTAGAGGCGCTTGACTGTATATTGTGACGCGCAGCGAGCTGTTCGTCTATGCGCAGTTTCAAGCGAAAGACAACGAAGAAAAGAAAGAAGGTTAACTAGGCGCACGTCCAGTTTGCCTGGTGCACACGCGCCCGTGCCCATAACAATTACGTGCGACTCTTGTAGGCGTGAAAAGACAACTGACGCCTCATGTGCTTCTGTCTTTGCATGCGACGTCCAGCGCCTTTTTTTTTTTTCAGAAGCGAAAATCCTAGTATATGCGGCCGCGGAAGAAATCAAGGTTGCAGTTTTTCCACACAGCAAGTCTCGGGGACCGTTTACGGTGTTGTCAAACGATGAAGCAATGTTGCTGTGGTCCCTATACCATGAGATGGCTAGCTATTTCCACAAGTCATTAGAAGTGAGCGTCGGCTCTTTAGGCAGTTTGCACGCCGGCAAAGGCGGGGTCTCGGGGCGACTGGCGCGCTTGGAGCCGGTGACCCAATCGGCCAAGCGGGACACGGCGAGCAGCGTGATGCCGGACAGGAGCATGGTGGTCGTTTTGAAAGGGAATAGCTGCCTGCCGTCGTCGTAGAGTGGATACTGCATGATGGCCGGGATGCCCAGCACAGGCTCCCCACCCAGAACGCGCAGTGCCAGGCCCAGAGTGAAGGCGGTCACCGAACCGGCCGCGTTACACCACCGGCGGCCCAGGAACACGGCGGCTAGGAGCTGGGGCAGAAGCACCACGTACACCAGGTCGGCGCTCAACGCCCACAGGTCGTAGACCGAGCGCACCGCCACGGCCATGATGGCCGATAAAGCGGCCACGGTGACCACGCACAGCCGAAGCACCCACACCACCTCGGTGTCCGAGGCCTGCCCCAGAGAGAGACATGAACCTCAGTTAGGTGCACGTCCTACGTTTATATATAGGATAATTATCTTCAAGCCAGATATAGTAGATTCTCGATATATATAGGCTTAATTACTCTATATTTCACGTACACAGGGTGTTTCAGCGAAATCTTTAAAAAAAACTGTTTAATTGCCTGTGGCAGATAGCACAATTATAGTCCATGAGCTGGTATACTTGAAGAGGCGCACAGTACTTTCACAAAAAATTGAAATGCATACTCGACGAATTAACAAAAATTTACTATATAAGCTTTTATCTAATTACCTTCTGGCAAATATTGCAATTTACAAATTCTAGCAGGGGGAGTTTGCAAGACGGATCCACTTGTAAGGAATTCTCAGGATGACACCAGTTTCGAGATATTAACTTCCGAACTTTGCGGAGAAATGGCGTTCCACTTACATTCTGTACAAAACGTCGTTTTAAGCATTGAAGTAGAAAAGTAACTGAAACGCCAATGCATCTATCCGCCGAGAACAGCTTGCACGTGAAATCATAGAGGCTGACAAGATACAGCGGCTGGGTGACCTTTGCATCAACATGCCGTCTATTGCCCTCACCAAAAACGAAATCAAGTATCTGGCTGTGATGCAACAGGGGTTCAAGTGTGACATAATGCAAAAGTAGTTATTTTCATTACTTTTGCTCGTGTATATAGTTCTGGCGATTTCGCAAATAAAGATCAGTTGAAGTCAGCGCCTGTGTTGTGTCAGTCCTCGTCCTTTGCGCTGTGCAAACATGTCGATATCGGATGTTGGTGCTCGGGCCGGCTCGCCACGCGCTTGTAGCCACGTCACCCACAGAGAGCACGCGATTGTCTTCCGCAAACTGCAGTGAGCTTAGCGAGCGGACTCGTCGCGGCACCCCGTGGCGGCCGTGCGTGTACGCAGTGTTTGCTTTCTGCACGGCAGTGCTTGAGTGCGCGCTCATATGCTCAAATCTGCCTGAGATGTTCACAGCAGCGTGTGCTGTCCGCGGACTGCGTTTTTTCACCAAGCTCTATGGGTGGTTCAGGCCCTCTTTAAGGCTATCTACTGGAGGGCACCCTCTTCACGTGCAAAAAAATAAAATAATAAATAAATAAATACTAGAGCATACGTCGCCTCCGGCACTGCGCAACGCTTAAAAGTGGCGTCAAACAGCAATTTTTGCTAATAATTTGATGCTGTTGTTTTCTTCATCAACTGTTCCAGTACACGTGAAAAATATGCTTCAATAATTGAGGCTATCATGCTATGACCTTCACCGTAGTTTCAGAGCCCGATATGGCGCACGCGAATGATAAGTGCTTGGCTGAACAGGATTGTTAATGCGCGGAAAGGCATTATCGCGGCTCCCGTGGCATTTTGTTAACTTCTAGTCAGTCCCCGTATTGCTCTGCAACTTTGAAACTGAGCCAGCACGTTCTTCAAGGTATGTAGCCTACTATTACATATTTTCAAGATTTATCGTGTTGTGTACTTCTCAGAAAGCTACAATGGCTCCAACAAGCAATTAATAAAACTGATTATTTCTCGCAGCTCTCCCAATTGGTGGTGATGATGAGCTTTGTACGTGATAAAGGTTCTCTTCAATAGTCGTTAAACCTTTCTTGTCTCTCCAAAGCGTCTTCGCAGCTGTTCTTCCCAGAACAGATGGGAAGCAGGACTTCATGAGTTTGACATGTGCCGTACGCTGACGCTGAGCACACAAATTTTAAGGCGCGGGAGAGGGGGAGGTCAGGACACCCGGATATCCCCTCTAGGTCTGCGTATAGCTACATCATATACTCCGAGAGTATAAATCATATACTTCGAGAACATGCGTACTAGCTGAAAGGTTTGGTTAGCAGCCATCTAGCTGAATACTGAAAGAGATGTAATCGGTAATCCATGCTTGGCGAGTGCACAATTTAGGTAGATACCATGAGCAACGTGAACGCGAAATTTTCAAAGCCATCACCATCCATTAATGTGGGTGAAATTGTGTCAGTGTGCCTTCGCTGTCGTAACGTCATAATGAAGACATGTACTTATCAAGCACGTGACACCACTCTGTTAGCGGGGATGTCGTATGTCCTTGCTTTTTCCTGATAGTGATTGCACTCCCAGTATGCATTGGCGTAGACAAGCAATGAAGTTAGTTATTAGTCAGCGCTGTGTTTGTCTACTTTCGTATTCGTCCTGTTTTTAACGCTGTTACCTTCACTGGGGTATGTCACCACCCCTCCAGCAATCCACTGTCATTAAGGAATGGAATAAGATGTGAAGCTTCGTTGCAGTCCTATGATGGGCCTTCCTGTAAACGCAAAGTGTCGCAGGCGCGCAAGTGGAAGGCTTCTCTTAAGTAGATTTAGTAAATTCCCAAGAAGAGCGTCCCTTTCCGTGCCATTACTCGAACACGACCAAAAGGAGTGTTTCACGTATTCTGCATTTTCGCATAAATACAGATCGGAGAATTGGTACGCTCTGTCTCCCGGCCCCAGCTGAACCCTTAGCCCTTAGTTTTTAACCCTTGGTTTTTAGCCTGACAGTGCTCTTCCCGGTCACGTCGCAAGCGCCCCCCTCCTCCCCCAAATAGCGCATATACTAAATATATCGAATGACGCTCCCGTAATAACTTTCATATTGCGCCAAACTTCGCAACTGCGGCGCACTCCAGTAGCTCACCCGAATCTTAGTTGTGCACAGATGACTTCTCCACAATAAGAGTTATTGTAAGAAAAAGCCCGCTTCAGTGATTGTTTTTGCTTTACACGTGATAACCTTCATATCGCATGTGACACGAAGAGCACAGGAAGCAATTCTGTAGCGCATGAATGCAACGTTGTACGCATCGCAAATAAGCTCTTGAGAAGACGATGATGTCCGCTGTAATAGCCTACTGCTGTTCTGAAATGAATTCAGAGCTGGAGTGGATTTTTGAAGTCTGCTAATCCTAAGCATCCGTGTCCCTCCTCTAAGAAAGGCAATCGTTCATATCTAAACAATTACCGACCTCCATCTCTGCAATAAACTTCTGCTCTACAGCCATGAAAGATCTTATGTATTCAAATGTTGCGGGTTTCCTTTCAAATGTTTATTTTTTTTATCACAGTCAGCATGGGTTCCTGAAAAACCATTCATGCGACACAACTTGCACTTTTCTCTCATGACTTGCACTCTTCCGTTGACTTAAACGTTCCTGTAAATGAGCTTTTCCTTGACTTCGAGAACTCCTTCGAGGAGGTCCCTCATATAGCCGTTTACTGCTTAAACTCTCATGTCAGCATCTACACCCAATGGACACCAATTTGTGTATACCAATTTCAGCTCTTCCTCCTTCTCTACCATACTATGAGGCATGCCGCAAGGCACCTTTCTTGGGCGACTTCCTTTTCTTATATATACAGGGTGTTTTTTCTCGACCATACAGAATTTTTAAAAGCCATCTGTGGCAGATACGGTAATTGTGGTCCTTGAGCTGGATTACTCGAAGCAGCCGACATTACTCGCATGACCAATCAAAATGCATAATCGGCTAATTAACAGAGTCTCACCAATTAACGTTTCAATTATTTACTGAAGGCACATATTGCAATTTACGAATATTGCATATATTGCAATCTTTGGTCTACCGAAATCAATGTGCATGCGTGATCTAAGATTCTACGGAAACGGTCAAGGCGTAGATTGCGCTGGTTGCGGCATATGCTAATGTTCTTGGCATACAGTGAGTGCAAGACTTGACCTTCCTAACAATATCGCGGTCGATGTTGGGCTACCGGACGGGACTTCGGGCTATAGACTTCATTTTCCCAATACCTGGACGACCGTCACGCGAAAGTTTTAGCACTTCATCTTGAAGTACAGTTAGGATAGTGACTCTTGTTCCTTAGAGAATAGCTTTGTCCTGAAAACTGAGCTCAAAATCACGAACCTTGAATCGTTTCCATTCAGCCTCCTGTGGAAGTTGCGCTCCTTGCAAAATTATGTCATGAACTTGATACAACACAGAGTTTTTTTTTTCTAGGCCTGTGCTATTGCTGCAGATGACAAAACTCGGGGGTAACGTTCTTACAACATTAATATGTCTGAGGAACGTCCGATCATGAAGTTGTCGCATTTCAGTGGCAAACGACTCAGTCTATCACCATGCCCTATCTTGATTCCTGCACTATATATCAAGGTATAGTTGTAAGCAAGTAACATAAGGCCTCAACGCACAATGCTAGGAGAACTGCATTCTGGAATGGCCTGGTCTCGGCCAACAAATCAGAGTAACAGCTTGTGATCTGTAACAGCGACAAAATGTCTTCCCCAGAGATACTCGTGGAATCTTGTAACACCGTAGGTTGACGTTAAGGCTTCTTTGTCGAGCTGACAGTAATTCTTCTCGGCAGGTCGCAGGCTTCTAGATGCCAATGCGATTAAATGGTCTAACTGATGAGCTAAGAGGGCCCCAAGGCCCGTTGGAGACGCATTGCAGATTAGGAACAGTTCTTTCTTATAGTCATAGTGAACCAATATAGGAGCTGTACATATAAGTTGCTTTGCTTCTAGAAATAAATCTTCATGCTCTGTTTTTCAAAGTCCATGGGACGTTATTAATTAGTCGGAAGATAATGCAGAAGATTGAGAACTGAAGCCAAGTTTGGCAAAAACTTCCTGTAGTAATTCACCAAACCAAGGAAACTGTGTAGGTATTTGACGTTGCTTGGCACAGGCACACAAAGAACTGCCTCAACCTTGCGTGGAGCAGGGTGCAGACTGTTGACATTAATGACATGGTCTAAGTACTCGACAGAGGACGTAATGAATTTGCATTTGCTATATTGAGCTTCAGGCGTGTCTTCTCCATTCGCTAGGATATTTTAAATAGATTGTTCACATGGTCCTTGTTGTCGATGCCTGTCATCAAGATGTCGTCAAAGTAGATTGCAACATGATAGAACTTGAAGAACAATTTCCATCTCCCTTTGGAAAATGAATGGCGCTGACGTAATCCCAAAAAGGAAGTGTCCCATATTTGAAGATACCTTTTGGCGTGTTCATTTGCATCTACCTTAGTAAATTTGATTTCACCTTACATCTTCGGCTACGATTCTTCAGCCTTTGAGATTAGGTACTTGTTCACAATTGCAACGGCATTCGCAGTCCCCTTGTAGTCTCCACAGATGCACGTCCGGCCATCTTTCTTGAGGACTCGAATAGGTGCTGCCCAGTCAGACGAGCGTGCAGGTTGTATGATGTCTTCCCGCTGCAACCTTTGCAGTTCTGAAGACATTTCATCCATCAACGCAAACGGAACTGTTCTAGAATTGAAAAAAAAAAACGGGCACTTGCTCCCTCTTTGAAAGCAAGTTTAACTGTGACGTCTAGGAAAGCTCTTGGCCCATCAAAAAACAACGCACGATGGTTCTGTACAAGCTGCTGGGAATCACTCATTGATTATATTTCAGCGACATTGAAGAGGGACGTGTTGAATGACATATTCAACGCCTCTGCCCAGTTACGTCCAAGAAGCAATGGTGCTTTACCATGCGCTACCACTAATAGAAGATTATGATGGTTATCGTTGTACTTTGATAATACCACAACTATTCCAAGGACATGTTTGATTTCACCGGTGTAACTCCTTAGTTGAACGTTTGAAGGTGTACAATGCAGCGTCGGAAACTCACGGTGTAATGTCACCTTCCAAGTTATGGATACGCTTGCTTCTTTGTCACGCTCAATCTTAAATGGTCTTCCTTATATTTCAATTAGAAGAATGAAATGATTGACCTTGTAGCACCAGTGTGACGTCGAAGAAAATTTTCACATATCGTAGGTGTCTGTGCTAGCTGCATGAAGTTCCAACCTGGCTTCCTGGCTCATCTACTGCATGCACTACAGCTTGCTTGCCGGCATTCCTCATCTGGTGATATTTTTTGCTTGGGTACGATAGATTTCTGAATAGAATTAGCGCTTCTTGTCTCGCATACCTTAGCTGTATGCCCTTTCTTGTGGCAATTGATAGTTGCAAGCATCATGAACGTGGGAACACTTGGTCACGGAGTGCGTGTCACCGCAGCGGTAGCAACTACCACGCTTTGTATGAGGAGCCTGGATAGCATTAACTGCTGTAGAACACGCTTCTGAAGCAGTACAGAGTTCTGACGCTTCACGTTTCGCAGGTTCCGTATCCAGTGCCGACGTTACTGTGGATTTTAACGTGAGGTTAGGGTCGTCTAGTAGCCTGGTTTGCACTTGAGGATCGTTGATCCTACAAAGGATGCGGTCTCTAAGCAAGTCGCTGAGAAACGTTCCGAAATTGCAGTTTGATAACGCAACTCTGGCGTTGTCCGTCGGCGTCAGCGTAACCGAGCGAACTAGCGCCGCGAAGGATGAAAACGAACGTGGAGCGCAGCAGGAGATGAAAAAAAAAAGGCGATAGCGCAGGATGAAGTTGTAGCCGAACCATGAGGTGGAAATTGCAGGAGGGGCGGAGGGAAGACGGCCTGCGCATGCGCAGAGTTGCCGGCGGCCTAGGTATCCGCAGCCGCGTGGGCGATCTCATTTGCGCTTCCGAGAGGGAAATTGCTTGGAAAGGTGCCGTGAGGTGGGGAAGGCTACGCCAGGAAGGCGCCAGCTGCTGAGGTCAGTCTGAGGTACCAGCGTGTGTCGGTGATCACTGCTCCTGCAAGCGACGGCTAGCGGCTACGAGTAAGGCTCGATGTAACACTCCCTTGGGTGTTGTCGCCGCTGACAATGGTGGCATGACTTGCCCACGACGAAGGGCCGCTCTTGTCATTGGTGGAACGAAAGCGTGAGAAGAAAACCGTAGTGCCACGCAAGACGGGCTGTATGGAGGTGATGACTACGATATGGCGACAAAGTAGCGCGCGTCGTCTCTATGAAAACAAAGCGCTGCATGAGCGGAGGTCTGTCTGCGGCTGCTGCTGTTAATCACACCCACGCGTCACCCACGCGCTGCCTCTCCCTTTCTCTCAATTAGCGGGCAAACGCGCCACACTTTTATCCGCTTGGGACGTGCCGCACGAGACAGAATGTCCGCGCCAGCCAATATATCGCGAAATGAAAACACGTATAGAGGTGCGCTCAAATTTCGCATTAGGGAGTATTGTAATCCTCGGTGATTTTTTTCTGAGAGGTTCTTGAGCGCGGCTGCGTTGTCGCTAACCGACTCGGCCCCTTCGCGGATGCGAGAATTAAACTTGAAACAACTCATCACAACTGAAGCTTTCGGCGAAAAGTGGTTACTGAGGATTTGTAGGCAAATCGCCAGGGTAGCTTCCGTAGATTTCCCTGGCGCAAGAAGGCTCCGCAGGATGGATGGAGTACCTCCTGGAACCACAGCAACTGAGAAAGACGTTGCGACGCTCGTTTACTGGCGCGTCTTTGGCACCGATGTACCGCTTCATTCGTTCCAAATACCTTTCTATGTATGGACGTGGGGCTCGAAGAGCTCAAGAGAACCGTACAATAGCATCTTGCAATTACCAGTTGATCCTCGTCGCCGAAATTATGATTGTCCCAGAAGAAAACAGGTGCACACCATGTTGGATCGAAGCACGTGCTACGACTGCCGATGACTTTGTGCGCACACATCTTTTATTCGGAGCTTAATAAGCACCACTAGCTTTTAGTGGCGCTAGTTTTCATATGCATGTACTGTAACAGACGCACTCTGAGGTGTCTGGATGGCATGGTAGAATGGTGTCAATGATATGAGAAGGGTGACGAGCGTAAAGGAGAAAAAAAAAACACAGTAGTAGACTGCATTGCGGTGTTGTATGCATACGTTACGAAGGGACGAACACGGTCCTAATTAGTTTGATCGTATGCGATGTACATTGCGAGCATGTTACAGGGAGTGCGATTGAAACGCTCTGTAAGGTCGTTAGTTTGGGGGTGATGTGCTGTGCTGGTGCGGCGTAGAATGGGGCATTCAGCAAGAAAGGCTAGTACGACGTCAGACAGAAAGGCACGGCCTCTGTCGCTGAGGTGTTCTCTGGGGGCGTCATGACGCCGGATTATGTTTCGAAGAAGAAAGGAAGCAACTTCGCGCTTCCTGGCGGCTGGTAGAGGGTCGTTTTCGGCATATCGCGTCGAACGGTCCACCGCGACAATAACCCGATGGCTTCCACCTGCAGTAAGTGATAACGGGCCGTAGAGGTCCACACCGACATGGTAGAATGGGCGAGCGGTGCAGGGGAGAGGTTGCATGATACCAGCTTGATGATCCGGTGGTAGTTTGCGGCGTTGACAGTCTATGCATAAGCGAACAAACTTGCGAACGAAGTTGAACATGCCACACCAGTCGAAGACGCTCGTAAGCTCCAAAAGCGCCAGCGTGAGCACACTGTGAATCGATGTGTAAGGAGGCGCAAGTTCCTGAGCGCAAGGTTCTTGGAATGACGAGAGGCCATTTACGACTGTCTGGCGTGTGACTTCACCTGTAGAAGAGCGCAAACACATGTACGTTGCGCAAAAACAGCACTGATCGAGGTCAATACCGCTAGCGTCTGTATGGGCTTCGATAGGTGTGTGAGGGTCGAAGTGACGTAAAATAGAAGGTGACGTCAAAAGGCGACGAAGGGTGGTAAAAGCAGCGTCGCATTCTGGGGACCACAACGACAGGTCACAGGAGCTCGCCGAAGGTGTTGAACGAGAGAGATAGATGGTTGTCGCGAAGTTGCGAACAAATCGGTGGAAATAGAAACAAATTCCGCCGAAACTTCGAAATTCCCGCATGTTCGTGTGCTTAGGGAACTCGGTGACGGCACGAAACATCGCAGCGTCAGGGAGAATTCCATCCTTCCACGCCACGTGTCCTAAAACAGACAGTTTCCGCGTGGCGAAGGGGCACTTTTTAAGGTTGAGTTGTAGGCCAGCGTCTGTCAGACATGTGAACACGTGTTTTAGGCGAAAAAGGTGAGTCGTAAAGTCAGAAGCGAAGACAACGATGCCGTCAAAGTAACAAAGACATATATGCCCCTTCAAGCCACGCAAGATGTCCATCATGCGTTAGAATGTTGCAGGCGCATTACAAGGTCCGAAGGACATAGCGTTCAATTCGTACAAACCATCTGGAGTGATGAATGCGGTCTTTTAGCGATCAGCTTCCTCCATGGGAAGCCGCCAGTAGCCAATGACTTAAAGGAACTCTGCGCCCTGTAAGCTGTATAGAGCGTCGTTAATTCAGGGAAGATGGTAGACGACCTTGCTGGTGATATTGTTCAGTCACGATAGTCAACACAAGAACGCATATAATTATCTTTATCTGTGACGAGGATGACGGGAGAGGCCCAAGGGCTGTGGAAGACCGAATGACGCCCAGACGAAGCATCATCGACCTGCTCTGTGATGACCTTGCGTCCGGTGGCGGAAACACGATACGGCCGTTTGTGCAAAGGCTTGTGGGATCCAGCTTCGATGTCATGCTGAAGTTCGTCCCAGCGAAGACTGCGCGAAGTCGAAAGAAGCACGAAACTGCTGAAGCAAGTGAAGCAGCTGCGAGCGCTGTACAGACGTAAGGTCATCGGCAGAGCCGCCTAAGGCAACCGTGGAGGAAGGTGGTACACAGTTCATTGAGAGCTGCGCTCAGCGGGACATGCATCACCACCTAGTGCGCCCGCATTGAGTGTGGCGTCATCGGGCTGGACATGGCCAAGACATTCTCAATGGAGCAATATGAGAGGAGAAGCCAGCGTGTTGGGAACGAGCAATGTACTGGAGCCTGCTGAGACGCCAAGGCTGGCGAAGGGAAGCGGGATAACTTTGCCTGTGATGAAGAGGTATGAATGAGTAAAAAGGACTGTCGCGTCCGGTACATTGCCGCAGGATACAGACACAAGAGCTGAAGAGAAGGGGGGATCAAAAACAGTATCGTCCTGGACGACCATTTTGGTTGAAGTATAGGCGGAATGTCGTCGAAAATTGCGTTACACAACGGAGAGAAGAGGGCAACTTCATCACGTGCACAGCCAATGACGACATGACAGCGAGACATGAAATCTCAGCCTAGGATGATCTCGTGCGAGCAGGCGGATAGTATGCCGAACTCAGTCGCGTACAGAACATCCTTTATTTTTATTCTTTATTCATCAATTACCCCGCAGCGCCCAAAGGCATTAGGCATTACAGCAGGGGTTTACAACATGGAATAAAATACATCTTCATTCACACAATGCACTTGCTTTTCAGTCAGCCTATTCCACTGTTTAATTGTTGGAACAAAAAACGAGTTGGCATACATGTTCGTCTCGGCAGGGTACTCGAGGATTTTGCAACTATGATCAGCTCGTTTTGAAATGTAATGAACTTTCCGTAGGTAAATTTCCCTATTAATTCCATTCTTATGATAGTAAATTGAATATAAAATTTTCAGTCTCAGTGTTTTTGCGGCGGGCAGAAAGAGATTCCCATCCTAGCACAGCCTTCATTGCAGTGCAGCTCTCCCTCCTTCCGTACCGCCCCAAGACGAACCAGGCAGCACGGTTTTGTATTTGTTCTAGAGCGACAATAAAGGTTATTTCGGGGCGGGGGGGTCCCACACAACACAGCCATATTCTAAGGTTGGTCGAACACAAGCTGTATATGCCATACGTTTTAGATTTGCATGTGAACATCGCAGGTTTATCTGAATGAAATTCAAAGCTGTACCAGCTTTGGCTATGATACTGCCTACCTGTAGTTTCCACGAACATTCAGACGACAGTCGCACGCCTAGATACTTATACGTAGTGCCTTGTTTCAATAGTACATTGTTCAGATGATACCGTGACTGAATTGGTTTCTTCATTTTAGCAAATGAGAGATGTACACACTTTGCGGTGTTCAAAGTCATTTTCCATTTAGTACACCAGTCATGAATAAGTGATAAGTCGTTCTGAAGTTCAATTGTATCATTGTGATGGGCAATTTTTTGTACACAACACAGTCATCCGCAAACAACCGTATAGAAGATGAAATTCCGCAGAAATATTATTAATATAGATTAAAAATAATAGCGGACACAGAACAAGCCCTGTGGGACTCCTGACGTAGCATCTGCATATTCGTAGCACTTTCCATTCAGTATTACACATTGCCTTCTTCGGGAAAGGTAACATTCAATCCATTTAAAAACAGTTGCATCAATGTTTAGGGTATTAAGTTTAAACAATAAGAGCGAATGTGATACCGTGTCGAAAGCTTTCCAAAAATCGAGGAACACACCATCTACCTGTCCTCCTTCATCTACGCTCGATATTATGTCATGATAAAACTCAACTACTTGTGTTGTGCAAGATAGTCCCCTATGAAATCCATGTTGCTCGTTAATTAGTACCTTATGCTCATTTAAATGATTTATTATTTTTATATAACATATGTTCAAGTATTTTACACGGGACAGACGTAAGTGATATTGCCCCATGGTTACCGATGTCTTTTTTGGACCCACCATTATGTATCGGAACAACGTGCGCAATTTTCCAGTCATGTGGTAAAATACCTGTCGATAAAGATTTTTCAAAAATTAAATAAAGGTACATAGAAATTGGCCCCGCGCAACGTTTGAGCACACGTGGGGAAATTCCATCCGGACCACTAGATTTACTCTCATCAACATCCTTCAATAGTTTTTCTATTCCATTAACACTTAACTCAACAGAAAGCATATAGGCGAAATATTCATTGTAGGTGGATGAATATGACAGGTGTGGTTGGGTAAGAACACCGAATGAAAGAAGGTGTTCAGGCAGACAGCTTTATTTTTGTCTTCCGTAATTATCTTACCATTATAATTGAACTCCTGCATTCCGAAGGAATCTGAAACACGCTGTTTTATGTACTTCCAAAACATTTTAGGGTTTGATTTCATTTTGTTGCTCAGTTCGATGAAGTAAGTCATCTTTAGGTTTTCCTATCTCTAGCTTATATTCACGCGCAATCGTATGTAGTTTTGCCAAATGAGCAGCTGATTTGCTTTTCTTGAATGTGTTAAATGTCCTCCTCCTTTTCTTGATAAGTTTTAGTATATGTGTTGTTACCCATGGCTGTTTGTGCTTTTTAAGCTGGGAATAATCAACATTGGGGATACGTGCACTTACCACTGCATCGTAGTCACCCTTCTCATAAACGTAGACTCTTCTACTCGTAGATAACTTCGTACGATTTTTTTATTTTCAGATACCGGCAACAACAGCAAGATGTTCGCTAATTTCCCGGAATGATAGTCACATTTGTTACGAAATCCGGTGAGTTACAAAACAGTAAGTCTAACACAGCGTTATTGCGAGTAGGATCGGTAACGTACTGCGTCAGACCAAATGTGTCCACGATATTTTTCATCGCAAGATTCATGCGCCCGCCAGAACTTATACACTTATACACTTCTACACGCATCATTGCACGAAGATAACCCAGGCGTATTAAAATCACCCCCAAGAAGCATCGTCTGAGCTGACACCTCGGTGAGAATTCCATGTAATGTTTGCACTGTGCTAATATCTGAGCTGTGCGAGTGATAAACCACTCCAACAGTGAACGTGAAATTACCAGATAGGACTATCTTGCACCCTACAGATTCCAGTGCATTGCATTCGTAATCAATTGCTGAAAACTGTAATGATGAATGAACAAGCAAAAAGACACCCCCACCTGCAGTGGGCCTATCTTTGCGATAGACGACGTAGTTTTCTGGAAACACCTGACTATCAGCAATTCAAGGCTTTAACCAAGATTCGGCGCCGAGGGCTATGCCAGCGTCAACACTTTCTATCAACTCAGAAAGCTCGGCTGTTTTGTTATAACTATGCTTCGGCAGTTCACGATGACAGCAACGAATTCTCGACATTGGTACTTCTGCTTTTTTCTAGTCTGTCACTAGAGGTCGAAGGGCTTGTGCGCTTGTGTGGAGTGACAACTCATGGAGCGACGTCGTGACTTTTCTTAACATGTGACGGAAACAGCAGCGCCGGTGTTCACAAGCGCTAAAGTACAAATACCTTCGACAGCAACTTCGATAACGTTCGTAGGCGACGCAATTCTTGCCGCAGGAATTGCGGAGCTCAGTTTTCTGGTTCGACAGGCGCAGTACGACTACGCATTGGCGACAATTAGCGACTGCGCGGCGTGGAAAAGCGACGCTTTACGAACGACGGAGAAACAGGGGTCGTCAGGGTTCAACGGTGACTGCATCTCGTCGGTGCACCGAGTGTAGCGAGTCGTCGTGGGCGTGGCAGCAGACGATTGCATGCGATGTCGACAGAAGCAGGTGACATGTCTAGGGCAACCACACGCGAAGTATATCGGGTGATTGTCTGGTGTGCGCCTAACATTAGCGAAGACAGGGGCGGCCCAGGAAACACGAGTAGGGACTGGAGTCACTGGAGTCGGCGGCGGATGAAAAAACGACCGGCGCACTTGCTGGCGAGACCACAAAACGGCTTCGGTATTAGTCAAAAGCGCAGCGACAGGCTGTTCTTGGCAGGGAACTAATAGAGATGCGATCACTTGTACGATCGCTTGCTGTAGCGTCGGAGCCATGATAGAGGATGCAGGCGACTGCTGGTTCGATTGGTGTTCTTATTGCTGAGAAAAGGACAGCAAGGATAGCTGTCGTGCTACGTTTTCCCGCGCAAACCCTTTTGTCTCAGTGAGCAGCAACGACTGATCCTGTGCGACAGCGAGTGCTGAAAGCCACTCGTCGTGCAAAACGGTGCGCCTAGTCAAAGAACCTTGCTTGCGGAACTCATCGTATCTCTGGCACAGCTGTATTGCCTCAGATACAGTTCCCGGGCTCTTGGAAAGGAGCATGTGAAAAACCTAGTCGTTGACGCCCTTCATGAATGGTCGGACTTTGTTCGACTCTTGCATTGATGCGTTGACGCGTTTGCAGATGTCTATGACGTCCAGTGGCGTAGCCAGAAATTTTGTTCGGGGGGGGCTACGCCACTGGCCCAATATATATATATATGTATATATATATATGTATATATATATATATATATATATATATATATGTATATATATATATATATATATCTGCACGTTGCAGCTCAGCCTCCTCCTTAAGAGGAAGCTTTAGCTCGGGTGCTCCTATTTAAGTACATGTAGAAGGGGAATTCGTTTTTCCCTGCAACCACTTCACCAAATTTGAGGAGGTGTGTTGCATTTAAAAGGAAAAATTTCATTCTAGTGACTACTGGCTTCGAATTTTTCATTTAGGTGGTCAATTATTGATTAAAAATTGGCCAAAATTGAAAATTTTCAGAAAACGAAACTATCAACTTTAAAACTCCGTGACTCAGCAATGAAAAATGATATCACCATTCTGTGAATTGCATCTAATAGTACATCTACAGCGGACAAAATAGATATGTTACACATGAATCTCAAAAAAATTTAGTATTGTGGAAATACGGCTTTTGCAGAACCCTTGCACACAACGTACCCAATTCACGTAAGATACAAATTGACACAGCAAACTTGTCCGCTTTGACTGTTATAATAAATGCCGTTTACAGAACCACAATATCCGTTCTTCATGCATAGCTATAAGTTTGTAAACGTCGTGCTTCTATTTTTTCGAATTTTCCAAAATATTTTAAACAAAATTCAGGCCCTAAATCGAAGTTCTGTTTCCAACAGACACTAGAATTTAACTTTCTCGCTCAAATGCAACCAATTTCAATAAAAGCGATTAGCAGGATTATCTCAGAAAAGCGTGTCTGCGTTTTACAAGTATTTGAATAGGCCGCGTCGGATTGGGCCCGAGCTAAAGCTTCCTCTTAAACAATTTATCGAGGGATCAAATACATGAATAATAACTGCATTGTCATTGCCAAAGATGCTGCAAACGAATTCTTGAAAGCTACGCTCTGTAAATACAAGTAAAATATGTATTCTTTCATAAAATATTATACTCGTATGTGCCAAAAATTGTGCCCAACATAACTGACGTCAATGCTTCCATGTTTTTTGTCTATTTATTAAGTAAAGAAAATATCACACGAACTTTAGAAGTATATCAGTTCGTAACCAGGAAAGCAGTGCATGCCGCTGATATGAAAAATTTAAAGGCAATGAGCTGAACAAGTTGAGGACAAATATGTCAATGAAACTTTGTCATTCAAGAACCGTGCTTACATTCTTGTATATATGCAATGGCCAGTGAAAAATCTCCATGACGCTGTCGTTTGTTCCAATGTATTACGCAGGAGTAGCTGTCCCTTGTCGTGTATCGTGAGTAATTGCACCGAAGTTATAGCCGCGACAGAGAGCACGTATAAAAAGCAGGAGTTCTGCAAGATATATGAGGGCAAGTCAAATGAATGAGCCAACAACGGGCTACTTTATTTAAAAGTAGTCTTCATGAGAATTTAGACATTTGTCCTATTGATTAACGAGTTGCGTGATTTCCGTCTTATAAAACTCCTTGGGTTGCTGCTTCAAAAAGTCTGTATCTGATTTCCTTGAGCTGTTTTTTCGGTTGCCCCAAAATGTAGAAGTCGCAAGGTGACAGTTCCGAGCTGTAAGGCGGATGTTGCAGCGTTTCCCACTTGAACTTTGCCAGTTTTGTATTAACCACATAAGCGACGTGGGGACAGGCATTGTCGTGGAACAAGATGACCCCATTCGTCAATTTTCCACGTTGTTCGTTCTTGATTGCGACACGCTGCCGTTCTGGCGTTTCACAATATCGGAAACAATTGATAGCCTCTCAAGATTTAGCAAATTCTATCAGTAATGGACCCTGTCGATCGAAAAAAAAGTCAACAACACCTTTCCAGCGGAAATGATGGCCTTTACGTTCTTTGGGCGTGGTAAATTCGAATGTTTCCACTGTAAGCTTTGCCGTCGTGTTTCAGGCTCGTAGTAGTGGCACCACGGTTCATCCCCGATCACAGTTGCAAACAAGAAGTCGTCATGCTCATTGTGATACCCCATCAGATGAGTCAAGGCAGCGCGAAACTTCTCCGTCTTCTCGCGATGGATAAAAATCTTGGGGATCCATTGCGCACCAAAGAGCCGATAACCGAGAAGCTAATGAATTATGGCGTGAACCGAACCGTAACTGATGTTCAGATGGTCTGCCAGTTCATCGATGCTTATCCTCCGTTCTTGTTTCAGCAGCTCATGAACCTTTGAAATTGTGTGGGGGGTGATTGCACGATGGTTTTGGCCCGGCCTTGGAATGACTTTGCAACGTCCTTTGAACCGTTTGCTCCAACGCTTCACAGTGGTCAATGAAATGCAGTATTAAACGTACACGGCAGTCATATGGTGATTAATTTCTGTTTTGGAAACACCTTCAGCTGTCAAAAACTTCGCGACACCGAGCTGTTCAACTTTTGAAGTGTCCATTATGTCACGCAACCATATTCGACCCAGTGTATGAGAGCATTAAAGAACATTTATCTTCACACCTGCGTGTCACTTTTGTAAATGAGACATGCCGTTCTCCTACGCGCATGCCTCGCAGATAATGAACCGAACCGTTATTGCGCGGTTAGGGTAGGCTTACTTTCATTTGACTCGCCCTCGTACATTAGAAATGCAAGATACAATGGGATATGCAAATGCGAAAATACGGCTTGATAAAGGACAAAAAAGTGTCACTGGAAACAAAGTTCACTGCATGTATACACAAAACCTCGCAACAAGATATTTAAGCATTCGTTATAAGTCTCCAATGAGTCTATGTATGTAAGAAGAAGTAACTGTATATAATGCGTCAAACAAGGCAAATAAACATGTTGCACAATCATAGATTCACAGAATCCTAGATTCTGCCCCCATTCCATCCACTCCCCCCAATGTATCGCGCGCGACGGAAGGCGGCGCGCTTGCTCCCCGCTTTTCTCCTTTGCGCACACAAGACTGAGCCACCATCGTCGGCTCAACCATGCCACCTCCCCTCCTACGCTTTCACTCGCACATACAACATGCAGCGCGTGGTCACGATGTTATCACACTTGGACTTTATACGAAACATCAGGGCGATGGCAGGAATGCGCCTGGAGTGTCCATATAATTGCTTTCGCAATAATATAACAAACGTATCCGGCAACTGAAGCGTCCCGTCGCCCATTACTTTCCGCAAAAGAAGCATCAAAATCGAACTTTCACCATGCGACAATTCGCTGCGCCGCAATAATGTATTTTTTACTGTGAGGCGGAGGCACCGAAATGAAAAAAAAAGACATAGGAAAGTACGTTGGCCAGAATCTAATGCCTACTTCGGGCACCTAATGGGGCTACGGAAGGAATAACGAAGAAAACATGACACGCTTGGTCCACTGAGAACCATACGCATAGTGCTCAATATCCTACAGCGGCGAAACAAGACTTTTCGGAAAGGTTCCGCTCAAGGAATGCGGTGCAATCCTTCGAGTCCCCACACTGATGGCGGCGAGCGACCATATTTTTTTCTCGTCTGCCAGCCAGAAAGCATCCAAAACTCTGTCCGGTGAAAATCCACTCGGCCAGAGCAAACCGAACGCGCACCGAAGTGCACCGCACGGTGGTCGGGGCCATACGAGAAAAACGTATGCGCTCTGACTGGCTCTGGCAGCCCGCGGCTAGGGTAGCGAGAACAAAAAGAAATTGAAGAGGCTCAATGTGTCCTCGCGAATAAAAGTCAAAATAGAAAAAAATAAATAAGAACGTAGTTACTTTGGCTGGCTTTAGTGTCTTGACATGGATGTTCTGGCGTAGGTTTAAAAAAATGTTGATATTTTTTATGTGACATGACGGCACAAATGAACCACCCCAACGCTTCGTCTCATTCGACCTCGCTGCCTGCTTTGTCAACTCGTCTGCTAGTGTGTTGATTTGGCTTGTCTCGTTGTATGTTCCGATGTAAGACTTTAGAAAAGTCAATAGACCTTTGGCGTCAAATGTTTATAACAACATTAAACCCACAAAGTTCCGCAATTGAAAATCTAAAGTACAACTTTGGAAATGTCAATGCACCTTTCACATCAAGAGCTTATGAGATTTATACCCATAAAGTTTCGAAATTGATATCCATGCGCTCCATAGATTCGGTGGCCTCAGTGAGATGCCGCGGCGAGCCCGCTCACCATCAAAGCGCCCTTGAAACTTTGTGCTCGGATGGGACTGCTTGGCGTTATGTGACTCTCGGTGTATGGGCGTTGCCACGAAATCCAGTCCGAGTTTGCAATCTTCGCGGTTAAATGTCTTTTCGAGCGTCAAAAAGACATTCTAGACAAAATCCAGAGTGATTTCCGGCGCCGGGGGTCGCTTTGGTCGACGGTGCATGGACAGCACGAAAAAATTTCAGGGGGGGGGGGCTGAAGCCCCATAAGCCCCCCCCCCCCCTGGCTACGCCCCTGATGACGTCCTCTATGTAGCTCGTCAATGTCTCATTTGATTACTGTGCCCGTTCGCGCAAACATTCTTCGGTGCGTAACTTGTGGACAGCCGGACGACTAAAAACACCAGTGAAGGTGGCCTTGAAGGCTGACCATGTTGGGGAGCCCGCCTCGTGATTTTTAAACCACAAGTTCACAATGTGCGCGAGGTAGAATGCTACGTCGGCCAACTTCGTGACGTCGTCTCACCGGTTGTGCCACCTTCGACGTCACTGTCACTTACACCGCTGAATGTGGGCGGATCTCTCTTGCAGAGAGCACCAGGGATGGTGACGGGTTGTTGCAGTGAGGTCTGGTGGACGGTGTCGGGCATGGTAGCTCGCAGTGTCCGGGAGTAGAGTTTCACAATGGTAGTTGTGACGGCTGCTCAGCACTTCCACCAGTTATACTGGGGTTTGTTGCAATGGACGAGCAGCCTCTGGTAGGACGCCTACCCACAACACAGGGTCCGAACCAGAGCTCTCGAGCCATGTGTTCGTGGTGCCACTGACTGTGCTGCTCTTCTTCCTTACGGACAAAACATCAGCAGTATACTTTCACCACTTATCACCACAACACTCCCCCCCCCCCCCCCCTACTTTCTTAACAAGCAATCGACAGCTACTGCTGATACATATAACTACTTATAGGCGTTCATTTTAGCCACAACTTGACTGGGACGTACTACATTAATCAAATTACAAACTACGCCACCCATGTCCTTGGGTACTTGCACCATAGTCTGTCAATGGCCGCTCTTCCTTCTTTAAAATTGTTAGCATATAATGCCTTATAGTTTGGCGCCCTAAATTAGAATATCCTTCCTCTACTTTGGATCCACAACAAGGCAGCCTAATTAATAGCCTCGAATTCATTCAGCAAGAAAGAAAAAGAAAAAAATTGGGGTTTTACGAGCAAAACCACGATTTGATTATGAGGTACGCCGTAGCGGGGGCTCCGGGATAATTTAGACTACCTGGAATTATTTAACGTGCACCTAAATCTAAGTACAAGGGTGTTTTACATTTCGCCTCCATCTAAATGCGGCCACCGTTGCCGGGATTCGATCCCACTACCTCGTCCTTAGCAGCTCAACACCATAGCCACTAAGCAACTGCTACGGGTAGTTCATTCAGAACCAAGCCACTCGATTTGCTCTATGCGATTACACTTATAAAAACAGAATTTCGGCGTTAAAAGCGCGTGTTCAGCTTTGCGCACTCTCCACCACTAAAAAGGGAGCCCGACTTTGTCTTTTCCGAAAGTTCTTACCGTACACTCTCCCCAGACTTGCAGTTCATGAGGCCACGTACCTCACGGCCATTGCATGTCACAGCCACCCTAATGCTGCATACGTTCTTCACGCCCATACAGCAGCATTACAGCACTTCTTCCTTTTACGAACGGCTGGTGTTGCGCTTATTACTGATTCACTACGTTTCAGGAAAGCTGTTGAAGGCATGCCCATTACTCAAATTCCCCGCAATAACCCATTGATGGCCTTATTATGCCAACCTCCGCATGTAATGTCCCAGCCCTGACATCCTTGATAAATAAATAAATAAATAAATAAATAAATAAATAAATAAATAAATAAATAAATAAATAAATAAATAAATAAATAAATTGGGATCCAGGAAGGCGTCGCTCATATGGTCTGTAAGAAAAAAAAAGGAGAGTAAAAAAATTTTGCATTGTGCCGACGAATGCAGTCTGACCTGGAAAAACGTCAAACCAGCGAAACCCACATGAGCTCATTCGCTCCCACGACAGCAGTCGTAATTTGTATGATTGCAGGACATGAAGAGCTCTCATACCAGACAATTCACTCGTCTTCCTACAACTCACTCATCGTCGTAGGTACCTGGTGGCCGTCAGATGACGCAAAGTGCGTTAAAGTTGTCTCAATAATATCATCCTCATAGCACGCAATATAAACGATCTGCAAGAGTTGGGAGGTATTTGTGAAAAGCAGGCAGACGTTTTAGGCTCGCGATTTAGTTTTAGTATATATGGTGTTACTAACGCGTGCGAACGCTTGCGTGCGTGTGTGTGAGGGCATGCGCTTATGGTTCGGACAGATTTCTAAAAAAAATTGCCTCTGCAAGATAGTGTAATTATGACTTTTGAGGTAGATTACCTAAAGAGGCGAATATTATATCTAGCTGGTAGAGCGCACTGTCCAGATAGCTAACTAAAATTTAAAATTGTCTTTTAATTATTCGCTTCAGGGGACACATTGAAGCCGAGCAGTTGTGAAGTCATGTTCAGCAGAAATCATCCTAATCTAGATGCCGGAAGTTTCGGGATCGCAATGTATCCCGGAATTTCCCTTCTAAATTGATGTCCCTAGATTACGCTGATCACGCCCATCATATGAAGCAATAGCATCGCCAGCATTCCAGGAAACTCCGCTGCCGCTGCATGACACTTGCTTGCACTCGCGCCCTTATGCATTCGCGCTGCTCGCACATGAATGCGAGTTACGCATGCGCACAATTCGAACCCTGATTGTGGGCGAAACCTGCCTTCGGCCTAAGGAGCGGCACGTAGATATTCCTGGCTGCCATGGATCCGCAGCTGAGAAGGCACGAGTCGGCGGAAGACATGACGGCTGCCGCCACCACGCCGAGCCCCAAGCACGAGACCGCGGTCGGCGTGAGGTATTGCAGCGCCAGGGGCAGCATCATGGGCGCGTACTTCTCGTCCGTCGGATCGACGCCACTTGGGAACGTCGTCTCGTTCCATCCTGCTCGGAGGAAGGAAGCGCCATTGAGGCCGCGCTCATAGGTGGCGGCCGTCCGTTTTTGCACACTCTCTACACGACAGGCTCGGGACCGGCGGACGATAACCGCTACATGCCGTGCTCCATGCCTGTTTGTGAATTTCCGCGCACATTGCGCACACAACTAGGGAGAGCGCGCCGCTTGATCTGCTGGCGTGACCATCGATAGCTACGAAATGTAGCTGTGTGCCCAGCATATGCAATCATATCCGTGAGAAGATACTTCTTGTAGTATCGAGTGTTCACAATCTTCAACTACCAAACGGAAAAACAGACCCAACGTCATCAAAGAGCAGGACTGAAGAAATCTAGGGGATACGTCCAACACTTTAAGTATTTAATTGATTGATTGTAAACTAATTGATGCTCTTGACAGAGATCAGATAACGACACACACCGGACGTGCAGGAAATGCAGGTTGTAGAAATGCATAATAATAAAAAAAAACGAAATAAACCTCGCTTACTCACTTGTTGCTTTGACGGCAACACCGATGAGCACGGGCGGCACAGCCATGGCGAGCGTGCCCACGAACCCTACAAGGGACAAGGCCCTGGCGCGAAATTCGCTCTTGGTCGACAGTATTCTCTGGAAATAATCCTGTGGACAAGAAACGAGAGTGGACAGGAAGTATATTACGCGCATTTTTAAGAACTTTGCCCAGGTTACGCACCTTACCCCCTCCCTATGCGCACGCCCTTTATTATTTATTTACCTTCAGACGCAGCCGCACAAGCAGCATAAAACTTAGAACAGCAAAGACGGACGAGCAATAAATTGTCTTTAGATGACGCCGACTTTTTCAGCGACTTTATTGCCGATTTTGCGAGCTTGAGGTACTATACTGGATAAACTTGCTCAAAGCAAGTACCCCACTAGTGTACGGCGTCTTGCACTGCCTCAAGAAAGGGGTGCAAGTAACACACAATTACTTTTTCCGTGCATTTCTAGGAATCATGCGTCACCCCCTCTCTCTCACACACAAACATCTTATCAACACCTTTAAAACTTTTTTCGCAAACAGAATTTACTTTTCGTAAAAAGCACATGATGCAACATTCGTAAAATCGTAGTACGAACCTAAATTCACAAACATTACGAAAAATTCGGGATTGTTGGTATGGTGTGCCGCATGTGCTTCACATGTCATTGAAGCGGAAAAAGAGCTCTTGTATTCGCTGCTTGCGCAGATTTGCGACCGTATACTTGCTTATCAGGTCAAGATCCACAGCACGACGCCGTCGTAGGCTGCTTACCGCTCATTCTAGTTCCCGAGATGTGAAAGGGGGCGTCTATATGGAAGCAGTAGAAGGTATTAAAGGGCCTGTGGACTTTCCTTGGTCGACGAGACGAGAAGACATCGCAAAATCTTCCGCTAAGGCCAGAAAAGTCTTGCCTCATTTTAAAACGAGGTCTTCATGCAGAATCTCAACAGTGGTGTCAATAACTGCCCAGACTATTGAGATGGGGATAAACAGCCACAAGCTGGCGCAGTATGCCACCCACTGTTCTCTTTTTAATCTTTTGGTATGCCTCTGAACCACGGAATCGATTTGATTAAACGTCGTTTTCAGCAAAGGACCTCCCGAGTTCTTCAAGAACATAGGCTTCAATTTTCTACAGGCCTCGCAAATGTTCTGTAAACGTCTGGGGCAGTGAAATGGTTAGCAGTTTAATAAATTTGGTAGTCGCTTTCTTGCTGCCCAGCATACAATATGACTGCAAAAAATCAGCAGGCTTTAGTAATTTCTCCGGCTCTGAACAGATACTGCGACAGGAGCATGTTCTCACATCTGTCATGCACCGCTATATTCTCGAGAACAACGTCTCTGAGATGCGCAGAACTTTCTCTTTCGACCGACACTGTTTTCTGCTGCGGCCTCCGATGTACATGCACAGACAACAACGTTGTCACACTTAGCGTGGCACCACAGGTTCTCCGCATCCATGGCCCCAACAAGGTGCTTCCCCAAAGCGTGGACGAGCTCGTTACCCCACAGCGAATGGTGCACATTGAAATCTCCACAATATATTCTAGGACGAAGAGGAGGCGAAGGGCAACGGTTGCAAAAATGTTTGAATTATGGGGTTTTACGTGCCAAAACCACTTTCTGATTATGAGGCATGCCGTAATGGGGAACTTCGGAAATTTGCACCACCTGCGGTTCTTTACAGTGCACCTAAATCTAAGTACACGGGTGTTTTCGCATTTCGCCCCCATCGAAATGCGGCCGCAGTGGCCGGGATTCGATCCCGCGACCTCGTGCTTAGCAGCCTAGCACCATAGCTACTAAGCAACCACGGCAGGTAAAGATGTTTCAAGAAATATTTTACGAGCACCACTTGCCGGGGGATAATGAGAACTGACACCGTAATAAGGCTCCTGCCTAACTGCACTTGCACGAAGACTATTGGGGGCGAGCTCCACCACCGGAAAAGCTGGCGCCACCATCGGCGTGACGTAGCATGAGGGATCACGTGGACACAGCGGCCGCGTCGGCTCCTTCAGAAGCGCCGAAGTGAGCTGAAAACGAAAGTTTAAAGTCTGCGCTGCGGTTCTGATTAAGTGGCGAGGCTTTCCAGCCTTGGGTGTCTGCTTGACAACATTTCAAATCACTATAACAGGTAATGACTGCCTTTGTAGGCGTGTAGCTTGGTAAGCTACTGCTCGGTGCCGCAGTGCCGGAGGTACGCAACAGAGCCAGATGTCAGCCTTTTATTCACACATAGCCGCAGGACAAGAAACTGCGTGAAGCTTGGCTCGCGAAACTTAGGACCGGCAAACAGCCATCGGCTACAACTCGGGTATGCAGCAAACACAGACGCGAGGAATATTTCTGCTACGGCGCCGGGACTGAGATGCTCGGTGAGTAGCAGAAAACGCGCACTGGGACGTTCGCCCGCGCTCGCTGCCCGGATAATGTCACGGCGGTTTGGTCTGTGAACTTGTTGATGCTAGACACCGGCAAGTTTACTGCAATGGAAAGGGAGTGGTAAGAAGCGCATTAAAAAAAGGCATGGCATAGGGTCGTGTTTGTGTTATGAATTAAAGCACTGGATTACGAAAAAGAAGCAGCGCGAAATCGCCTGCTGAGTGCATACAGTGTGACGCAACTTTAGAAGTAATATTGAAACGCCCAAGAATTTAGAAAAAAAAATATACTGAAACGTCGCGACGGCCCATATCACAGACGCCGTAGACGTCGAAGTCCCTTGTTAAAACGAAATTATTTTTGAACAGCTCTGATAGCGTCCACGCAACAATGGTTTGCTTGTGAACTGTCAAATGCTCATATTCTACGGGCTAAAGCTCGCAGCATGGTGCGAAAACGCTCTCAGCGAAAGCGAAATATTGTGCGCGGACATGCATGCAGACGCGCAGTCGGTCGCCGCGAACCCGTGCGATCGCTGCATGTATTGATGCTTCATTCTGTTATGCGCCATTTAGTTATACAGACCGCCCACTAAAGGAACATATTTCACATAGTTTGCGCTCGGCGACTGCCGACCTTTCACGCAAGCCGGTTCGGGAGACTCCATCACGGCGACCACGCACAGTGGCTTTCACTGTACGTATTCGGTAAAGAGATGGCGTCTGTAAAGGATTCTGTGCTTTCAGTTTACCCAAGATGATTATTTCAATGGCAATAACGTTCCCTGGTTTTGAGAGTACTTACAGAAATGTACAGGAGGGCTGCCGCGTGATGTTTTTATTAAGCGCCGTAAGCCAAACCTACGAAGAGCGCGCCGCGTGATCCCTCATACTGCGAAAGGGTGGCGCTTCCGACAGACGGCGACTCCGTATGTCCTCGCCCCCAATATTGTTCCGCAGCAGGGATGCAAAGATCTCGAACTAGCAGAATTGTGATATTTCGCGCCGGTTGAAAAACGTAGCACTACCACTGAGAAACGAGGTAATTGTCTCGTTTCCGCAACGAACGTAGCCGAGCATAAAACGATGGTGGACCAGCCTCAGAAAAGGCGATGGTGAAGACCGGCACAGTTCCACTGCATTATAATAAGGGACACTTTGGGGCTGGAATAGTACTCATAATATGGCAACTCATTAACAGCCACATGTTCATGTCAGTATTACTTGGCTTAGGATCACTGGCTGATCAAGAGCCAGTACTGCTTCCATGTCCTTCGCAAAATTTTTAGGCGTTATGGCAATGTACGAGCACAAGGGCACCCACCACTTGAATAAGTCATCCGACTGACGTACGTTGTGTGTAGCTCGCGTTTGCATCAGCGTGTACGCTTAAGATTGGTCACAAGGCCTTGCAGGCACGTTCTCAGTCGCACTAGCACCAGTTGGTGAAGGTGTCTTGCTAGTTGCTTCGAAATCCCGCAGCGCGTCCTCATGTGCTCGCTGTGAACATCATTCAGGTAATCCATTCTTGATCCTTGTGGCGTCAGGCTTTCCGACTGTCACGGCGGCTACTTTGGAAGCCCGCTTCGTCGGCTTAAGGCGACGAAAATCATTTGTATAATCTAAGCCTGGACCACCATCTTGAGACGGTTAGACAGCTGCTTTACGGCAGAGCGGACAGCACTGGGTCATACGATCCTCTGACTGCGCAGGGCTTAATGTCAGGGCCCTGACTGTAGATTGTCGGATGGTGGTTGCTAAAGTTGACGCACACAAATCAATCTGTGTTATTACAGGCCCATCACAGCGCTTGTTATCGGCAGGTGTGTGCCTAGCACCTACTTAAAGAACACACGCGTTATGGTAATAAGCCCTCCTTATCGGTTGGAGACCACAATTAAGAAATGTTTCCTGCAAGAAGGGTGGCTCACTGAGCCCGCACCACGGATTCCACGCGTGAGACAAGACGTACCGAGTTTGTGGTTCTGACCTTAGCTGCAAAAATACTGAACCTACGGACAAAATCAATCTCGGCGACAAAAAACATGAAGTGGTTGACTACGTGGGGGTACCATGAAAGTGTTTGAAGGGTCAGAGTTTTCTGCACGCAGCGAAGTATCTGTTACCGTAGTGTTTGGTGGTAGAGAGAGAGAAAATGATAAAGGAAAGGTAGGGAGGTTAACCAGGACTGAGCCCGGTTGGCTACCCTACACTGGGGAAAGGGAAAAGGGGACTGAAAGGTTAAAAGAAGAAGAGAAAGTCCACTGGGGATATCGTTCGGTCACTCAGTCCGGGTCACAGACGCTGACTCAGTCCAGTAGCCTTCAAATATCGCAGCAGAGCTTGGTGGTAGGTAATCAATCAGCAGAGCAGCATGTTCATTATAACACGTAAGGACTCGTTACCTTTATCGTTTTGTTTGTCTTAAGCTTTACGGGCGGGAACGAATGCTCGTGCTTCCAGACCACGCTAGTTCTCATGCTCATTATCAGAGTGTCATATAAGATGCAGGCTTCAACCTAAGTCGCCAATCGTGCGTAATTGCAGCTCTTGTCAAAGACATCATGCCCAATATTTTATGACGAGTTTCCGTTCGATTTTTCTGTCTTTTCGTTGTCAACGTTTTCGCTACTCCCCGCGAGCAGCCTGACATTTTGACATACCAAAATGAACGAGGAAGATCGCTGTTGCGTATCCATTCACATGCCTCCCAGTTCCGGAGAAAGCTGAAGTACCGCCTATGGGTCATAAAAGCATATTTGTACTTACCGCAATTTTTCCTCAGTGGTTACATTAATGGACGACCGGCGGGTCGTGTTCTAAGACTCTCGTTCTTAAATGAAGTGACCCACGTCTTCACAGACCAATATGACGGTGCACTGACCACGTGCATGATCTTCACAAGCTCAAGTAAACTTGAGGATGGGTGAGCTAATCCTTTGTTAGGTCAGTATTCGATAATGCCACCATGCGGGTGGTTTTCTGCTCCAGCAATTGCAACCAAATTTCCTTGAACGTAGTGCGACACCACATCGAATGAGAGAAGTGAGACACGTCATTTATAAGCATTACTCAAAAGGATGACGAGATATTGCGTGGTGCACTAGTTTCGAAGGAATGATGTGCTTTTAGAGCTATCGCGAAATTTACTGATGGCGGATCGTTTCGGAAGTTTATATTCTGCCGAAAACACACTTATAATGCATGATATAGAGCTCACGAATAAAGATAAATGTTTATAGTCACATATATCACACTGCAACATAGTCAATAGGAAGATTTTTGTAGAATTTAGTTATTACCTTGACGAGCATGCTTCTATAGAAAAACTTTTGAAGAGCCTACGCAGCGGATTCAAAGATGCTTAAAAAATTGCTATGGTAGCCAAGGATCCGGACAATCTCGAGCCGGCCGTATACATGCGAAGCTGCTTTGTGGATGTATGCCGCTAGTTTTCTATGAGTTCATGTGCCTGCAAGTTCCGTGATGCAACTTCAGCTTCACTGGACAAAAATCAACAGGAGATTTGGGATCAATTCTAGATAATTTGTGGCATACCAGCACAAAGACTGTTTGTGGACAAAGGTGTACGCTGTAGTTCTCACCTGCCACGGGATGCCACCCAAAATGAACAGGAGCATGGTGTCCACGTAGCTGGGTATCTCGTTCATGGCCACAGAACCGAGCAGCTCATCCTTTGGCACAGACCAGATGGGGTCGGTGTGCCCGTTGAGAAGCATAAACGGCACACAGATCCACTGCGACACGAAATAGGTTAGTTTGTCAGCATCAGCTTGGACCTCAGGATCTATGCTACCAGGCAGTACTTACTGATCTAAGAACGAAAAGAAAATGGAACGAAATACGTGGGCGCTGCCTACACGATCGTATCGCGCGCTCTGCATCGGAAAAGAGTATCTCGGCGTGCTCGCGCGAAACCACGTTGGTGCCACACTATACCGCGGGAACTCACTAGGCCTTCTGCCATTTCTGCGAGCTAAGTATGCAGGCCGCACGCGGTTGCACTTCGAACAACTCGTGCACTCGTAAAGCGGACATCTCATTACCGGCGATATTTCATATGTGCACGGTATACGGCGGCAGGGTGCATTGCCGTCATGATCACGAAAGCGGCAACGTTGCGGGACAGTTCGTCTGGATAACAGCACCACAAACACTG